>NC_142590.1:2843460-3150526 GCF_965207765.1 Zootoca vivipara
AGTGGGTAGCTGCACCGGTAAGAGCAGGTGGTGGCAGCGGGGGGGGGGGGTATTGCGGGCAAGATAAAAGAGGCCTGCGGGCCATATCCGGCCCGCGGACCGTAGTCTGGGGGTGTCTGGTATAGAGAGTGAGTGAGCCTGGTGTCATCCACATAATGATGATGCCAAACCCCAAATCCATTGGTGACAACACTCAACAGCTTCATATAGATGTTAAGTGTGGGATATGTCAGTCAAATCATACATTCTAAGAGAGGACTGACTGCATCTATGTGACAGTCAGTTTTCTCATTTGGTCTGCTACTGATAGGAGTGTTAAGTAGTAAATGCTCTGATGGAGTCTTTTTTGGGCTCACTAATCTATATATATATATATAAATGTAAACTGGGCGTGTGGGTTAGTCTCCACTTTTCTCTGAAACCACTTGAACGTTCAAATTTGGACACAACAACCCAAGCGAATATGTGAGTACCATATACAGGTTGTGTAGATAGATGTCACACCTATGGCATGTAAAGCCCCGTTTTTTGAAGCTCAAAACCCACACAGCAGGCTGTGCTGTGCATGCTGGGAAAGGAACCAGGTTACACAACATCACCCTCTATCGGTGGCTACACTGGTACTGCAGCTAGAAAACCTTCCCTCTCCACAACACCTTGGCTCGCCTTTACAGACTAGGCCGAATGGAAATGGGGACTTGCCTGGGTGGGGGTTGGGGGGAGGAGGGGGCGGGATATGTCATGGATCGGGACAGGGTGGGGGGAATCACAGAGATGAGCCACAGCAACACGTGGCCAGGCCAGCTGGTATCTAGTATCTAGTTTATATGTTATGTAACCTAAGTATGTACTCAGTGAATATGACAGTAAAGTAGTTTATGTTATTATCATTCAGATTCATGTGTATTTTTCTTTAAGAGGGACAAAAGGGATTATCAACCAGGAAGGCAAGAAAGCAGGAAGGTAGAAGGCATAATTATTAAAAGGACTCAAACGAGTTAGCAATCCGCTTGCTGCTGTGTAAACTAAAACAAGGAATCGTTTATATTATATAAACATTCCTACATTAAGAAGCACTGGGGACAAGATGGGACATTTGCAGCCCCTCGGTACAGCTGCCATGGTACTGCCCCTTAGTCACCCAATGCTATTCTCTACAGTAGGTAGGAGCAGAACCACTGTATCACCATGGCTCCAACCCGCAATCTTCTGAGCCAGGAGGATACCATGGTTAATGGTATCAAAAGCCACCAAGACATCAAGGAGAATCAACAGGGACACCATCTCCTGATACGAGTAATCAACAAGAGGAACCAAAGCCATCCTAGTGCCAAAAGCAGACTAGAAGCTGGATTTGAAATGGGTCAAGATAACTGGTTTAATCCTTCCTCCAATACTCTTAATTGTTGCACTGGCCAGACACAGATTTATTACCTCTCTGGGGGGAAAAGCTAACTTTAATTGGATCAGGGCTGTCATATTTAGTGACTGCTGTAAAAAGGACAATTTGCATAAAATTTGCATGTGCTTATTTGATGCATAGATGCATATGCAGGCATAATTATTATAATTTAAATAGAAATACAATACATTTCCCCATAGTGAGCAAGAATGACCAGGTGACATGCATACCTGTCTACTGACAGGAAACGTCAACACTCTCCGTCTTAGGTTTCATTAACTTAATATAAGCCTTGGACCGGACAGCTCTTCAGATAAGAGGATTCTTCCAGGGGACTGTTCTCTTACAGAAGACTTGCCTCCAAAGTACTCTCCTACTGAGCAACAAAAGCAAACAATAGTCTTAGCGGGCCTTTTCTCTATTTATAGCATATAACCCAAGATACCCTGGCACAGTTACTAAGCACCAAAGATATAAGGGCACTTTCACTATCTACCTAAAGCCAGCAGCAAGCCCATTGTGCTCTCCCATTGTGCCAATCTTTATGAAAGTGGTAATGATTAGAAAGAGGATGATCATCCTCATGCATAAATAGAGATTACAAATGTGTCCTAAATAGCTGATGAGTTGCAAATGGTAATTATACCTGGGCATAAACTCCTATTCAAGCAGAAGCTCATTCAGAGCCCTTGGAGACGTGGCTGTTTAAATACAATGAGAAATATGTCCTCAGTCATGAGCTTTTTATGAGCAGGACAGTTTAGTCCTATGGAGTACAGAGAGCTGTTTCCCCAGTCCTCTCCTATGCTGCATTTCAATTCAAACCTGGAGGGGTAGTCATGGTTGCCTGGGCTTCCACGTGCCACACAACGTGATGCGATGCTGCGGTGATTGAGTGGACTACAGTATACCATTTCTGAATACAGATGGGGAGAAGCAGTGGCATAGCATGGGGGGCACAGGGGTGGTTGCCCTGAGCACAAAATTGTTAGGGGGCGCAAAATTTGAGCAGCCAGTGCTGCCTCAGCATAGCTGAGTGCTTCTGTAAGCTGGGGTCCATTGAAAATGGCTTCTCCATGCAAATCAGGAAGTGACTTCTCCAGGCAATGGAACAACTCTTCTTTTCTTATCTCTGCAGATCTACTGGGTGATATGAACACCATTAGGCAGTTGAATGTGTATATACAGTGGTGCTTTGCAAGACTAAATTAATTCGTGCCGCAAGACGCTTTGTCTAGCGATAATTTCATCTTGTGAAGCGCGGGTTGCCACGGCAAAAAAACCAACCAAACAAAAAACCACTGAAAAACTTCGTCTTGCGAAGCACGGCCATTGAAAACTTCATCTTGTGAGTCACCAAAAACATCGCAAGACGCTTTCGTGTAGCGAGTTTTTCGTTGCACGAGGCATTTGTCTTGCAAGGTACCACTGTATACTCCATCCGTTTTACGCCTTCCCACCCGCTCTGTGCGGCCCCAGACACTGGCAACCCATGCTATGGCACTTAGGAGGAGATACCTTTTGTAAACACACCCTTATTAAACACCCCCTACCCCACAAAACCCCTCCTTACATGCACCTGTATGAAAAGTTCTAGTCCAACTCTTTGCCTGTGTGCTGGTTTTCCATTGACAGAGAGTTTTTAATGCAAGGAAGCATTTCTTTTTAAGGAATCCTTTTCTTTGTTCTCCTTACACCTTACCAAGAGGCTAGCTTGACTTGATTAGATTTTAACACTTGAAGGATGCAGGGATTAGAGGGGTCTGGCACCCAGTTTAACACCCCAAGCCTTGATTAAATTCTAACACTTGCTGGATCCAGGGATTCGACCAAGAATGAATGAAGCTATTGGGTTAGCCACCCTTGTTCTGAAACAACCTGGACTCAAGGCAGCTCAACATGTCTGCTTTGGCCCAAGTGTGTGATTAGCAATCACAATAAAATATTTTGCAAGCTCTTCTGCAACACATATGGGAATTCCTCAGCAGACAAGTTGCCTTGATGAGTTAATTGAAGAAAGGTGAATTACAGATGTTTTAAATACACGAGTAAATAATATAAAGGGTTCCCTGATGGTACAAAGTTTTAGAATTACTGCACTCCCAGCCTTTATTGCATTTGGTATTTGCATTGGATTTGAATTGTTGTTTATATATACACAACTGTTGGAACTCTTTTTATATATGCATTTATTTTATATATGTTTTCACTGGACTGTGAAATTGCTTCAAGATGCTTCATAGGAACAACAGTACATAAAAATCTGGACCTGAAGTGTGGTGCTAGCTGTAAGAGCTGAATGACACTAGAATTCCCCCCTCTCACACCAAATTTAAGTGTGTGTGTCTCCAGAATGCTCACACACCAACATGATGCATTTATCTTCTTAAAAATATGCTGCACAAAATGAAATATTGAGGGGAAAAGCCCAAACATCATTTTGTAGATGAACTGCAAAAATGTTGTAGTTACAGGTAGGTAGCTGTGTTGGTCTGGCGTAGTCAAAACAAGATTTAAAAATTTCCTTCCAGCAGCACCTTAGAGACCAACTAAGTTTGTCATTGCATGCACACTTCTTCAGATACACACAGTTACAAGGATCTCTAAGGTCCCTACCTATGGTCATTAGATGGAACCCATGGTTCCATTTCATTAGAATGGAACAGCAGCAACAAACCCCTAAAAACTGAAAACGGTTCACACATTCAAGCCTGAAACAGTTCCCCCTTTTTTCAGATGGAGTGGCTGCGTTTCGTGCATTCCTAAAGACTGAGTTTAGTGAAGAGAACCTGGAATTCTGGCTGGCTTGTGAGGAGTTCAAAAAGACACGCTCCACTGCCAAGCTGGCTTCCAAGGCACACAGGATTTTTGAAGAATTTATTGATGTGCAAGCACCACGAGAGGTTAGTAGATACAAGAAACCGTTATTCTGGCAGGATGAATCTTGGAAACAAGGGTGGTGGAGAGCAGCAGAGAACCCACCACTCACCATTCTTCCTAGGATTGGGGGCCACTTCTGGAACCTCAGTCTATTTGTTTGTTTGTTTGTATCTATTTCTATACCACCCTTCATCAGAGGATCACAGGGCAGTTTCAAAATAAAAACATAAAAATACATAACATAGTGCTACAGTTTATAACCCGGGAAGGGGAAGGGGGGGGAATCAGGCAATGTATGCTCACCACTGGCCTAGTTTGCACATACCACTAAGCCATGGTTGGATGGATGTAGAAGCTAACAGCCATTCAGGGATCCCTCCCCCAGAGAAGAAGGCTCTACCCACAGTCTTTTCCACTTGACTGTACAGTTTGCAAGACCATTTGACTTCCCATCTTCTGGGCATGAGCTACAGCGACTTGGGTTTAGATATGCACTCAGACCTAAAACTTGATAGATGGCAAGTACCAAAGGGTATTTGTAAGGGATAGAATGGAATAACATGGATACAGCAGGACTTGCTTACCAGTAAATATGGACTGACATGCACAGAAATATGCTTCATATTTCAAAGAGCCACAGAAATATGCTTCATGACATTACAATAAAGGTAAGGTGATTAAGAAATTAATTTGGTGATCTAGAGAAGGATCCTAAAACTTTGATTACCAGATGTCCAATATTGTAATGATCCTACTGCCTGTTTGTCAGGTGATCAGTATGAAAATATGAGAAGCCAGTGCATATCATAGAGTGGTCCAGCCTGGGTTCTTTCATTGCCTACCTGCTCTACCAGCTTGCTGCATCTTTCACCTGGCAAGTTCCATCATTGCACTTGGCCCAATATGTTCCACCCTGATTTTGCCCCCAAATCTATCTCACGCCTTGGCCAGTTTGGTTAAGAGTAAAAATTGACAATGCTAGCTGAAATTCTACATGGCTGCACATGTGTCATTGAGCCAAATGTACTCCAGGTTTGCTTTTCAGCTCAAAAGTGATGAATTAGGTTTGACAGCGTGACAAAAATGCTGTATTTGATTGTGGATGGAGGGTGGGGGCAGATAAGAATTGCCCCTGCTGCCTCGCACAAATTACATTTGTGTTTCTTTCTCAGGTAAACATAGACTTCCAGACCCGCGAGGTGACAAGACGGAACATACAGGAGCCCTCACCAACCTGCTTTGACCAGGCCCAGGGCAAAATTCACAGCCTTATGGAAAAAGACTCTTACCCTAGGTTCCTAAGGTCAAAAATGTATACAGACCTGCTTTCTCAAACCCAGAGGAGGCTCAGCTAGAGCAGAGATGGAGACTCCCCTCCTTAGATACCATGAGCTTCCTGCACCAGCCAAATCCATTTCCGTATGTGAAATTAAGTTCATTGGTGTTACAACAGCAGTAGAATGAGAGGGGGAGCGGAAGAAGCATGAAGAGTTGGGCTGTATGTGTATGTGTAAAACATTTCTCAGCATGAGTCCAGTGCTCTCTTTGGATCCTTGTGTGTGTGTGTGCGTGTGTGAGCAGACACCTATATTTTTAACTCTAGCAAATGCACACACACAACACTGAAACACTTTGTAGGTGGTGCTGTTTTCAGGAACATAATATCTGAGCTACATTTGATGCTGAATTCACTGGTTGTGAAGCCAGGGTTGTCAGTAAATAGTCACCTGTGCTGGACCACAAAGCAGATCCAGAAGGAGCACCTGCAGGGTCAGAGGCTGGCATTGTCGAGAAGCGCCAGGAGCAAGCGGCCAGAGGTGCAAGGCGCCATGCAGAAAGGACAGTCAAATGGCAGTAACTCGTCAGCCAGAAGGACATAGATCAGCAGGTAGCAGATGTTTAAAAAATGGAGAGCCAAGACAGACAAGGCTCTAGACTTGGCCTGGAGTGATTTACAGCCTGGCCAGATAAAACCAAATCTGTCTTAGGGTGGGGCAAAGTGGAGGCTTGAGGTGGATGGTACAACCAGTTTCCCCTTCGCTTTACCACCCGGAATAGTTTATCACAACAGGCAACCAGCCTGTTGATAAGAAAGTTTTGAATTCAAACCCTGACAAGAAGGTTCTACATCTCTTTTCTCCTGTATGTTCAGGCAGTTGATTTATTTTCCTTACCTTATTCAATAGGTTTTCAGACTGCTTTTAAGGCAAAACTGTATCCCAAAGAGGTTTGCGATACATAGCCATAATAAAAATCCAACAATAAAACCCATTCAAACATAATATCCAGCCTACCACAGAAAAAAAAGAAAAATAATTCAACCCTAAAAAGCAGTGTCCAGTTTCCAGATCCTAGATTAGCCTCCAATGTCCATGATTAAAAAGGTGACCCAAGGTTTGTTTAAAGTTAAGGTGAGATGGGCTTGCCTGCTTTCACTTGGAATCAAGTTCTATGACTGGGAAGCCACCACTGAAAAGACCTTCTTTGACAACACTCTGATGGGCTGTTGGAGCTGGGGCATACGAGAGAGTTAAAGCTGTGGTATTAATGCACAGGACTCAGACTAGCCCCTATGTGAAAAGAGATCAACACAGCTCCATTTTACTTGGATTTATATTGATGTGATCTTGAAACAGTCTCTCCCCCTAAGGGTTATCCCTTGCCCCTCTATATACAGCCATCTAAATTATACTGTCAGTCTCAGATATTTTGCATTTTAAGCTCCTGCTTCCACTTTGTTCTGAAGACTAGTGGGTGGGTTTGGTTTTTTATATATATAAAAAAACAGCATGCAGAGATGGGAAGTAGAAGCAGGGGGTGGGCAGTGTACTCCTTCTGAAATCTACTTCCTGCTTCTTTATTGCATGGATGGCCCTTTCAAAGAACTGTGAATACACTTGTCATATTGCCAGTATAAAGAGGCAAAGGTCATTCACCAAGAAACCAAAAACATGAAACCTCCTGCATATATGGGTTGGGCTCCTCCTGCCCTTAATACAACTAGCTCTACAACTAGATCTGTTAGGATGCTAAAACTTCTTGGCACCCTCGCCTATTAGTTCTTAGGTTCCCTCTGGGAAAGTCATAATGGTTCAAGTGTTGTAGAAAGAATTATCAGTTTGTGCTGTAGGGATACCCCTGTGATACTGGTGGTAAGAGTAAGAAATAAAAGAATGGCCAATCTCTTAGTAAGGTTGCCATCTCAGTATGCAGAACGGATTTCTATTTTGTGAAAAGCTCCAGATTTAAGCAGAACCAAGACGAGTCCAGATGACCTGGTGCGTCTCCTCACCCCATTCACAATCCCTTCCTCCCCAGCAACCACACTATGCAATATGACGTCTCTCGGTGGGTAAGAGAAGGAGGGTAAATAAAGTGGTGCAGGACTGAGTGCGAGAAACTGAAGCTGCAAAGCTTCTCCTAAAGAAACTGGAAGCACATCCAAGTTCCAAAGTGGCAGCCGTACAAAGCATGCCAGACAAGAATGAGAATGATCATTTTCCTGCTTTCATGCACCAATGGATACAAGTGGCACTGAACTCCACCATAATGCTATTTATCATCCTTACTACTGACTGTTATTTATTATTCACTGATTGATGTTGGTGCTGTGTGAACAATAAGAGGACATATTTGAAGGGGACCTGTTTAGAGGAAAAAATCTATCCCAGGTATAAATCCTAGTCTTGGAGAGCTGTTTATGTGTGTGAGTAGATAGATAGATATTAGGCATTATGCAGCATATATTTTTCTCCTTCCAATACAGCAGCATGCTCAGTTTTATGTGTATATGCAGATGTTGTATTCTATTACCTAAGAAGAAACACAGGTTAAAATAGACTCGTATGTAGACACCTGCTGTTTCATGATATTGGGCTCTGCAGTGAGCAAATATTTCAGGTCAAACTTTGTACTGGGGGTGGCCATGTAAGGAAGAATGAGGAAACAAGGTTCCATTGATCAAAAGGAGCAAGGCTGAAAGTGCATTTGAATCAGTGGTACCGTATCATGGGGTGCTGTGTCCTTCAAACACGGCACAATACACAGCCAATTACAAGCTCTGATGTGAGGCTGTGGTGGCAGCGGGGGTGGGGGTGGCTTCGGATTAAAAAATCTGTACTCTCCTTGCGTTTCAAGGTTTGCACAGACTCACCTGGCAATGTCTCTGTAAAGCATACACTGCATTAAAATGGCATTGGCCATGACAACAACTGAATCATAAAGCAGATTTGCTTTTCCAGCTTGGTGACATATTGGTTCCTGGAGCTTTAACTTCAGGAGAGGCGCACATTAAACCAGATGTTTCATAGCACAAGACATTTGAGGCCAGTCAGAGGCAAAAATTTAAAAATAAAAACCCCAACAGCATTCCATGTGGTGGCATAGCATAGCACCAAACTAAATATATGACAATTTGCTGCCCTTTAATGGTACTCCAAAATCTGCTGCCTGACTCCCATGACTAATGGTAAACAGGCTGTGTGTGGAATGGCAGGCAAAACTGGAGGCAGTCAATCAAGATGAAGCACTAAGCAAATATGAACTCAAGGGACTGGAACAGAAAGGCCCTGGGTGCCTGCCTGCCCTCCTCAGAAACTGCTGTGCAGATGTGCTCCAACATGATTTAGTCCATTTCCCAACTCCTAAGCAATTTCATTTAATGGCAGAGGCAGCTTCAGACTCCAAAGCTGAACCACACATGCAGCAGAATATTTATTTAACAACCCACAAAGCAGTTTACAAAGGGAAATGGACAACTATATTTAATAATATAAAAGACTGAAACTGATAAAATAATAATTCTACTCTCCCTCATTTTTACATTTCTGCTCCCTCAATGCTGTGATCTAAACCACTGAGCCTCTTGGGCTTGCCGATCAGAAGGTCGGCGGTTCAAATCCCCGCGACGGGGTGAGCTCCCATTGCTCTGGCCCAGCTCCTGCCAACGTAGCAGTTCGAAAGCATGCCAGTGCAAGTAGATAAATAGGTACCACTGGGGTGGGAAGGTAAATGGCGTTTCCATTCGCTTTGGCTTCCATCACAGTGTCCCTTTGCACCAGAAGTGGTTCAGTCCTGCTGGCCACATAGAACCATAGAATCATAGAATCATAGAGTTGGAAGAGACCACGAGGGCCATCCAGTCCAACCCCCTGCCAAGCAGGAAACACCATCAAAGCATTCTTGACATATGGCTGTCAAGCCTCTGCTTAAAGACCTCCAAAGAAGGAGACTCCACCACACTCCTTGGTGTCTGTGGACAAATGCCGGCTCCCTCAGCCTGAAAGCGAGATGAGTGCCGCAACCCCAAAGTTGCCTTTGACTGGACTTAACCGTCCAGGGGTCCTTTACCTTTTACCTTAGCTGCCGGAACTCACCATGGACACCTCCCTTGTTCTCTTATAATGGCAGTGGCACTCACCTGAGGTGCCAGAACTGAGTTCTGGTGAGTTCCAGCTGAAAAAAGCCCTGCTACAATCTATATGGTGCAGCTTTCCTTGGGCTTTTACCACATCAGAATGAAGGAGCAGGGTGTGCGCAGAGAAATCGAAAACTAAAGCACACAGACAACTAGCAGGTCGAGGGAAAATGGCAATCTACAATCCTCCCCTCCCCAGCATGCACAGGACATATTTGGGATTCAGGATTAGGCAGTTTCCATATAAATGTTTTTGTGAATGCCACATGTGTTGATTTGGGTGTTAGACACCTGCAAGCCACATGGCAGCTTCCTAGCAAATGCTGAGCAAAGCATTCTGAAGCAAGTTTTTCAATGAACACCCCCTTAGTCTAGACTTATGGTAAGCGAGCAGACATGCAATTTGCTCTTTATTTTCTTCCAGACTGTCAACATGTATCACAAATAGCTAATTTAGGTACCTGTTGGGAGATGGACCAGTAAAAGTTGTGGACCAGAAAATTTTGTGGGCTTATTTGCAAGGCTGTTCCGTAAGGACTGACGCCTTCTTTTCCCTCAGTGCTCTTTAAGCTTGCAGCATTAAGTAGCAATCCTATAACACTTACATGGGATGGTTCATCGTTCAGTATAGGCACAACATTCACACTGCTGTCCTGGTAATGTAAACTTTTTTCCAAAAAATGTAGAGCTTTAGCACAAGTTGTCTGTCTGCATGCTATTATCTCTCTTAGTCCCAGAGAGTTAGTCCCATGGCTCTCATTACAGGAAAGAGATTTAATAATATTGATAACGTATAATGAAATGGAACTTCTCATCTGAAAGCATTATAATTATTTGGGGGGACTGCTTTTGTGCAAGCAGCATCTCTCTCTTGGGGATGAAAATAGCCTAACAACCATTCAGAGTCAATTTTTAATGGGGGAAAATTGGCATCCACTGTGGGCTGTCATGCCAAAAGCACAGCCTCATGTGTACTAAAATAGGCCTGTGATTAATGCTTTCCCCTTGTATTAATAAATCAAGAGAAATGGGAGTTCAATTATTGCAATATTCTCCAATTTTCCATGTTTTGTAAGAGATAAGTATCCTTTCTTTCATTCAGCTCTTATGGGCAACCCAAGGAGAAAATATTCTCCCAAGGCTGCTGTTGCCTAAAGACATTAAAAGAAAGCAATTAGATCATATTACACTTGCGTGCGCATCAGCCTCTGGTGTCACATGCAAGCACAGGTGACGGCCAGTTTATATAAAATGTGGGGCACACAGAGAGCAATCAGCTGGTCAGAGTTCCTTGTGGCCTGGCATTTATTCACAACCTGGCCCTGGTCTTTGGCCACATGAAAACAGAACATGAAGAAGAGGAACCCTGCATGTGTGAAATGCTTCTCATACACCTTCTGTCTCACGGAATTGACCTCAAGAATTGGGACTCGGGATGGACAGGATCACACTTCAAAATGACCTTAACAGATTAGACAACTGGGCCAAAGCAAACAAGATGAATTTTAACAGGGAGAAATGTAAAGTACTACACTTGGGGGAAAAAACACACGAAAGGCACAAATACAGGATGGGAGACACCTGGCTTGAGAGCAGTACATGTGAAAAGGATCTAGGAGTCTTGGTAGACCACAAACTTGACATGAGTCAGCAGTGTGATGCAGCAGCTAAAAAAGCCAATGCAATTCTGGGCTGCATCAATAGGAGTATAGCATCTAGATCAAGGGAAGTAATAGTACCACTGTATTCCGCTCTGGTCAGACCTCACCAGGAGTACTGTGTCCAGTTCTGGGCACCACAGTTCAAGAAGGATACTGACAAGGTGGAACGTGTCCAGAAGAGGGCAACAAAAATGGTCAAAGGCCTGGAAACGATGCCTTATGAGGAACGGCTTAGGGAGCTGGGTATGTTTAGCCTGGAGAAGAGAAGGTTAAGGGGTGATATGATAGCCATGTTCAAATATATAAAAGGATGTCATATAGAGGAGGGAGAAAGGTTGTTTTCTGCCGCTCCAGAGAAGCGGACACGGAGCAATGGATTCAAACTACAAGAAAGAAGGTTCCACCTAAACATTAGGAAGAACTTCCTGACAGTAAGAGCTGTTCGGCAGTGGAATTTGCTACCAACGAGTGTGGTGGAGTCTCCTTCTTTGGAGGTCTTTAAGCAGAGGCTTGACAGGCATATGTCAAGAATGCTTTGATGGTGTTTCCTGCTCGGCAGGGGGTTGGACTGGGTGGCCCTTGTGGTCTCTTCCAACTCTACGATTCTGTGATTCTATGTGGCTATTTAGATGTACATATACAGCATATGACTATGCAGAATGGAGCTCTGTAGGGTCTTAGTGGCACCCATTGCCACCAGATGAACCAGAGTGAAGCTTGACACAGAGCAGGGTGGGGGGTGTCGAAGCCTGGCTCCCACACAAGGTATCAGGGTGAGCAGGCACAGGAGGAAGAATTAGTCACCACCCATTTACAATTAAAAAGAAGAAGGAGAAACATAGAAAGCAGTTATCAGAAAAACGTCAAATACTGCCAGAGAATAAACTTATCCTTCTTGGAAAGCCTGGAGAAATAAGATCTTTTTAAGAATCTAAGAAAATAAACCGTGGGTAGAATTGCTATTACAGTCAGCTTGGCCGGTGGAACGATTCCCCCTTCTCCTCCCTGTTGCACAGAGCCAGCAGTGCTGACTTGGGGCCCCTGAATGTGGGTGCCCTGCGCACAGGCGCTACACTACAATGTCATGACATCATGTCACACTGTGACATCATCATAGTGTGGCCTGGCACGGCCATGATGTCGTGGCGGCCGCAGGTGCACTATCATGGTGCCACAGTGGTAACTCGGCCGGAGCCTCTACCTCCAGCACGCCTCTGTTGAGGCCCGCTGCTGCCACAGACACACCCTGCAAGCACAGCGGACAGAGCTTTGACTAATGGGAGTGCCTGTCAATGGAAAATGTGTGAGACAGGGCAAGTGCCCCTGCTTTGAAGGACCTGGTCCACACCACCATGGAACACCTCCCAGACAGTCCTGGACTTACAGAAGCCATCCCGGATTCGGATTTGATTTGATCCTGGAATGTCTCACTTTTCCTTAAGACATCCCCATTTTCTTTGGAGAAGTGTTGGAGGGTATGGAGTTATGCAACCCCCTGAGCCAAGGAGATAATTGCAGTAATTATATAACCTTTAGAAGACATCTAAAGGCAGCCCTGTATAGGGAAGTTTTTTAATGTTTAATGTTTTTTAAAATGTTTTTATATACAGTGGTACCTCTACTTATGAATTTAATGTGTTCCAAACGCACATTTGTAAGTAGAAAAAAATTGTAAGTCGAATCCCATGGGAGAAAAAATTCGTAAGTAGAAAAAATCCTATCTAAAAATGCGTAAGTAGAAAAAATCCTATCTAAACCACATCCAAGATGGCGGACGGAGCTCCGTTCGTAAGTAGAAACATTCGTAAGTAGAGTTATTTGTAAGTAGAGGTTGCGAACGGGATCAGTTCTGGAGGCCTGTTTGCAACCTGAAAAGGCCGCATCCTGAAGCGCTGCGTCTGCGCACGACACAATGGTACCTTTAGTTGCGTACTTGATCTGTTTCGGGGTACTGTTTGCACCCCGAAAAGTCCGCAACTAGGGTGGATCTTCCACGCATGTGTGTGGTGCGATCGAGCGCTTCTGCGCATCCGTGAAGCACGCAGATTGCTTCTGCGCATGCGCGCATGGCGAACATGGAAGTAAACACTTCTGGGTTGGCCGCGTTTGTAAGCTGAAAGTCCGTAACAAGAGCAGAACGCAACTAGAGGTACCACTGTATATGTGGCAGAAACAGTACTCATAGCAGTTTACTATAAAATATATAAATAAATGCATCTAAAAACAGAAGTAAACCATATAAAATGAACAATTTAAAACACACAAACAACAGAGCAGGTGTCTAGTATAAGCAATATAAGTATGACCAATTAGTCATCAGTACTCAAGGCCTCTTGGGTCAGTTTTACACCTGGGAATGGGCTAACCTGAGCCCTGTTATTCTTTAAATGGAGGGTGTCATTGTATGTCATGTTGTGGTGGGACAATGAAGCATATTTATGAAATTGCCAAAAAAATATCCAGGGTGGGAGGGGGAGGGGGAGGAGAGAATAGCTCTGGGTAGTTGTGCATCCATTTGCCCCACACCAGCTACAGGGCTGCCCAGAGCCAAACCACTTAGAGTAGGATGGTCCAACGTGTGACCCAAGAACCTCACACCACCCTCAAGGCCTTTTTTTGGGGGGGGGGGATACTCAGCAATATTTGACACACACAACTCCCACAGCCCTTACGCTGCCTTCCCAAAGCCAGGTAAATGAGGCTCTGGGCTCTGGCAGGATCCTAGAGCCCTCTCACCTTCTTCCCAAAGCTGGGAAAGTGCCAACTAGGCTTTGAGAAGGAGGATGTAGATTAGGCATCCCCAAACTTTGGCCCTCCCGATGTTTTAGACTACAATTCCCATCATCCCTGACCACTGGTCCCGTTAGCTAGGGATCATGGGAGTTGTAGGCCAAAACATCCAGAGGGCCGCAGTTTGGGGATGCCTGATGTAGATCTCTAGGACCCTGTCAGAGCAGCTCACTTAGCTGGCTTTGGGAAGGCAGCTTGAGGGCTGGGTGGGAATAATATTTTGGCCTTGTCCTCCGCGCCCCTGACTTGGTTGGACCACCCTGACTTGGAGCTTTGCAGGAGGTAACCTACACTTCGGACTGGGCTCAAGTATGTATCAGGAGCCAATGTATTTTGTGTAATATTGGGTTAATCTGCTTTGAATAATGGATCACTGACATGCTCTGCCAGCAGCAGCTTCCTTGCACCCTTCAAAGGCAACGCCAACACAAAGCACATAGAGTACCTGGATGTGAGCAAAGCGTTTGTGACTGTGACCACATCTGCATTCTTCAGAAAGGGCCACATCTAGCACACCTGCCTAAAGAATGCAAAAGAATTCCTGGCCAAAGCTACAACCCACTCCCCAATTGCCACCATACCCAGAACAGACTGGATATCCTTTCGCAGAACATTTTTGCTACTGACTAAAAGCTTCTTGTTTTCATCTAGCCTAAGTCTCAATTTGTTAGTTCAGAAATTATCACAAAATGAATATATGTATTCATATAAGGTATATGGCCGGCCTGCCTGAAGCATGGTGGCAGGGAGGAGTCAGAATGGTGAATGCATCAACATCAAAATTGCTAGTACTATTTTTTAATAACAAAGTGTAGGGGGAACCTGGCTCACCCTGCAAAAGAAAAACCATAGCAACTAATATTTCAATTGTTTGCACCCTAAAATACCTCAGAGAATTAGTTGTTGATCTATTTCACTGCTGAAGCATATGTTTTGGGTTTGGAAGCCTGTTGCCCATGTGGTTCTGCAGTGAAAGAGATGAAAGTGTGCTCTTCAGTTACAAATTTGCTATTTATTTACAATGCACCCTTAATCTGCAATATAATAAATCACAATTGCTACCATTTTACAGATTGGAAACACAGGTTGAGGGACAAAGAGGGTGCATGGCAGAGTTAGGACCTCATCACAGGCTTCCTGAATCCAAGGACAATTGCAGGTTGGGTTGGAACCCTGAGACCTGCAGGTATAGGGGTGGTATACAAATTTAATAAATAATAAATAATAATAATCCGGTTCATGGCAATCTAGCAAGGTGCTGGATGAAAGTTGAAGATGGGAGTGGGAGGATGGATCCTGCCCCAAATTCTTTTCGTATCTGCTACTCTTGGGCTCATTTAGTGAGTCACACAAACTCAACAGGTCAATAGCGACTCATGCAATTCACACTTTGTATGGCTGATGATGCCTTTGACATCATCTCTGGAATTGCCGTGTAATTTAAACTGGAATGTTGCCATTTGACTCTTACAGTAAAGATGCAATACACATGAACTGAAAACCTCTTTATCTCTCTTGTGTGGGTGGGAATCCCTAAGCTAAGGTAGTGCATTATCAGAAGTCTGTTATAGTGATATGCGGGAAAGAAAACAGGAACCACTCATTTTAGAAAGAGAAGCAAGCTGTAAACAGAAGATCCTCCAGAACTGGATGGTTGCCCAGGTCTGACTTTAGCATAGGATGGATGCCAAACAGAAACAACGTTTAAAACAAATGCAGCCCAGCTACCTGACAATCATATAAAACAATGATTTTCGCACTGTGTGCTTAGTAACTCTGTGGAAGCCTATCAGGGGCTTCTCAAGCTGCAAATCAGATGGTGAAAGGCAGCTTGTCCGCTATTTCCATCTTTCTCCTCTTTGCAGCTCCAGGGAGTATATTGAAGAGCATGTGCAGAGATTGTGCAGGATGATGGTGAGGATCCAGCATTCAAACCCTTCCTCTGTAACACCAGCTGTGATATCAGGCTCACAAGGCCTGAAGGTAGAAATTCAGCAAGCCACTGCAGAGGTAGAAGGAAACAACAGATCTTTTCCTCACCTCTGCCAGCCTTTAAAGAAAGCATGATTCAATTCACAGAACAGCTGACAAGTGGCATTGGGCTATCGACATTGATAAGCCCCTGGTTACATGTAAATCACTGTAAAGCCCACATTCTCCGCCACAAACCAACGCCTCTAGGAAGCAGGGGAAACAACAGCCAGCACTCTGTTTGCTTAGCTATATTTCATACCACACTGTGGCACAAAAGCTTGCCAAAGCAGGCAGAATGGATGCTTCTTCTCCCTGATGTGCTACCATGGGGGAGCCCAGCAGAAAAGGTTGGATGTTACTCCAGAGACAATAATTCAGGGATAGTCCAGGGAGCAATCCACTTTCACAGGCAAGCTAGTTCAGTCAGACATGGGATGAAATTGCTCCCCATCAGTGCAGAGCCACCAGCATTTCACATGATAGCTATATGAGTCTCTTTATCCATCTGTTTTATGGACTTCCGCAGTATAATATATGTGGTAGTATAGAGCAGCCTACTGAAAACACATACAGTAGGCATAGTGCAGACAGCTACAGTACCTGCATTTTTATGCCACCTCATGCCTTCTCCCATAATACATTGGAAAGCTGAATCTTTCTACTCCAAGCCTGAGACTCTTGCTCTCCTCACCATGCTCACTCTCACATGTACAATACATGTGCAATATGTGTCGGGCGCAACAGGATCTTAGTTCATTTAGACAAGTCCCATTGAAAATTGCAAACACTATAAACAGCTCATTGATCTATTCTAATCAAGCACTTTTGTTCTGCCATCGGCAACTGACTTCACGTTCTCTCTACACTTCAAAATTGCTTCCACTGAAGCATTGCAGTCCTTTCTGCTTTCTTCAGTGGGTTTTGCCAGGCAAAATAATGTTTTTCCGTCTAACTGAAGCAACTTATCTTTGCCATTTTTGTACATAATTGAAAATGGATGGGATTCTGAGTCATATTTGTTTGCGTAGTAAGACACTGGAGGAAGCAATGTTTCATGCAGAAATGACCAATTTGCAGATGTGCCCACTAAAACTGGCAGTAAAGAAGCTGCCTCATAGTTAAAATGATTCCTCTAGCCCAGGGGACCCCAAACTAAGGCCCGGGGGCCGGATGTGGCCCAATCACCTTCTAAATCCGGCCCGCGAAAGGTCCGGGAATCAGCATGTTTTTACATGAGTAGAATGTGTCCTTTTATTTAAAATGCATCTATGGGTTATTTGTGGGGCCTGCCTGGTGTTTTTACATGAGTAGAATGTGTCCTTTTATTTAAAATACATCTCTGGGTTATTTGTGGGGCATAGGAATTCGTTCATATTTTTTTTCAACATATAGTCCGGCCCCCCACAAGGTCTGAGGGACAGTGGACCGGCCCCCTGCTGAAAAAGTTTGCTGACCCCTGCAGTCTAGCCATTTGCTGTCAGTCCTGACTAGCAGCCCCGATCCAAGACTTCAGATGGTAGTCTTTCCTACTGGGTGTAACTTATAACTTTTCTCAAGGATGCTTGAGGCCTTTTACAAACACAAAGCACATACCGTACATCCTGCTTGCCCTGAGTTACCCAGGTGGGGCATTTAGGGCACTTTCACATGGCAATCTCGGCTGCGCACCCACAATACATTTAAAACCTCAAGAATCCTGAGAACTGTAGTTTGTTAAGATGCTGAAAATTATAGTTCTGTGAGGGGTAAACTATAGTTCCCATGATGCTTTGTATGTATGGTGCATGTGCTTAGTGCTGCTGATGCATTTAAGTTCTGTACAACATCCACACAACGCCATGCTCATCAAATTGCTGCCCTATATTATTTCCCCATTTAATCTGGTTAGTTATACCATTTCCGTGGAAAATCCATGATTAGGTTAATAAAAAAACAACCCAACAACAACACACCCCAACCTGTGGAAATGGTAAATCCAGATTAAAAGGGGAAGGAGTGGTATTTTGAAGAGGACGTCATTGTGTGGATGCTGTGAAAAACTTGCCTGCCTGAGCAGCACCAACTTCACAGTAAGTGGCTGCTTATTGCACCCTCTAAGTCTTGGACTCACTGTGGACTCTGTGTTGCTCACACGGGCAAGTCGATGAGGAGACAAGCACTGTACATTTATTGAAATGTAAAGCTGCCTTTGAAAACTGTAGCCTTCTGTTGCGTTCCTCCCTTCTCCCTCCAGAACCTCTGGAACAGGGGTGGGGGATCTGTTTCATCCCAAGGGTTGTATTCACTTGTGGGATTAATCCCACCTTCTGGGAGCTCCATGCCTGTGGCAGATGTGGCCAGAGGCAAAACAGCAACAACATCCCAGCCACGCAAAAGCCAGATCCCAGCCCTTACATCTCTCCATACAAGAGGCACAATAATTGTTCATGAATACAGGCCTGCCAGGCAAAAGTGCTCAAGGTGGGCACAGACTAGCGTGGCCTGTGGAGAGGCTGTGCTCTGAGGCAGATAAAAGGGCACAGAGAGCTGTGCTTGCCTCCAGGCCTGAAGCTTCCCACACTCTGCCCCTGCTCCACATTATAAGGCTCATTATTCCTCCGCAGCAGGGGGTTGGACTAGTTGACCCTCAGGTTACCCCCACCTCTACAACTCTAAGATTCTATAAGGCTGCATATACACACCATACATTTAAAGCAAGCCCCCAATAACAATGGGAACTGTAGTTTCCCCCTCACGGCACCAGAATCCCACTACAGTTCCCAGGATTCTGGGGTGGGGGGATATGCCAGCTAATGCCCTCACGAAAGTGCAGGCAATGTAGGTGGGGAAGGACTGCAATAGGATGGCTAGAAGCTAAAAATGTATCAGGACATCGGGCAGAGTCCTCCTTTTGTGGAGCAGCCTCCATGTTGGTTGACCAGCTAATGGCCTTCCTTAACCATCCGGGTGTACAGAATGCTTCCTGCTGTTCTTCTCTGGACAAGCTGCACACTCTCCTTTGTTCTCTTTTCAAAGTCCCCCCTTGCTTCTCAGAGAAGATAGTGGTGCCATTTAGTATTCAGTTAACACATTTTCTTTCCTGTTTTTCTCTGGACTGAAATCATTAAACCAGAATTGGCCTGTCAGTCTTCTGCCGTTTCCTCCTCTCCCTTCCCTAACCTCTTTCATCTGTCAATTCCCCTTCAATTTATTCTCCTTTTTTGTGTGTGAGTGTCTCTCCACTCACCTTATCTGACAGCTCACTGCTCTCTAAAGCATGAAACAGAAATCTTCCCCTCACTGTTCCCTAATTTTGCTCCTTCCCTCCCTCAGTCCTGCAGGTATAGCTTCATCTGTTATACCGAGCAAGGAAAAAGAGGTGATGGTTCCGAATTTGCTGAACATGGTGGCAGCCATTTTGTCTTGTTTAGACTCCATTTTGGGAGCCAAAACTTGCTCTCAGTAAAGTAGCATGAACTGGAGTAAGTGTATTCAGTGTTTCATTCCCAGTATGCGCAGATCCAGTTTGTCACTTGCTGGGAGCCAGTTTATGGGTTTTATCGGTCTACCTGCCTGTCCTCATGCTTAAATGCTACTATTTTGTTTACGAAGTGGTTATTTCACTTTGGTCTGTGATGTTTTTATTATTATTTATTAAATTTATATGCCACCTTTCATCTGAAGAGCTCAGGTCAGGTCACAGCATAAAAATACAAGATAAAAACACAAAACTCATAATAAAAACAAGAACAAAAACAAAGGAAACCAATAACCCCACCCCCAACACATTTAAAAGGGTATTTAATGGACCCAAGGCCTGTTTGAAGAGGAACGTTTTCACCTGGCTCCTAACGGTGTATAATGAAAGGCATTCCACTTTACTCAACTCTAACTGGCCCAGATATATTATCTTACTATTGTGAGAAGTCACTTGCGTGGCTATTAACCAGACAAGGAGACACCGAAGTAAGTCTTACCACTTCCTCTTTATTGTAACGCGTTTGCAAAGGCGGGCTCCACGACCTGAGTGGTGCGAAGAGCCCCGATCCACACACAAGCTGAAGCTTATAACCCTATTGCTGCCGCCCCTCCTTAGAGGCTTGGCTTACAATCTATCTATCAGAGAAAGACACATTTCTAATACATTAACCAATCTACACTCTCTATTCTAAAGTTAACCTTATTAGGAAGCATGGGCTATACTTCCTTATTTCTACTCTAACTTAGCTGACACGGCACCCTGGAACTTTCCACTGAGTTCGAGGCACATCCTGTTTCATCACTCACTCTCACAATCCCCCCTCTTTTTGTATCTTGACTCGAACTCACATAATAGGTCCTGGTAATCTCCTTCCTCCTCTTTTTCTAGACTTCCTTCTGGCGCACCTGTTGGGAGGGGCTTATAAGCCTGCATTAGCATCATTATGCGGGGGGGGGGAACTGCCCTATCCATCATTCTTTCCATCATTGACTGTAAGCATTGTAGCAAGCAGGGCATACAAAAGCAGAAAAGGATTAAAGGGTTGCACTTCCCCGTCGAACAATCGGTGGATGCTGCTCCTCTAGTCAAATTTATCCCCTCAGGTCCCTTATAGGTGGGCTGTGTGTAGACTCCCTCCGTATACCAATAATGATAGGAGCCCCCCCCCCCCCACATTGCTGCCCTGGATGTGCTTGAACAGATATTTCCGTTCCTGCAGATAGGACTGTTCCCGTCCGTGATTCCCACACCAAACTCCAGCTCTCCCGTTAGGTCCCTGGCCCTTATCTATGGCAGCACAGGCATCAAAGCAAACCACAACCTTGCCCTCTCCCCTCGTTGTGTTATGCGCTATATATCCTTGTCGATTCTGGGCTATTTTGAACATGTTACTCCTCTCACTGGCTTTATTGGCGGTCCCGCCCTTGTATCCATATATATATATATACTGGAAGTTATGGGTCCCACAGCCAGGGGCTCATAACACTCTGTCTTATTCCCTTTTACTTTACACCTATAGTACTGAGTTTGGTTATGGACACAAGGACTTAATTGCTGAACACATTCTGGGGCCACATTATAATACATCAAGGTCTGTGTGACCTTACTGCCTGTTCGGGTTGCTTGAATGCATTCAGTGCACTGGGGTTCTGATTGAGCGGGGATGGTCGGAAGGAGCAGACAGAACAAAGCCAACACGCCTGGTGGTATTAGGACGCCCCTTCTCCTTCCACATATTCGATCCCTTTCATGCCAACAAAAATAAGTTATCATTCATGTCAACAATCCCGTACATACCACCCCCATCCACCAATACCAATGATTCCAGGGTTCTTCCCACATCCCATACCCTCTTACTCAGAAAGAATGGGGCCCTTTCGGGGGACAGATACTCCAATGCCTGCCGCACTGTTGGACTCTCTGCCAGCTCACACTGGACCTTTCCTCCTAATGCTATCTTACAATGTTGAAGGATGATGTCTTCTATGAAAACAATGTTACACTCTTCTGTACAATGCACACACAGCACACACCCCTCACAATGTGCACAACAACAGCATTCGAAAAAGCACACACAAGTACAGAACAAACACATTTGCTTTACAGTCTCGGTGTGTCCTGCTGGATCCTGGTTCCTGATTTAGTGAGTGCCACTTTCAGCGGGTTGTCTGGACTAGTCGTTGCCGTCCAACTTTCAGGTGGAGCTCTTTTTACCCGGTGATAATGGGTCCACCCATGTTCCCTGGTCCGCACTGCTGATTCAGTTGTGAGCAGGACCTGGTATGGGCCTTCCCAGCTCGGGCTGAGTTTCTCCGTCCGCCAAGCCTTTATCAGGACCAGATCCCCAGGTTGGAAACTGTGCTGTTGCTCCAAGAGTGGGGGCCGCTGTGCTAGTATGCCTTGTCTGTGGAAAGATAACAGAGACTGGGACAGTGACTGCAAATATTTCCTGGTAAAC
The DNA here is from genome assembly GCF_965207765.1 of Zootoca vivipara. Classification (NCBI taxonomy): domain Eukaryota; kingdom Metazoa; phylum Chordata; class Lepidosauria; order Squamata; family Lacertidae; genus Zootoca; species Zootoca vivipara. Next base: position 2,865,502 of record NC_142590.1, read on the forward strand.
TGATCCCTGAATTCAATTTGAGGATTCCCTAGGGTAGCCAAGTAAGGGTGACCCATCATCATTTCAAACGGGGACAAGCCAGTATCCTTCCGAGGTGCCACCCTCATTCTTAACAATGCCAGTGGAAGGTTCTGTGTCCAGGGCAACCCATTCTCCAGATACAATTTAGTTAGGTGTTTCTTTATTTCTCCATTTGCCCGTTCCACTTTCCCACTGCTCTCTGGGTGCCAGGGGGTATGGAAGTTCCAGGTGATTCCTACTGACTTCATTACCTCCTGCATTGCCATTTGGGTGAAATGAGTTCCCCTATCTGAATCCATTGCTTCCACTACTCCATAGCGGGGAAGGATATGCTCTAAGATAGCTTTGCTGACCACCTGAGCCGTGGCTCTGCGGCTAGGGAAGGCTTCAACCCATCCAGTTAGGTGATCTTTGAACACCAATAAATACTTCTGCCCTCCCCTTTCGGGCAGCTCAGTAAAGTCTACCTGGACTCTCTGGAACGGCCACACCGCCAGGGGCCGCCCACCTCTCTCGGTCTTCTTTGCCCTTGCCTTGTTAACCTTTTGGCATATCAAACACTTCCATGCAATGGCATGTGCCATTGGCCACATGTCCCTACTCCAATACAATGGTTTCACTAGATTGATCATTCTCTCAGTGCCCAAATGGCTTCCCTCATGTATTTTCTCCAATATATTCAACATAGCCGATTTTGGAAGGACTATCTGCCTCTCTGGAGTTTCCCATCCGTCTCCTTTCCTTTCCCATCCCTCTTTTTCCATGTATTCCTTTTCCTTCGGGGTGAAGGCGAGATTCTTTAAGTCCTGCGGATCCACAACTGGTATCCGCAAAATACACTGCTGAATCACTTCTTTCCTCGGTACCCCTTCCGCTGCCTCCATGTTCTACCAAAAGTGTGTACTACTCCCCAAGCATATCTTGAATCCGTCCAAATAGTCACATCTAACCCTACTCCAAGTTCCAATGCTCGAGTCAGGGCCATCACCTCACACTTTTGTGCGGACCAGGTATTTGGTAAGGCCCCAGACTCAATTATTTCCCCATCCTCCTTTACCACCACATATCCTGATTTCCTTTTTCCTTCCCTCACATAACTTGACCCATCCACAAACCACCTCTCTCCAGTCTCCAGCGCCTCTTCCCTCAAATCTTCCCTCACTTTGGCCATCATCTCTATATCCCTCAGGCAATCATGTTCATCTGGTTCCCATTCCTTCCTTTCTCCCCTTAGGAACTCTGCTGGGTTCAAATTCCGGTCTGTGCCCAGAGTGATGTCCGAGCCGGTCCGGAGAATCCCTTCATACTTTACCAGGCGACCCTCTGTCATCCATGTGGGCGCCGCCCCGGTCATTACTGAACTTATCTGATGTGGACTGTGTACTATTATGGCCCCTCCAAAGGTCAGTTTCCGGCTCTCCAGGACTAACTCCGCTGCTGCTGCTACTGTTTGTATGCATGAGGGCCACCCTCTTACTACTGGTTCCAGAGTCCTGCTTAAATAGGCCACCGGTTGGTAGCGCCCCCCTCTCTTCTGGGCAAGTACTCCCACCGCCGTTTGGCCCGCCGTCGTGACATACAAATGGAATGGCTTTTGGAGGTCTGGGAGAGCTAATACTGGTGCCTCTATTAGAACTCTCTTTATCCCTTCCCACCGTTCTACATCCTCCTCCTTCCTCTGGACAATTGCTCCCGATTCCCGGAGGGCTCCTTGGGTCTGCGTCTCCCAAGCTCCCCACCTGGGATTGCCCTCCCCCTCTGTGTCCCCTGTGCTACTGACATGTGGTGGTTCGGATCTGTGGGAGAAAGGAGCGTGCAGTTCCAGTGTGCGGCCCTCCCCTTGCATGGTGTGCATAAGTGCCTCCGCGTTTTGGGAAGCAGGAGTGTCCTGCCTGGCCATCAGACATTTTAACCCCTCCCCCCTTCGGGAGCCCGGGCTTGCTGTGGCACTGTAGACCTCCTCTTCTTCCTTTCTTTCTGGAACCTCTTGGCTGCCTTCTCCCTCCACCCTTCTGTCTAGTGTCTTTTGTGTGATTTCCTCCCCCTCCCTCCTGTCAGCGTCTTGTGTTGGATGTGTGTCACGTCCTCTGAACCTTGGGCTTTCCCTGAAGTGTGAGAGCAAAGACCTGTGACCCACGGGATGGACCTTTCTCGCTGTAGGTACTTCCCCCCTGAAGGTGACAGGGTTGATCTGTGTCAGAACCTTGAAGGGCCCCAGCCTTCTGGGTGCCAGCTTCTTCCCCCTTCCTCCCATGGGAAGGCCTTCTGACCACAGCCAGACCCTGTCCCCTCCGTGGAAGACCTTCTCCAGTCCCCTGTGATGGTCTGCCCCCTCCTTGTAAGCCTCATTGCTCCTTGCCACGTCTCCATCCAGTTGTTGGTGTACTGTCTCCCTCCTCTCACCCCATGCCTCAATAGGTGGTCCCCCAATCTCCCCCTCCCCCTGCTCTGGGAAGGCTCTGGGGTTTCGCCCAAGACTGGCCTTACTGGGTGTGAGCCTCGTGAAGACATGTACTGCATGCCCCTCCGTGGGGTTGTCATGATATTGCCTGAGAATCTTCCCTCTGAGGGAGTCCTGGGGCATATACCGGGCATCATTGCTAAAGAGTAACCCCTCTTTCTCTGCAAGCCCTTCCCCTGCCCCCTCTCCCTCCTTGCTCTATGGGTCCTCCGTGGTCCCAAACCAGGCTCCTGAGGTGCCGGTCTACCTCCTTTCCAGCCCCTGCTGAAGCTAGCTCCTCCCCTGCTTCCCTGCTACCAGCCTGGAGCTGAGCCACCAGGACTCTGCAGAGCCCTGGACCCGTCTTAACCCTTCCTGTTTCGAATCAAATAGTATTTCAGCTGTTTTATCCAATATGGATCGGTCTCCCCATCAGGATTCCACCTATATTCTCCTCCCGGCCCTATGGGATATTCTGGCCATATTACCCGACAAAGGTTTATCAATGCCACTTTGGACAGTCCCTGACTGTATGGCTTGATTTCCTTTTCATCCCACTGTAACAGTACTTGTCCCAACGGGCTATTGGGGTCAATGGGATCCTTGTCCCTTGTCCCTGACGTTCTTCTACACGTACTCTGTGCCTTCCCCATAGCAAAATGTCTCTCAGTCACTCACACAAACGCACGGAATCGCCTGGCCGTTTCCCTCGCGGGAGGACGGAACCGCAAGCTAATCCTCTCGCCGGGTCCCGGGCCCCGGTCCACACGCACGCGTCCGTATGGAACCTCTCTTTCGCCCTCAGAGACAAGACACGCTCACGCCTTTCCCAGGCTCCCTCAATACTCACCCCTTTCAGCTCAGTGCCACTTCCTTCGGCTAGTGAACTGGCAGGCGTCCCTGCAGGGCACAGCAGTCCCAGACTGCAAGGCTTCCCTGGCTTACTTAAATCGGTTCTCCGTCGTTCAGCCCTCGGAGTCTGTCACCACGGGGTCCGGATAACAGGTCCCTCCGAAAAAGAGCCGGAGTGGCGCCGGACCTTCTTCCAGCACCCCGCCGCGCAGACCGTCGAGGGCCCCACGTTGGGCGCCAAAATTGTGAGAAGTCACTTGCGTGGCTATTAACCAGACAAGGAGACACCGAAGTAAGTCTTACCACTTCCTCTTTATTGTAACGCGTTTGCAAAGGCGGGCTCCACGACCTGAGTGGTGCGAAGAGCCCCGATCCACACACAAGCTGAAGCTTATAACCCTATTGCTGCCGCCCCTCCTTAGAGGCTTGGCTTACAATCTATCTATCAGAGAAAGACACATTTCTAATACATTAACCAATCTACACTCTCTATTCTAAAGTTAACCTTATTAGGAAGCATGGGCTATACTTCCTTATTTCTACTCTAACTTAGCTGACACGGCACCCTGGAACTTTCCACTGAGTTCGAGGCACATCCTGTTTCATCACTCACTCTCACACTATGAAGAAGGAATTTCAGAGTTTTAAAAAGAGATAGGGCAATGCCATTGATACTTGATGGCTGCATAGATTATCGGTGGGCCAGTGTGGTTGGAATCATTTTGGGATATGTTCTTTCAATGCTGATTTCATATCTGAAGTCAGTTTTGTTCTGTAAGCTCTAGTTTTTTTTGTGTGTTTTTTTGCAATTCATGTTTTTCACTTTTCACCAGACCCAGAGCCGCATGGGGGGTGACAAAAAAAATTCCGCACCGGGTATCACCTGGGTTTGCTACGCCTCTGGTCCCCAACACCCAAATCTCAGAATGACTTCATCTCACTCGATTCATTTGGATATTAAATAGCACGAGGGACCTGATGGAACTGTGTAGATCTTTGGAGGTCTTTGACCTTTGGACTTAGTCAATTTGTAGAGGTCTTATGTTCAGAGTATGTCTCCTCAGTGTTGCTATGAGTGACAAAAGTCTCAGTGAGAGGGAAAAAATCCTGGCTTTCTAAATTCATATTCATAGCAACAATATCCTTGCTCTGCTATGTACTCAGCACGGAAGGAGAAATATGCTGGGGAGGGTCAATAGGGCATATACCTGTGAAAAAGCTACCTATCTCCTGAACATAGTTGTCAAGTTCTTCCTTTTTAAAGGGAAATTCCCTTATGCTGAATAGGCTTCCTCGTGAGAAAAGGGAAAACTTGACAGCTATGCTCCTGAAGGATGATGGACTCCATTAATTCCAGCAAGTTAAAGTCAGGAACATATAGAAATGAACCTCCTACTGTTATTTATACCCATCTCCTTTACCCATGTTTTTATCATATTTTCCTTACATCCAGGACAGGATATTTCCACCTCTTCTGCCAGATGACATTCTCCATCAAATCCCACCTTGAGTCGTTCTTTGCGCAATTTACCTTGTATACCCCAGACTTTTGCTTACCCTATCTCCTTCCCCCAGTTCATTTCTACCGTGTGTAGGTTACTTTAAGGAGGAATTACCAGGAGTTGCATCACTTGATCTATGATATCATATCTCACATAATAAGGCTCTCCCCCCACCACCACCTCCTCACTGCCCTGCCCCTACCTAACTCCTTCGCCTGCTTGGCTGGAAAGCTAGCTGATAACAGTATTTGCAAAACTGTAATTATATCACAATTATAAAAGATGTGTGCCTTAATCCCTTCATGAAGGGAAGAAGAGAAGGGCAGTGTATGAATGCAAACACACACACAATCTTCCAGTTATTTCTATAATCAGATTTTCATTACAGCAACTGCCAAAAAAGTTCAGGAAATCATACCTCAAAGCACTTACCCTCTGAAAAATATTATCTAAATCAAAGAAAGGGGTTGGAATAGATGATCCTTGGGGCCCTTCCAACTCTACAATTCAATGGTTCCATGATAAGATTAAAGCCCTGCCCAAGTCAAAATCAAATCAAAGTTTATTAAACGGTCACAGACCAAATCAACACATACAACTCTTCAACAAAGGATAACACAGAAATAAACAGAGGACAAATTCAATACAAATTTGGCCATAACTACACTTTAAAATAAGGACATGGATAAAATTAGATGGTCACATTCGCCTGTGTATCCCAGCCCAAGTCCTCTAGTTAACACACTGTTTTCCCTCTCATTTGTTTTCAACACTCCCCACACTTCAATTCTATCGGCGCCAAATGATTAAACATCTATTTTTGATCCTTTTTTTTACACCATCTGTGCTTTCCCTGCCCCCCTCTAAAGCCCACAGACTTGCTCTCTTCTCCCTTCAGACTACTTCTAAAAGCCCTGTTAAAAAGCTCTGGGTATCTGCCCAAAGAAGGGAGGATGTTTGGGGTGGTGGTGCGGCACCCTCTGCTCCCAGTACATCCTCCCTTTGAGTCTGAACCCTCTCAGCTAGCCTGCCTTGCACTCCCTAAGCTATGCAGCTGCCTACAGGCATGGAGAAGGATGCTGTACCTCTTGTCAGAATATCAGAATAAGATTCAATTGCCAGTCTGGTCAGATGCTGTAAGTGGAAGGGGGACAGGAGCACCATCTTGCTCTTTGCCTAAGGATGCAAAATGTCTTAAGCAAATGCTGTGCCAAAATAAGAAAGAAGTTCCATCTTCTGGTATCAGAAGAAGCAATTTATTTGTGCTTGTTTTGGAGCCATCATTTGAAAAAGAACCCGGAATATTTTTGCTCTGAGACCAACAGACATGTTAGTTTAATATCCATAGCAGGAAAAACCCTACAATTTACCAAATGACTAGGACTACAATTGTATACCTGGGAGTGAGCCCCATTTATCTCAGCATTTCTGCATGGACATGTCTAGGCATTTGTGCTGTAAATTTTTAAAAACCATAGATTTGTATTCCGCCCTTCATTCAAAGATCAAAGGGTGCTTCACAACATAAAAATACAAAATGGCAACAGTAAGTATGTAATAAAAACAAGCAATCAAAAACCCTTCCCGCAAGGACATTTAAAAGGTCACAGACAGTTAAATCATTTTGACAGTTTCCCTCAGCTTGTTCTCTTTTTGTGTGTGAGGGGGGAAATGAATGGCAAAGCCTCATGCCTAGCCTCCCCTCAGAATCCATGTTGAAGCCTCTCTATTAGCTGCAGGAAGGTGAAACAAAGAATAGGCACTCCCTGTTTGTTTCTTGAGGAATGATCTAATTCAGGCATCCCCAAACTTCGGCCCTCCAGATGTTTTGGACTACAATTCCCATCATCCCTGACCGCTGGTCCTGTTAGCTAGGGATCATGGGAGCTGTAGGCCAAAACATCTGGAGGGCTGCAGTTTGGGGATGCCTGATCTAATTCCCCTTCCAACCCTTTCCCCCTCCAAGATAAATGCATGGAAGAAAATTGTAAATATGACGGAAGGCGGCCTGATCCTGAACCATGAACCAGTTGAGCTTCTCCAGAAACTGATAGTAGTACTTTCTGTCAGGCTACTGAAGCCCAATCCATGTTTATTTTGATATTCTAGCCCACTTATCTGTGTTAAAGACATACTCAAGTGGGCATACAGAATAAAAATATAGTAACAAAGGGTAGCTAAGCTACAATTTTAAAAGCAGCAGCAAGAAATCCAGTGGCAGCAGAACAGCACAACACTCCAGGAGCAGCAGATGAACACACTCAGTTAGGAGATATATACAGTGTGTGTGTGTATGTGTGTGTGTACACACATACATGCACATGCACGCACACACACACACACCAACATTCCTCAGATGAAAATAGGGACATTTCTCACTCCCCCAACTGACCCTCCTTGAATCCCTATTTTTTGTCCCACCACCCCGCTGCATTTCCTACCCAAAGAACGGCGAATGCCACAGCCACAACCACTTCACCAGTGAGAAAACCCCTCAATCCTATTTTTATTTTATTTTATTATTTGGTAGATTAAAAAAGAGGAAAAATACACACCAAGAAATACATTTTAGGAAGGGGCAAGATTAGAGGTGGACGCACAAAGTATTTCTTTAAATCACGGCTTCTTGCACTCCCCCTTTCTTCCTGCCCAGGGTGGCCCTGCCCTCTGCCTGCCCCTCAAAGCTGGCACATTATGCAGGGCGGGGCCTCGGTGGCGTATCTCTCCTCATTGTTGAGGGGAAGAAAGAAAGGCAGTGCTGTTGCTACCTACATGATTTTCCTGCCCCATATCCCTTGTCCAATGTGATCCCATCTTTCAAACACCGCCAGACAAGTGGTTTGGACCAACCGCTGGTGAAAAAGCAACCACAATGTTCTAGCAACAAATTAAATCAGGCTCAAATACTAGAGGTTCAGCCTCTGTACATGAAATATACTCGGAGTCGAGAGTGAATTTCATGCTCTTTATTCAGCTCGTAGTGATCAAGGAGAAGAAGAGAAGAAGAATGCCCTTTTCCCAAAACCATCTGCTTATATACATTATTTACACAATGGGCTTTGCGTGATTGGCTACTTCAGGGCTACACCTGTGGGCCAATCAGTTTGTGGATTGACTTCTGCCAGCCACCTGATTGGCTGCTCCTGCAGGCCAATCAGGTTGCGGATTCACTTCCACCTGGAGTTGGATTGGGTGGCTCCTGAGGACCAATCAGACTGCTAATTCTGGATCCTCTTGTTCTATGATTCAGCTCAGTACATAACAGTACACCAGCATGGTTTGGCCAGAAAGGCTGGAGCTCTGCCAACTGAACAATGGCTGAGGACCTGGATCCAGATCGACTTCCTGGCCCCATATATCATTTTGTGGAAATCCTATTATGCTTGTTCACCTGAACATACCAAATTAAACTGTCAATGGAAAAGCAGGTTCACCAAGTGCTCCAGTAGTAGAACCCTGTGCACTTGCATAACAGCCATTATCATCTCTTTCCCTCTGAACCTCCATTACTCAGAAATTATGAGGGTTATTATGGTTGCGGTGGAGGAGCAGTGCTTCTGAAAAGTTTAAAGAGTATATCTGGGACACTCTGTGCATATAAGCTTTAAAAAAAGAAAAATATTGAAAAAAATAACTCCCCAGCATTTCAGTGCTTAAATTCTTTCATTGCTTCTCCTCACAAGAGACTGTTACCCCAGTGTTGTCAAGGAAGAACTTAAGGGAAGGGAACATGGCCAGGAAACATCACATGTGAAATGCAAAACAACCTCTCTGTTCCAAATCTGCTATCAATTATGGATGGAGGACTAAGTGGGCGAGCAGCTCTTGCCTGCTAGCAGAAGGGAGCAGGAAACAGGCAGCAAAAAAACAAGGCCTGGAGCAGCATGAAGAGGTGTAGTGGGTACACAAAAGCAGGCAAATTTGATGACATGGTGTTAAACAGAAATTTGTAAGGGGAAAGGGTTTAACCCAATATAGGTCAGGCAGCACAAAATGGTCGTCTTCCCACCCCCGTTTTTCTTTTAATGCTTTAATGTCTGCTTTAATGTCAGAGCGCAGGATTAAGGTGTCTTTGGGAACAACTACATTTTGGTCAGTGGGGTGCAGCTTTCCTACCAGCCGTCACGCAGTGTGAGATTTTGGGTATTTTGTCTCCTCATAAAGCACTGGCTAATTTCTAAAGAAAGAAGTGTTGTGTATCGAGTCAAAGGATTTTATATCTGTATTACTATTGTCTGTATTTGCATTAGGGTAAAGTAACTGCCTTTTGGTTCCAGAAGGTACAGCTCCTGCCAACCTAGCAGTTCGAAAGCACGTCAAAATGCAAGTAGATAAATAGGAACCGCTACAGCGGGAAGGTAAACGGCGTTTCCATGTGCTGCTCTGGTTTGCCAGAAGCGGCTTTGTCATGCTGGCCACATGACCTGGAAGCTATACGCCGGCTCCCTCGGCTAATAATGCAAGATGAGCGCGCAACCCCAGAGTCGGTCACGACTGGACCTAATGGTCAGGGGTCCCTTTACCTTTACCTTTAACTGCCTTTTGGTTCCAGAAGGTACAGCTACTATTGGTTCATTTAAGCTGCTGTATTTGGATCCTCTGTCTTTTTGGTTTCCTCCAAAAGGCAGCACTGTGATTGCCTGATATTGTTCCCTCCAAAATGTTTTCCTTTCTAGCTAGTCCCCCGTCCCTATAAATGTAGTTTTCCTCTCCTCAGAGCTCAGTCTTGTTTGCTTTAATAAAGAAGTGTTACTAGAGAACTGTCTCCAGCATATTATGTCAAGAGAGTTGAAATCAGGAACCCCACGTCACAACAAGAAGTGCCAGAGGACAGATCAGCAGTGTGTGTGTGTGTGTGTGTGTGTGTGTGTGTGTGTGTGTTTGTTTATATGGGGTGGCGGTGATCTCCCCTCACTGCTGTCCCGATGAAAATCTCCATCAAGCGGCTATTTATCCTGGGAGGAAAGCTTCCATTGGCACAGAGTAGATTCCAGTGGTAGAGTGAATTTTCACTGGGACCACAGCAGAGACGGTGGGGGAGGGAAAGTAAAAAATATCTAGGCTTGGGAAGAGTTTTGAGGGAGCTGCGGGGGGGGGGCACATCCAGCATCCAGGTCTAATATTTCCCACCCCTAACCCACGGGCTCCCAAATCTCTTTGTACAAAGCAGGCAATACTGAGAAGTCAGCCTGGTGGTAAGAGGCACATTTCTGAACTTCTACCACTGGCTGACAAAGAAGCTGGCAGTTGATGTGATGCTAGAGTCTATTCGTGTGTTTATGTTGCTCCCACAGGAGAGTCCATTGCTTACCAAGGCATTTCTTTTCACGATTAGCTAGAAGTGGAACTGAAATGGAGATTCCATGCAAGAACTTGATTTATTTTTGTCTTATCTAGCAATGTCCTTCCCCTCTGCCAAGATCCCTCTTTAATGACTTCTCATAGGTAAGTGTCATTCAGAAAAGTTTTTCTCATTGGAGATTCAGCCCACCCATTGCTTCCCTGCTGCAACCTGACTAGGGGATTAATGCTGAACTGAAACTTTTGTTTCTCCTGCTGTTTTCCCTCCTGGAGACCCAGTGTTTACCACTGAAGCGGAACAAATGTCAATAGTTTTTTTCTGCTAATTGATATTCTGATTCAGCAGTAATGGGACGATGGGACAGCAATGAGTGGTCAGAGGGAGAAGACTGGGAATACCGGTAGGAGGTGACAGAAGCTGAAGAGGTATCAGTGCGTAGGAAAAGTCTGTGGCAGACAGAAGTCCAGAAGCAGAAGCAGAAATGGAAACAGAAGAGGAGGGAGGCCAAGAGGCAGAGAGGAGGAGCCAGGCTGATGAAGTGTCACAGTGTCTCCCCATCCTGCTGCAACAAGCTCCCCTCCTCTCTTGTCTCCCAGAACAAGGAGAGGCATGAAAAGGGCGGAGGAGAGGTTGATTGCATGCAGCTACAATTGCTTTCAGTCTCAGCAACTGATCCATGGGCCAAGACTTACCAGGGATGAGGTGCTATGCTCATTAGGCCTGACACTCTGCCAAACCTGGGCAGATCATGTTCTTGCTAATAAAGAGTTAAATACAATTTGAACAGTGCAATTTATTGCCGGCTTGCTCCTGTCAGCTTATAAAGCAGAAGACCTCTTGGACCCATGCTTTCTAGGCATGGGACAAGTAGAAGTGTGGATGAGCCCTTATTCAATTTAAACAAAAGTAAAAAGGATGGGCAGATAAATGACTAGTTTATTTTCATCTCCCCATTGCTTTGTAGAAGAATAGTGCTAGAATAGTACATTAAAGGTAAGGTAAAGGGACCCCTGACCATTAGGTCCAGTTGCGGACGACTCTGGGGTTGCAGCGCTCATCTCGCTTTATTGGCCAAGGGAGCCGGCGTACAGCTTCCGGGTCATGTGGCCAGCATGACAAAGCCGCTTCTGGCAAACCAGAGCAGTGCATGGAAATGTCATTTACCTTCCCGCTGAAGCAGTACCTATTTATCTATTTGCACTTCGTGCTTTCGAACTGCTAGGTTGGCAGGAGCTGGAACCAAACAACGGGAGCTCACCCTGTTGTGGGGATTCGAACCGCCAACCTTCTGATCTGCAAGCCCAAGGCTCTGTGGTTTAACCCACAGCGCCACCCGCTTCAGTACATTAGGCTGCCATAATTTGGACATCTACAACATCATGTGGATTCAGTGTTAAAAAGTGAATGAACAAAGAATGACAGTTCCAGCAAAAAAGGGTTATACAAACAAGCTTAGCTGTAGGATGCTGAACAGCATCTGTGGAAGGGGGATGTATCCCAAAGCATATCTGAAACAACAAAATCACTCCCAAAATCTCTCCCAATTCCTTCCCTTCCTTCTAGCGACTGGATCTGACAGAACCTGGTCAGAAAAGTGTAAGGAAGGAAACGTCTCATCTAGTCCCCATTGAAGTCTCAAGGCAAAGCGCCTCACCTTTCCCCTAACACCGAGGTTGCTCGTCTGCACAAGCTTTTACAATATCTCCTAAATGGGAATGCCACGTGGTGGGAAGATATTTGGAGTCCACATTGCAGATTAGAAGCAAATGTACTGCAAACCTAAAATATTATTTGAAAAGGCAACTAGATTATCCAGGTCTGCTGTGTTTTGGCCATTAAGCAGAAAAAGACACTCTGTGCATGTTCAGAGACACATGTACTCCTGGAGCATGGAACAGTGAGCCTCTTTGAGTACTTTAATGGAGCATCTAGTTCCAAAATTTTTCATTATTACATTAAGTTCTGGAGGGGGGAAAAGCATCAGCACAGAATACGAGTTTGCCTGCCAACTGGAGTTTTCTCATCACTGAGCAACCACCCCCACCCCCATGTTTCTGGGATTAGGAAACTGGATTTCCAGTCATGCATAAGCCTTGTGCCACTTTTCTTAGAAATGAACCACTAGATCCACCCAAAGGTGGACACCCTCTCACTAGAAGCAGGAAATCCTCAAGGACAATGTGATTAGGTGATGAGTAGGTAGCAGATGAGCCTTGCACAACACAGCCAGGTATGTAACTTGAGATGTCAGCAGCAACCACCCTTGGAGGCCTCTGGCCCAAAACAGTGTTTGTAGAGCTGTTAACTGATGGTTTGGAAAGACCCTATGTTAGGGTTTGTAATGGTAAGGTGGCCCCTGCTCCAGTGCCAACCCTGCAGGGTAGCTTAGTAGCACCAAACACCCTGTGATTTTGTTCTTTCACTTATGTTTCACCTAGGGCTAGGTGTGTGGGATTTCCACAGACTTAGAGTGGTCTCCTCCAGAGTAGGAGAGCAGCCAGCCAAATTCCATCAAAATCTCCTGCTTGGCAACTTCAGTCTGCCTCCCCTCTGCTCTCTCAGGCACTTCAACAATTAGCAGCTTAGCTCCAAGCAGCCTAAGCCACATGGGAGGTTAACCAACCCTTGAGTCTGTTCAGAAACCAGTACAGCCCAGTACAACCCACTTCATAACTATTCAGCAGCTCTGACAGAACCATGTACTGTGGCCGCCTAAGGGCTTTCTGACCCTTTAGAAAGGATTAGATCAGATTCAGTTGACAGACTGTGTAGCCACACTATTTCTATCAAGGTAAATTTTCAATATATATATACCTTTTCTTTGCCTATGTCACATGTAGATTAGACCAGATTTATTTCTCCCAGTTTTGCTCCTTTGTTCTGCTAGGAATCTGACTTTCTTCTACGTTTTACCAACCACAGTTTCTCTGTATCTGCCTAATAAGCCTTATAATATTGCCTCCACAATTTGCTTTCTAACTCTTTTCCAATTCTTCCAGCAGTAATTTGCTTCTATTTCTCTGTCGATCGTGCCCTCCCTAAAAGAGGGCACATGTTGCGGTGAGACCTGGAGACTGCCCACCTGTGTTGTGGGTGGGTAAGATTGGACAGCCACAACACCCGATTCATAGGTCCCTCGATGTTGGGTTCAATCTGGCCAATGGGGTGCAGTCCAAAAAGATCAAGGGACCTATATATTCCCATGCACGTAACCCAGAGCTTCCTCTTTCGGCGCGTGCATCGGAACAAGCTAACAGTGTGTCCTCTGTGCAGCCGAGAGAGACTTACCTTCGATGAATCGTCCCGGTAATTTCTTTCCGTTATCCCCTTCTTTCTTTCCCTTAATCGTTCATAAATTTTCCCTTTTTATGTTGATCCCTTTCCCTTCCTTCTCTTCCCTTCCCCTTAGAGGGGCTTTTGCCCCACAGGTCTTTCAGCCCCTGTGCGCTCCCTGTTTTCGGAGATTGCCTCTACCCGTTTAATTATTTGCCATGGGGCGCCTTTCTGCAGTGGCTTTTATTCTTTGGGGCCTTGTAGTCTTAACACAGTATTGGGGGGCAATTTGCGATTTTTGCTGTTTGGGCTGCTTTGTCCATCTGGTTGCATTCCCGTATTGAGAGTTCCCTCTCTGAAAAAACAGCTATTTCTTTTTGCCCGTTCTGTGTGAAGGCCGGTTGGGAATTTACTAAGAGTGGGAACACACGCACCCCTTAGCCTGGCCGCCACTGAGTTTTGGCGTGAACGCCATCTTGTTTCAGCGAGAGCACCTTCTTGTTTTGGCAGGAGCACCATACCACCTGGGAACGATTTATGGCTGGCCTCCGTGTCAGCGGGGTTAAGGGATTGGTTACAGGTGTGAGTGGTTGGTGGCGAGCGTGGGTGCTCGTGTGGCGGATAGGCACTGGTTCAGGTGATAGGGATGGGAGAATGGTCTCGCCATCCCTATGTGAAGGGTATTCTGTTAAAGGAATCCAGGGACTCAACTGGTTTGATCAACCCCTGAGAGGGGGTTGTGCCTGTGCCCGAGTCCAGGGGAGCATCTGGGGGGTGAACATAGTTTGTACCCGGCTTTTCGCCTACCTAGGTGTTCATCCTTGGCTGACCTATGCTGGTGCCCTGGGTCAGCGCTGCTTGCAAGGGTGCAGGGAGCTAGTCGAACCAGAGCCTATGCAACCACTCACTTTCTGTAATCAATAAAGCTGTGGCCTAAATTCTGCCAAAAACCAAACTAAAATTTGAGTCAAACGTGTCTTTATTTATGGGGGAGGTCTCTGGGTCTGAACACGCAAAATGAGTGAGGAGGAGAGAGAAGAAAATGGCTCAGTTTATTGCAATAGTGTATGTTGGGACATGCTAACATGCCATGAGGAATAATATAATGAAATAATTAACAGTCTTTCAAGAGCCCACCAGATGCAAATTTGAACCCTTACTCTACCCCCTCTGTACGAGTCTCATTGCATCTTCTGGGTTTACCCCTAGATGGGGTTCAGGCTTAATCAGTTCATGAGCACACAATAAGAATTGCTACATTAGTTTGACACAACAATTGAAATGGCAACTGAAACATGTTAGGTGCTTTTCCAGTGCTTACGGTCTCTACTGCCTTTACAATTCCGAGGAGGATGTCGGGGTTGAAGTGAAAAAACCTCAGTGAGTCAGGCATCTGTGGACAAACGGCATGCAAAGAATTGAATCAGACACTACTGCTCTTGCAAATGCTGACAATAGCCTAGATGATGTGGGAATGAACTTTCCCTGTCATGTAAGCCCCAATTGTTGATCTTCTATGCTGGCTATTTGCCCACACAGGTAAGCAGTCATATAGTTGTATATATAGCTGAAGTTCCCACATGTGCCCACATGTGAACGGATCTGTCACAAAGACGCCAGCTAGCGTCCCTCCGAGGTGCGCACACTCTCACATGGGAATAGTTCACAGAGCAATTTTTAGCACATTCAACCATAAAAGCAAGATCAGCTCTGAACAAGTGATCCTTGAGATAACACACACCTTAAGCACACGTGTGAATGACTACATAAATAGTATTCTCTTGAGCGTTCATGAAACCTCCCTCCCTTTTGCACGCACACACACACACAGCTTTTGTGCCCCGTGTCTGTAATCAGTGCTGTGCTGTCACCAGCAGTTAATCCTGGAAGAGACTGTTTAGTTTCAGTGCTTATTTTCAATGATGGCCAGAAGGGAAAGAACACACAAGTTACTGGGAACAAACATTACCATTTCAGATCAGCTTCTGCTTTGCTCTGTTTTTTTCCAGTTCATCAGTGGAGAGGGGAGAGAGAAAAAGGAAAGCACCACAGTTACCTCCAGAACAAACCCACATTTGTATTCACATTCTTCTTCAATCCCCTACATTTCACCTCCCCACTTTGCTACTCTCCTGAATTCCAGGTGCTCAGTTCAGAACAGGGGACTTTTAACTACAGTATTTAAGGCCTCCCCCATCCAATTTCACATGACCCAAGGACTCACCCACAGCTTATATAGGAGCTGACAATCTAATTGTTTGAAGGCTCTATATCCAAATGACCTATGGGATTAGCTAAATTGTAGAGGGCTGCAAACAGTACCAGTGGAGGCTCCTCTGTTGGGCAAAGTTTTGCTGCCAATCAATCAGTTCCTGGTAGCACAGAATTAAATGAAAAACTTTGATTGGAGACGTGTCCACATTTCCAGTGACTAAGATGCTTCTACCCATCTCCTCTGCTTAGCCAATCAATGTACTTTACTTTTCTGTGTATAAGACTAGGGTTTGTTTGTTTTTACTAAAAAATAATGTTAAAAGGGGGGTGGTTGGCTTATTATACATGGGGGAAATCTCCCCCCATTTTCTTAATTTTGAGTCCCTTAATTTTGAGCATCTTATATTCCGTGTTATATGTTTCAGAGCACAATTCAAAGTGTTGGTGTTGACCTTTAAAGCCCTAAATCAGGCATCCCCAAACTGCGGCCCTCCAGATGTTTTGGCCTACAACTCCTATGATCCCTAGCTAACAGGACCAGTGGTCGGGGAAGATGGGAATTGTAGCCCAAAACATCTGGAGGGCCAAAGTTTGGGGATGGCTGCCCTAAATGGCCTCAGCCCAGTATACCTGAAGGAGCGTCTCCATCCCCATCGTTCTACCCAGACACTAAGGTCCAGCTCTGAGGGCCTTCTGGCGGTTCCCTCGTTGCGAGAAGTCAAGTTGCAGGGAACCAGGCAGAGGGCCTTCTCGGTAGTGGCACCCGCCCTGTGGAATGCCCTCCCATCAGATGTCAAAGAGAAAAACAACTACCAGACTTTTAAAAGACATCTGTATTTTTTTTCTGTTGGAAGCTGCCCAGAGTGGCTGGCGAAAGCCAGGCAGATGGGCGGGGTATAAATAATAAATTATATTATTATTTTTAATTATTATTATTTATTATTATTATTATTAATATTAAAATACGGTAATCACTATCAGCAGATCTCTCCCCAGTCTCCAGCTATTCTCTCCCCTAGAAATGACTTGATTACCGTATTGGCCCGAATATAAGATGCACTCGCAAATAAGCCACACCCTAAAAATTGAAGGGGCCAAACAAAAAACCACAATTCCAGGGCTGCTTCGGGGTGGGGGGTGGGGGTGTGCTGCTTTGCCAACGGCATAAGGTTGCGAATATAAGGCGCACTTTAACTGTCAGAGTTTTTTTGGGGGGGGGGAAGTGTGGCTTATATTCAGGCCAATACGGTAGGTGGTGGATTCTATTATCCTTTCCCTCCCTGTTTTTCTTTGCAAGAAGTCTTGGAGGATATTAAGCAAGCTGGAACAAAATAAACAGCAGGTGGGAGTGAGGTTGCCCACCATGTCAATCTGCCAACCAGAGCCATGCATTCTTCCTGCGGGTGTTCATCTTTCTAAGCCTGCATTGTGTATGTGGGACAGAGAGAGAAATAAATTTTCCTCACAGTTAGATTGTGTTGTATATGACTGTGATATAACGCTGTGACAGCAGATGGCGCTGTGGAGCCCCACCTTTCCCAACCGGATTTCCCTGTATGAGTTACAATGTGTTTAACTGAAACACTTCTTGGATGTCTAGAGCCAGCTTCCGTAGGAGAAAGAAGGCAGCCAAGCTTGCAGGAGAAGCAGGAGCAGCAGCAGCAACGCATGTATGTTAGCCTTTGCTTCCTTGCTAGAATCCTTAATTTCTCTCCGTTCTGCCTTCCTCCAGCAAGTCTGCTCAGGTCCTCCCACCCACTTTCTTTGGCTCTTTCTCTCTGATAGCATTTTCACTCCCCTCAATTTTCAAACATCACAGCTAAAGCTAAAAAGCACACCTCAGATTCTTTCCATGTTGCCTTAGGTTTAAAGTTTACCCCTCCCTCGTAGAGTTACAATGCCCTTACCAAACCACAGCTGCCAGTTATTCCTTGGGGGAAGTTGTATGTTTTACGTATAGTGTGGATGTGACACTGCCAACTACAAACCACACTCTCAGTTTCCTCAGATTAAACACATCCTGTATGCTTTTTTATTTCCAATCCTCTTCTGTCTGATTTGGATCATTACATGAGCAGCCATTGGCCAGATCCCTATCACATTCACTTCATTTGTTCAGTTGAAATATTCTGTGTTTGGTTTGTTTTTAGTATGTATTGTGCATAAAATAAACAAGCAAATGGCACTCTGAGGAGAGGAACTCTATAGCTAAAACTCTCCCGGGCAGCATTAACAACCATGGGAGCCGTATCCTGCATGGAAGCAATAACTGACACTAATCACTAAACAGTCATCTTGTTCTCTGATACATTCAAGTCTCACTTACAGGACACACTCATCTCTTCCAGCCCCTTTTTTCTGGTTCATCTTGTTCCTGCTATACCTTTCCCTGCAAATGACAGCCACTCTCCCACAGCTGTTTCCTGCTTGCCTTTCTCCCTGCCTCCCACTCCGGCAGTCCCTACGAAGACAAGAGCAGGATTTCACTGCCTCTGAGCCACATCTGTCACTGTGTCAGAAGGAGCACCTTTGTTAATGCGTTTGCTGGTTCAACACAGCTTCCCGCAGTTCTCAGGGAAGGTGTATCCCCCTCCCTGCACCCTCAGCTGTAGTGAAAATGTTATGCAAGCCTCAAGTGGAAGTGGGAGACACCTGCAGCAGGAGGTGGGGGGGGGGGAGGAACAACACATTTGTCCTCCTCCAGCCCATCCATCACTGCATCACAGGGCAAATGAGTTTCCTTCCTGGAAACGCCACACAGCTGTGGGCAGCAGAATAAGGTAGTCGTTCAGGGTCGGTAGAAGTGGCTGGGCTGCTACAGGGTGGGGAAGTGCAGGACTGAACTATCACCCCATGCTTGACTTAATCCACTGCGATACCACACTTTCTTCAAAGCTTGAGGCAGCTGTCAAAATATAAAACCAGTAATAAACAGGCACAGCTGAGAGTGGATGGGGGGGGTAGCACGATGCTTCCAAAAGCCAATCTAAAAAATGTGAGTTTTATACCTTCAATAGGTATAAAAACAAAACAGTAACCAAAAAGAAAGAAAGAATTTTTTATTTACAAAATAAAATGGATAATACATGCCCTTAACCGCCCTCCCCCCTATTTCCCTCTACTTCTCAACCTTCTCTATACTACACTATATATATGTTCCTTTGTTTTTTGCAAACCTCTGCTTTTGGTTTTCCAGTCTCATTATTTGAGCCTTTAATTGACTGGAAGGAGATCAGAATTCTCTAAATAATGCTTAATATAATCCGTAAACACTTTCCAATTTTCCCCCCTCTCACTTTCCTTTATTCCTTTAACTTCCTCATATTTTTTCCCCATATTGTAATAGCTTAACCATTTAATTTGCCAATCCTCTTTTCTTGGTATTTTTTGGGACTTCCAATCTTTAGCAATAAGGAGTCTAGCTGCTACTGTTGCGTAGCTTATTATGCAGCGATCTTTAGCTTGGATATAAGTAAGCCATATTTCTTAAAGCTACAACAATCTCTGCTATCTCTCATTCCTCCAAAGGAACACAGAAATAGATCATGCCTATTTTAGAGTAACATTCCAGGTATAAAACAATACCCCACCTCTTCATCCATCAACCCAATTCCTTACAATCATGTAGCCCTTAAAATGAGTTGGTTGATGCCATCCTGAGGGATTTAACTAGGTATGCTTTATAGATAGATATACAGTGCTATTTTTCTAGGAAAAAGAGGTGCCGGAACTCGTTTACATTCAAAATAGTTTACATTCTAAATAGTGCACAGTAGATATGCATAAAGGTAAAGGTAAAGGGACCCCTGGCAATTAGGTCCAGTCGTGACCGACTCTGGGGTTGCGGTGCTCATCTCGCATTATTGGCCGAGGGAGCCAGCGTACAGCTTCCAGGTCATGTGGCCAGCATGAGAAAGCCGCTTCTGGTGAAGCAGAGCAGCACACGGAAACGCCGTTTACCTTCCCGCTGTAGTGGTACCTATTTATCTACTTGCACTTTGACGTGCTTTTGAACTGCTAGGTTGGCAGGAGCAGGGACCGAACAATGGGAGCTTACCCCATTGCGGGGATTCAAACTGCTGACCTTCTGATTGGCAAGCCCTAGGCTCTGTGGTTTAACCCACATCGCCACCCATACCCCAACTTTTTGGGAAGGTACAATGATCGCCCATGATGTTTTGTAAATGCAAAAGGATTACAAATTTCATAGGGGAGGGAGGGGGAACTCGTGGCCCTTCAGATATTCCTGAACTACAATCCCAGTTGTCCCTAGGCATGGATGGGCTGATGGGACCTGGAGTCCAGCAATATCTGGAGAACCCGAATCTCCATCTCTGTCCTAGGGAAAAGATGCTCATTATTATCCCTCAGGGGAAAGGTTGAAGGGGGAGAGTGGAAGAATATTTACCAGTCAGGTGTGTCAAGGTTGCCTGGGCAGGATTTTATTTATTTAGTTTGAACATGACATGTTTCAACACATACATGGAGGATGATGGACAATTAATGCTTTTCCTACCCGGGAAGATGGGAGAAAAAGATGTGAACTGGGATGTCAGAGGGTCATCGTGGCTACTCTAGAGTAACTCCGCTTGAGTCCAGTTTGTCTTTAAAGACTTTTATTGTGCAAAGTAGTTACAGTGCAGAGACAGTGTAAAACATGACCTCTCATTCTGAATCAGAATCCGGCAATGGCTTATGTTTGTTATTACGCCATCAAAGTAGTCGGGGCACCCCAAAACGCCTCCCCCTTGACCTGCATCACGGTGCTCTCCTTAACTCTTGCGCCGGAAGGAGTGATGCCCTCTCAGTCTCCTCCCTGTCAAGGCGGTGGAAGGGCTCTCCTGCATCCCTGAGCCCTTGCCTGCATCTCTCTGCCCCCAAGCTTTCCCATTGTTCCGCACCCTGGTTTCTCTCTTCCTCCAAGTCTCCCCCCCCCCCTGGCTGCTTCAGACCCACTGCTGCTCCCTGTGCTGGGCGAGGTGGATGTTAGGATGATGGGGGCTGGCTCCCTGTAGGGAGTCACCCTTACATGGGAGATATTTCCCCTCTACTCAAAGCAGACATGGCCCATGGGGGTGTGGGGTGTCCATCCTGTGTACCTACCTGCAAGATGCTTGCGGTATGTGACAGGAAAGATGCTTTGCCATGGAAATTCTAGGTCAGAGGTGGAGGAGCTACGGTCACCAGATGTTGGACTCCACTGATCAACAGCCCCTAGCTCATGACCTATGACAGTAAACATCTGGAGGGCCACCACTTCCCCATTTCCTGTCGGACCAGAGAGCATTAAAAAAAATGCTATATATAAATAAAAGCATTTTATCATTGGGCTTTATCCACAGTCACATATTTAAGAATTCACAGTGCAGCTCCCAGGACTGCACTAAACCTGCACAATATGGACACCAACTTTCTGTGGCATCTTGGTCTGAAGCAGGTTTCCTTGGAATACAGTCCTGCCACTTTTAATGAGACTTGTTTCATGCTGCACATGCTTGGAACCGTCACATATAAAGTACAGCAAACAGCATACATGACTATTTTTTTCACCATACACTACGCCCGGATTTAGGCCCTTTATATGTCCAGCTGTCCTTTGTCAACAACAAATTGTTGCTGGTTTTGGTGTTGAATATATGCTATATGGTAATTTATGGATTTTTTTCCTCAATGGCACCCCGAGCGAGCTAGGCTCAGCTTTCTGCAGCCACTATTTTAAGGGTTAAACTTTTAGCATTGTTATATAATTAATAATTTTCTTTTAAATCTTGTTCAAAGCGACTTTTATACATTATGCTCCCGGAAACTGTTTTTTTCAAAGGGATCCGTTTTATTTTTATTTTATTTTACTTCTAAGAGCTGGTCCTCGACCGTAATAATAAATAATCATGGACCTAATAGGTATCTAAAGCCATTTTATTTGTTTTTTATCTTATATTTTGGAAATGTACATCCAGGTTTTTTCCGCTTTAATTTTTTTTTTTGGGGGGGGCAGGATAGTGGGGCCCTAAGCTATAGCTTGTTTAGCTTATACGTAAATCCGGCACTGCCATACACTCAGTACTGAAGTGTTTGTTTAATTGTGAACATAGTCACAAAATGTGTTCCTTGAGTCTCTGTATGCCCTTCAAATCAACAAATGCTAAGGCACCACAGCAACAGAAGAACACATATTTTATAATGCAGAGTTGGTCTGCTTGTTCTCCTGCCGGGAACTGTTCATGACTGTGATGCTCAAGGACAGTTCCAATTCTTCTTGTCTAGAGGCAGGAGCTGTGCACTTGATTCCCGCTCCCTCCCATTCCCCATCAGATATAAAAGCTCCGCTTCCAGACAGCAGCGCACAGAGCGCTAAACAGCAAAAGCTGCTGCTGGAGCTCCCTACTGCTTCTCTTTTCTGCACAAATTTAAACAGAGCATCTGCCTGCTTCCTCACCATGTGTCGGGGTTTAGCTTCCCTTCCTACAAGCTGCTTGGAAAGGTAAGAGGCTGGAAAATATTTGGGGCTCTTGGCAATCAACTACCGAGTTGATAAATCAGGAGTGTGCTTTGCTTCAACATCTGTACTGATCAGGGTAACATTTGTGTACAACCATAGCTCATACTCCTATAGTATCTCCTAAAGAATGGAAAAAACTTTTGTTAGTTAGATGAGCAAGATCTATCACTGGCAAGGGCAGGAAGTGTGTGTGAGGGGGATAATTAAAACAAAGAAACAAAATAACTGCATTTATCCTGAATTTCTGTTGCTCTTGTTGAGGGATGCTTCCTGGTCCGTACCTACTTTTGCTGTCACTCAAAAGGAAGGCTTTTAAATGTTATAATGAAATCTTTGTCTCCAAACGATCACCTGTTTTTGCAATGTGGTTCTACAAGACACCTCTGCAAGCAGCGCTCTGCATAATTAGCATTCCTGCCACACACCACCCAGAGGGGGGTGAGCTAAGAATAGAAAGTGGCGAGCCAGGCAGTCATCTACAAACTGTCGCAGTGATGCACCAAGCGGGGAGGCTGCAGACGCACTACAGCAGGCAGGCAGCTGTCATAAGAAATCTAGAAACGGGTGACCGTGTCCACATTGTTACGGCTAGCGCAGCAGCAAGTAAATCTGGGTCACTGAGAAGTGGTGCAAAGGAAGTTCAGGAGAGATGGTGCGGAAGAAACTCAGCTTTATGCTATTTTGTAGAAGGAATGTGACTGTTGTCAATCATTATTATTATTATTATTATTATTATTATTATTATTATTATTATTATTTTCTCTGCCATTATTGATGTAACATTTTACTTAACCAAATAATAGTGTTCACAGTTTATAGTTTGACATTGGGGGAGACAACAAGAGGGGGAGGAAATGAAGAGAAATGAAGAGAAATCATAAATAGGATGTTCCTCTTGAGCTTAGTCGAAACAAAATAAAAAAATTCTTTCCAGTAGCACCTTAGAGACCACCTAAGTTTGTCATTGGTATGAGCTTTCATGTGCATGCACACTTCTTCAGATACACTGAAACAGACCCTTATATTTAGTGAGAGGGTGGGGAGGGGTATTACTCAGAAGGGTGGTGGGAATGGGTGATTGACTGATAGGTGTGGAAACCCGCTGATGACTGTTAACGACTGCAATTGGTCTTGCAGGGAAAAAACAAGGGGTGAGATGGCTAAAGATAGCTTTATCATGTATAATGAGATAAGCATCCAATGTCTTTATTCAGACCTGGTCTCTCCATGGTTTTAAGTTTGGTAATAAGTTGCAGTTCAGCAACTTTCCAGTCTATTTCTGAAATTCTTCTGTAATAAGACAGCTACTTTGAGATCTTGTATACAATGTCCTGGGAGATTGAAGTGTTCTCCTACTGGTTTCTCTGTCTTGTGATTCCTGATGTCAGATTTATGTCCATTTATCCTTTGGTGTAGGGTTTGGCCTGTTTGTCCAATATAGAGGGCTGAAGGGCACTGTTGGCATTTGATGGCATACACAATGTTAGAAGATGAGCAATTAAATAGTCCTGAGATGGTATGTTGGATGTTGTTGGTTGAGCATGACAATAGAGAGACCATACAGTGTTGACTGTCTACCTTAAAAGCAGCGCAATGAGCAATTTCAGTTGTGACCTTCTTGGGGCAGGGACCTATCCTTTCCCCTTGTACTTGTAGAAACTCTGGCTTACTGTATTATCCACCCAAGTGAAGCAGACATATCAGTCCTTTTAATAGCAAAGAAATAATAATACTATTGCAGGCATGCTCTTCCTGGTTTCTATACTTTGTCTAAGAATGTGGGGTTGTTGGTTTTTTATACCTGTGAACAAACACTTTTTCCTGGAAAGTTTGAGGCATGTAAATAGAGACCTCTTTATGCACTGGTGACGGTGTTCATTCCCCCGCCCCACCATAATCTATGGTCAAGCTGTTGTAGTGCTTTAAAGAGTCAGAGACAGTGGCACAGGAAAAACAGTGAATGTGTTAAATCTCTGGACCTTAAATACCCCAGTTCTCTGACAGATGCATTCAACAACATAGAGACTATGAGAGGGTGCGTGAACAGGAAGAGCAATCTTGCAGGGAAACATAAGCGTAGAGGAAACGACTAAAAGGACAGCAGATGCTCCAAACAGAAATGATTTAGTCTTTACAAAAAGTGGTTAACAAACAGTTCCATCTGCATGTTGTGTTATTCCAGTCCTTTTGCACCGGAAGAGCAGGTGTCACATAACAAAATGTACCAAACGAGTGAAGAAACTGTGTCCATCAAAAATGGAGATCTTAGGTGACAGTTGCGTCCTACTGGAGAGCTTCCCTTGGGCATCTGGTTGGCCACTGTGCAAACAGAATTTTGGTTCATTTGTGTAACCTTCGGATCACTTGTTGGAGCCATAGCTGGGCACCATATGTGACAAACATGACAGACTTTCCAAGACTCCCCTAGCACAGAGGACGAGGAATTAATGATGCTAGGGATGAAGAGAAGCTGTTACAAGAGGTTCCGGTTTTTTAAACAGGAAGGGCACTAGCGAATCCTTTATGTTGTAAAGGTTACACAGTTCAGATATTAACCACTGAATTTGAAGGCTAAAAATAAGCTAGCTTTGCTGCCAGCCAGATCCCATTGTCCATAAAAGTGGGAACTAGGTGGGAAATAAAAACCTTTTTTTTATAAAAAGGGAACTCAGGAAAAGTTGTATAGTCATGAAAGCATGCTTAAACACACAGAGCACGCACACACACACAATAAATATAATACACAATTGCTGTATTAGAGGCCTGGAATCATTACAGCAGTCGTTGAAGGACCAAATGGCCACCCATCTGTCAAAGATGATTAAATTACTTGCATGTGTAATCCTGCCTTGCCTTCTGCATTAATGGGAATTACAGCTTGATTAGGAATTCTACATTACTGAAATGCTTGCATGCCCTCACACAACAGAAATTAGTATTCTCTCTCTCTCTCTCTCTCTCTCTCTCTCTCTCTCTCTCTCTCTCTCTCTCTCTCTCTCTCTCTCCATCATATATCTCCTACATTTATTTGAACAAACATGCAACAACTCTTCTCTCCAGCCAGGAGAGGGTGGGGGTGGACTGTGCCGGGTGCCCTCACTGAGGGGGGGGGGTGACATTCAGTGGCCCACCCGCCCACGACTCCCAAGTCTATCCTGAGCCAGGGCCATCTTAAGCAGCTCGGGCGCCCTGGCACCATGGTGCACAGATCGCTCCGGCGCCATCGCCCCACCCCGTTTCTCCCCGCGGCTGGTGGGCAGGCGCAGCGCCCTCCAGCCAACCTGGTGCCCTGGGGCCCCGCGCCACCCAGCCTACTCCTAGAGCCGGCCCTGCCCCGAGCCATCAGGGTAAGGGGGGGGAGCTGCACCGCCCTTCCTGCGGAATTCCCCCCTTTGCCCTTCATTTTGACAGCTTGGGGGAGGCTTGGGAGTTGCAAGCCGAAGGTCCACCATGGGTGGCTCCGCCCCTGTGAGCAGCTTGCTCAGCCCCTGGCTGCAGGGAGCGTGCATCTCTCCGGGCACCCAAGCGGCTATTCCGCACCTGGAAGGGCACCCTCCGAGCCACACACCCCTCGGGAGCACACCATGCCCCCCCGGAGCGCACCTGCTCTGGGCAGCACAGATCTATGCTCCGCTGCTGTCTCCAGCCCCTAAGGTCTCCAGCCCTCTGCAAAATTCACACCAAAACCCAACTGCCAGTTTGGACCCAGACATATGGTGGTTCTCACTCGGAGCAGCTCTCTTCTTTTTAAGGAACACACACACTGCTGCCCCCTCGAGGCCACTTCTTGTTTTAGCTTAAAATTCATTTTGACATTCTTCCATTCCTCTCATTCTGCAGAGCAAAGGAATTCAAGACCCGCTTGGGGATCCTGCTTCATAAACCAGATCTGGGATATAAAATTGGGAACCTGAGCCGAAGCACAAAGCAGAGGTAAGTCATGTGCTGAAGGTAGCCTAAAAAAACAAACTGCTCCAACCTAGAGCACTGTGGCTACTTAAGAGGGACCGGTGCTGAAAGGTGCAATAGAGCAGTGCAACATCAAATAGATATCTTAGCTCCTAAGGAATTCAATGAGAGGGAGAAACCTAGCTATCTATGGAAGAAAACTGTTCTTCAACCATGACCTGCCCTCCTTAGTCTGAGTTGTTGCCATCCATCGGTCTCAAGTGACAATGGCATGCGCCTCTGGGCATGAGGTCAGTAGCACCAAGGTCACTTCCCCCAGGCACAAGCCTTGGCAGTGTGTCTGGAGGTCCTGGGCTGCCCAGACAACAAGACCTTACTGATGTGGTCCAAAGGAAAGCAGAGCAATACATTTAGCACCAACTTGGCTGCAGAAGTTGCTGGAAGGAGGCGTACAAGGCGCCATCCAGCCATCTTAGGGATTCCACTCCAGATTTGTGTAGGGCTCACTCTTTAGCCTTTTCTTCTCCTGAAGATATCCCACAAGGCAACGGAGGTTGAGGATCAGTTTTTTCCTTCTCTTAGGTGGACAATCTTCCCAGGTTGGTGAGCCCCATCAGCCCCTCACTTCTCTTTTCAGCCCATACAGAAACCACCGCTCAATCCATGTAGTCTGAGTAAATTCCAGTAATCCAGTGTGGTGGTTTATGTGTTCTCAAGCTAGAAGCCAGCTTGTTCTCTGCAAGAACAGGGACCCATGTTTTCCCATACAGCTAACAAGAAATGGGAGAACTGAAGACCTTGCTTCAGCTGTTTTCTAAGGTGAAATTAAGAGACAGATACTTGCTTCTGCCTTGCCCCCCCATAAGTGGTGATGAGGGTGTTCACTTTAGTTTATGATTTCTGGGCTTCTTGTCTTGTCTGGTTCTCTGCCTAAACTCTTCACCCCAACATTCCTATTGACACAACCATGATTTGAACATTCATTCTCCTCTCCAGATATGCCTTAGAAGAGGTGCTCGGATGGAAGGAGTCTTTTGACCACCTCCTGAGAAGCAAAAGTGAGTACGTCTTTTCACAGTCCCCAACACGTCAAAGGGAACAGAGAGTTTTTCCAAAACTTGTTTTAGGAAAACAGATTCCTTCCCCTCATAGCTACCAAATGCAGGACTTGATTGTTCCTTCATAATTCCTTCAAGTGTGATATGTCCTACAGTGGGCTGTGCCTCAGACAGGTTCACTTCTGGGTCAGATTAATGTGTGATTCAACATGCCCTTGAATGCAACGCTTGGTTTCCCCTGTCTTTTTTAAAAAACACGAATACCAGCCACAGGCAGCTCCATTTCATATAAGGACTACAGTATGTGGGGAGGCATTTAACTCCCCCCAATGTGCCGTTTCCCCACTGCATATCTCCCCACACATTCCCAATCCAAGCTGCTACGGTAGATCCTGCTGTTAGAGACAGATAAATAACACAGAGCAGAGAGCGCTCTTTTAAACAACAATTCAATCCTCAGATAAGGCCCTGTGGTGGTTTAAATACCTATACAGTGGAACCTCGGTTTATGAACACCTCGGTTTACGAATTTTCAGTTTACAAACGGATTAATTCACTTTCCATTACTTTCAATGGGAAAGTTCGCTTCAGTTTATGAATGCTTCAGTTTCTGAACAGACTTCTGGAACCAATTGTGTTCATAAACTGAGGTACCACTGTATACACTATAGAAAAGTTAGTTGCCTATCAGTTTGCTCCAAACCTGCTGATTTGGATATATTTATAAAATATTCCCTTCCTATGCCCCAGTTCTCCCAAAATAATTTTTCTACCAATGTTCTGACCCTTGTTCCGCACAAGAGCTTTATTTCTATGTCTTTTCTTTCTCAA
This sequence comes from Zootoca vivipara, assembly GCF_965207765.1. Classification (NCBI taxonomy): domain Eukaryota; kingdom Metazoa; phylum Chordata; class Lepidosauria; order Squamata; family Lacertidae; genus Zootoca; species Zootoca vivipara. The sequence goes on from NC_142590.1 coordinate 2,893,403, forward strand.
TTTTTTTTTAGAAAATAAAAATCCCATAGCATTGTGTATATGTCTGTAAGGAAAAGTGCATCCTTCTGTTCTGTTCTCTTCCCTCACCTTCCAAACTGAACATTCCCTGTCCTCCTTCACAGGCGGGGTGGTAGCATTTCATGGCTTCCTCAAAACAGAGTTCAGTGAAGAGAACCTGGAGTTCTGGCTGGCCTGTGAGGAGTATAAGAAAACCCACTCAAAAGCCAAACTAGCAGCCAGAGCCAACAGGATCTTTGAAGATTTTGTTCAAAATGAGGCCCCCAAAGAGGTGAGTAAAATTTCTCAGTATGACGCTATCCTTTTTTTAAAACAACAACAACAACAACAACAACAACACTGCATTTGCATCCTATATTTCCTCTAAGGTGCTCAAGACAGTATACATGTTTCCTTCCCCACACCCTCTCTATTTTATCCTCACAAGGAGCTTGTGAAGTAGGATAGACTGAGATTTGCTGCTTGAAGCAAAATGCCTGGCGGCCACCCCCTGACCATTGCCCCCCTTGCCACCACTGCAGTCTTGCCTCGGGATGTGGGGGGTGGGGGTGGCATGAGGCTCTGCAATGACTGTTCCTAGAGGAAATTTTTATTTTTATTTGTTAAATTTGTACACCGTCCTATGTCTTCACCACCAGGAGGGAGGGCTGAGGCTCTGCAAGAAGCAAATCTGCCCCCTTTCTGGAGTCTACTGCTGCGCTGAGGCTCACTTTGCTTCATGGGCCAGCCGGCCGGCCTGCAGCTGACCCCAAGTCACCCTGGGAGGGTTGTGGGTGGGTCTCCTTCCCAGTCCTCCTTCCATCCTCTTAACTGCTTCACACTGGCTCTGCTAGAATGCATGCAATACCTGTTGCTTTTAAATCCCTCCCTGTTAAGAAACATATTGGCATAGAATTAATTGCTCCTGTGTTCCTTACAGGTGAACCTTGACCACGAAACCAGAGAGGCGACCAGGAGGAACCTCACCATTGCCAATCCTGCTTGCTTTGAAGAAGCCCAAGCGAAAACCCACACCTTGATGGAGAAGGACTCCTATCCCAGATTTCTGAAATCTGCCTATTACAGGGACCTGACTGAGCAAGCGACCAGCCACAGGACAGGCAAGCCTGCACACACCTGAACCTGCATGTTGTCACTGCGAGGACTTGTCTTGGGGGAACAGAGACAAAGAATGAACCAGGAGAGGCAGGAGCCTCAGAGGGAGGTGATAAGAGCTTTCCAGTGGTGGAGTTTGGGCTGGGCCTTTACATTGGCCAGGATGCCTGGGACCCCGTATGCTTCCATGCACCCAGAAGCTCTACCAAAAAAAAGGCCCTCCCTGGCATCTGGGGAGGGCAGAAAACAGGCGTTGATGTGAAAAGCGCCAGAGAAAATTGTGTAAGAAAGAAGCTGCACTCCCAGCAGAACGAAGAAAGCAGAAGGGAAGGCGAGAATTGAGGGACAGAGAACTAGGAAGGTTGCATTCCTCTCTAAAACTGTTTATCATCCTCGTGTTCAATGTTATGCACCTGTGCATCCATCCACATGCATCAGTCTTTATCTGCTTTCAGAATCCAGTATCTGCACTTGCAAAACACAGGCTACAAGCTGTATATAGCACACAGGGGTTTGAAATCTCCAGCTACTGCATGGCAGTTCCAGAAGCACACAGCTCTCTGCATGTTTGTACACCAACCAGCTGAACAGTCAAGACTTAGCATCCTTAACTTTGCATTTGTCGCTTTGCATTTGTACCCAGAGGAAAGCTGTATCAGCTTTGATCCAACTGCATATCTGCCTTCTGCCATGATGGGCAAACTTACTTCCGGTGACATCTGCAGAAGCCAATGAACTCTTTGTAGTGTGCCTCTCTGAACATTATAAGCAACCTTGGATGATTTGCCCCATTTTTTAACTGTTTCCCATTTATTGTTAATTATTATAGTTATTATTAATAATAATTTATTTAGATAGGGCATTTAATGAGCACAGCACTTTAGACACAGGTACTACAGACAAGTCATTGCAGCAAGGGGCCTGCAACTGATATCTCCGCTGATTTCACAACACTTATAAGGCTACATTGACAGGTGGCATCAACAGAGAGGGAAAGAAAAAGAGAGAGTGGGAAACAAGACTAGATTGGCCTTGCAAATATAAGTCTGTAAAAGTTATTAATTCCTCAACCCTCCATTAAAAAAATAATCTACTACCTTGGTGGTCCAAACAAAATGTGTTATAGAGCATTCTATGGGTGTTTACTTGAAAGAAAGTCCTACTTTTTAAAATGGGACTTAAAATAAGTGTGCATATGTATAGCTTTGCAGTCTCAGTCATGTGCAGCACATTTGACAGCTTGAAGGGGGGGGGGACTTTCTAGTGAACAATCCCTTCCCTGCCTGAAGATTATTTTCTTTTATAAATTTTAATTTTTGCATTTTCAATTTTGCATAGAATAAACAAAAAACACACACTCAAATAAAAACATAAAACCCCCTTTGACTTTGCTCCCCCTTTGTGAATCCTCATAAGATTTTCCCTCTGCATCTCTTCTGTAACTCTATTCTTATAAGTCCTTTATCAATCCATAGTTCAAATTTTTACTACAAGTTTTCTGTCAGTCCTACCAATGAATTGTAATTGTTTACAATAGTTTTTAAAATAGATTATATACTTTCCCCATCCCTTATTAAAATCAGCCTCTTCCTGGTTTCTCATTCATCCTGTAAGTTTTGCCATCTTGGCATAGTTCATCAATTTTAATCTGCCATTCTTCCTTGATCAGAGTTGTACCATCTTTCCATCTCTGGGCTACCAGAATCCTTGCAGCCGTGGTCGCGTACATAAATAATTTCATCTGGTCCTTCGGAATCTCAGCACCTAAAATTCCTAAAAGAAAAGCTTCTGGTCTCTTAAGAAAAGTTATTTTCAGCATTTTTTTCAGGTCATTATATATCATTTCCCAGAAGTCTTTTACCACCTTTACATGACCACCATATATGATAAAAGGTACCCTCCTTCTCTTCACATTTCCAGCATATTTTAGACTTTGATTGTACATTTTAGCTAGTTAACTAGCTAAATACCAACTAGTTAAATACCAACAATACATTATTTTCATATAATTTTCCTTCAGAGTGTAACATGCTGTAAATTTTAAACTTGTCCATAATCTCTCCCACACTGCTAACTCAATATTGTACCCCAAATCCTTCACCCAGTGAATCATCCTGGATTTGACCTGTTCATCTTTTGTTTGCCAATATTATTCTTACTCATAATCACAGGTGACCAGGTGACTAGGTATTCGTAGCCCTTGACCAAAATGCAATCAGAGAAAGTTTAAAGGCCCAGCAGGGATGAAAAGCTGTCTGATTCACAAGCGACTTACTGTACTGCAGACCAGTCTCATTTAAAATCTGAAAATGGAATAAATGGAGATTATTTGGGGAATATTAAAACACTGTTCATTTGTAGCCTCATCTCCAGTGCAAGACCTGTTGAAACTGATAGCAATTGTGCATGTCCTTGTGGAACTTCCAATATTTCTGTAGGGCTATATGCAGTGAATGTGCCTGTAGACTGGCAGTGGGTTTGGAGGAAGGACATTTTGAAAAAGGAGACAAGGAAAAGCCTGGTAAATGAAGAATGATGTGAATGGGCAAACAAAGGCAAATGCTAAAGCAGCATACACAGAGCAGAGATAAATGTTATGCAAGTTAGTAGGCCCAGTGTAACTTAGTGTAAGTGACTTGATTTCTGAGAGAGAGGAACAGCATATAATAGAATGGCAGGTGGGTGCAAGAGTGGCCCTGTCATTCAACAGGGTAGACACTATGAGATTTTACTGGTCCAACTTGTGTAATGGATAGACAGGATCCTGGATTACAACTGAGAAGGGGCGCAGGCTCACAGTCATTGAATCCCTGCTCATTTGTACTTTCATGCATCTTGTAATGTACACCAGCTAGGATTGTACGCGAAAGATCATGATGGCAGCAACAGAATGTGCCACACCTGGCTGAACAATTGTACGCCAGGTAGTTTTTTAGAATCAGCCCTGACACCCTGCCTTGCTCATTTGACAAACTGCGAAATACCAAGCAGAGTATTTGTTCACAACAGAAACCTGTACTTATGTGAATTAAGTACCGGAAGTGGCTGAGAAAATAAACAGTCAAACTGCAACTACTGAGCAATTTACAGTGCTGTTTCAGACTGGCTCATAAATGCATGTTCAACACTCATTGATAGGTGGCTGAGCCCCATAGATTAATTACCGCAGATATGTGGTTCATGTCATCTGGTCTTAACTGAAACACAGCGCTTTTCAATGAAATTTGTTTCCGTTATTATTATTACTGTGATTATGTCAGGGGTTTGGATACTGTGGCACTTTCACTCCATCCCCCCCAGCATGCACAAGAGTAAGGGATTGTGGGAACTGTGGTTCAGCAACGTTCTAAGGGCCACAGGCTCCCCATCCCTGCAATATGTGGTTAAGAGCCTCCGAGTAATCCAACTTGCAAGATCAAGTGGTGTACATGAATGAGTGAACCAGCCTTTCATTTTCCGAGGTCTTCAGCATGCAGAGCTTGAAATATGTATCTTTGAGATTTGTCAACACTTGTCAACGCTTCAGAACAAGACTCCAAGGCTGCAACTACCCTTGACCTGGGGTGCTCTGTGCCTGTTTCCCAGCAGTGGTTATTAAACAAGTGTTCTGCTGCTGCTAGTAAAGCTTTTCAAATACCACTAAGACCAGTTGATGCTTTTCTTTCATTTATCCACAAGCAACATTTCCCAGAGCGGATGCACCCTGAGCCAATAGCAAAAGCCTCTTGCATGCTGCCACTCATTCAGCAGAGACCATAATCCTGAGGTTCTTACTCTGGTTTTGATTAACCTTATTCAGACAAACTCCTGTTGACTTCTGTGAAGTGTTGTCTGAAAAAGGAGACATGATGCAGTTTTCATTCTGAAGTCTATGGTTAAAACCTCCCTCCATGGACTTCACTGGTGAAAGAACAATATATATATATAAAGTTATATAAGCCAAACCATGTTTACACAATCTTTTCTTTTTTAAAAACAACAACAACCACAATGCTATTTTTGTGGGTATACTCGGGGTTAACTCTTTACTGCTGCAGTGTTTGCATTCCATTGTGATTTAACCATCGATCTGACTGCATGCCAAAATAAATATTTTCCAGCAGCAAAGGAGGGTGAAGGATATTAATTTGAAAAATGTGCTCTACTCAATTCTTTCCATTATTCTGTTTTGCACAGCTGCCATGCTGCCTCTTTATTGTTGGTTTTCTTGATAAGTTCTACAAAATATAAAGCATTTCTTAATGCTGAACCACAGCTGAGAAATTGTGAGGTGCCTGTCTAGTGGTAGGTGGTTCCACCAGCAAACCAGCAATGAAGTGACCATGCCTTTGCAGCCCAGTTTAAAACCTCAGGATGAAATGTATTTTCCTATTGCTGAAGGTAGCCTGGCCAGAAGTCTAAGAGAAGATGGACTGGAATCCTCCCCAAGGCCAGAGCTGCTTTAATATTTACTATTTATTTACAACTGGAACTTGTTCTGGTTCTTTCAGTGTGAATGACTGATATACTATGTTGTGGATTCAAGAATATTATAATGTTGTTGTTATAGTATTATTTGAAAATAAATCAGTTACAAAACCAGTGCAATGGAAATCTGTTTCATATTGGCCAGGGAGGAGGAAGCGGTGGGAGGAAAGGGGGGTGGGAGAGGACAGCATCTGCATGGTGTAATTTGGTAGGAACATTTATTTAAACATAAATAAAACTAATATTCACTGTATTTCAGAGTAAGGAAAGCTGGTTGTTTATTGATGGAACACACTGAGCATAAACCGAAAGTAATTGGTGACGGGATGGGAAGTCTAAGGGTGAATCCTTTAGCTCCTGTCCATTATAGTAGTCATACATCATGTTACGTCCGCTTCAGGATGCGTTTTTTCGGCATACAGACACGCCGAACCTGGAAGTCCCAGAACGGGTTACTTCCGGGTTTGGTGCTCTCGCATGTGCAGAAGCGCCGAATAACGGTCACACGTCTGCGCAGACATGACACTTCAGGATGCGGCCTTTTCAGGTTGTGAACGGGCTCCGGAACGGATCCCGTTCGCAACCAGAGGTACCACTGTATTGCACAGATTACTGAAAAGCCTACTTGTCACTGCTTTTAGACTGCACTGTAACCCTACCATGTGTTTTTTAGAAAGGAAGGTGCATCCTTTGTACAATGACTAGTGGAGACCCTATGAATGGAAAAACCCAACCCGACTCTAAACGTTGTGCATAATACAACTATGTACAAATCTAAGAAAACACAACAGACTTTGATATTGTTGTGGGTTTGCAGGGGGCTAGGATCCCCTAAACCTCCTGGGTGCCAGGTTCTCCCCATAATTTCTGAAGTTAGTAAAGCTGGGGTTTGAAGTCAGAAGCTTTGCATAGAGAGGCGGATCAGGTGATGGCAGAGTCATTACCCTGACAAAAGGTGAAACGTAGCATCAGACAAGAAAGGGGGAGGCTATCAGGATTACAGGGAGCATGATGTCACCACAGGAAAAAGTGTTAGGATCTCGCAAGTAGGACCCTGGTAGAGACACATGCTGACTGGCATCTTCTCTCCCTCCTGGTTGATCGTTCGGGAGCTTCAAAAGCTTTCTCCAACCTGAACATCACAGCGACTGATACCAACTGACATCAGCACACTTATGGATCCACAGAGTTTGTGCAATTGCGTAACAGATCTCAGCAACTCAGCATTTGGCTAATCTATGTTTATTTACATATAAACACACACGGAGCACTGCAACATGGCTCCCTCTCTCTCTAGCATCAGACAGCAAAGAGAATGAACAAAGGACAATAGTCCCACTTCACGGAACACAGTAACACAAACATCCTGTTTCCTTCACATCCAACACTGTGGAATGAAAACATACACTGTCATGTGATGGACAACATTCCCATGAATGCAAACATGGGGAATGAATCTTCAACAGTCACCAGAGGAAAAAGTGCTTTTTGCAAGATGCTTTGAAAGGGAAGGTGGTGGAAGCAGAAGAGTAGTAGCAGTAGTAGTACCGGTAGTAGTAAAGGTAAAGGTACCCCTGACCATTAGATCCAGTTGCAGACGACTCTGGGGTTGCGGTGCTCATCTCGCTTTACTGGCCGAGGGAGCTGGCGTACAGCATGACTAAGCCGCTTCTGGCGAACCAGAACAGCGCACAGAAACGCTGTTTACCTTCCCGCCGGAGCAATACCTATTTATCTATTTTCACTTTGATGTGCTTTCGAACTGCTAGGTTGGCAGGAGCAGGGACCGAGCAACGGGAGCTCACCCTGTCGCAGGGATTCGAACTGCCAACCTTCTGATTGGCAAGCCCTAGGCTCTGTGGTTTAGACCACAGCGACACCCGCGTCCCTAGTAGTAGTAGTAGTAATAGTAATTAATTGAATTTATATACCTGAAGGTCTCAGGGTGGTTCACAGAAAAGTTCAACATAAAAAGCACAATATATATAATCAAAATAAAAACAACAACCCACCCCCAAAGAGCCACATTTTAAAACGGCATAGGAATTGTTTTCTGCAAGGGCTTTCTGGGAAGAAGGAGCAGGATGGAGGCAGAACTCCATGCGGCGGTGGCTGGAGGAGGATGCACTGAGAGACTGGGGTCGGCAGCATGGCTGTATTCTGCCTTGGATCCCAGCTTGCTGAAGTGATGAGGGGAGCAATGGGGGACAACCCCCTCCACTGAAGTCTTTAGGTGTAAATATGCGAAGAATAAACCCTATTTCATAATGACACTAGTCTCTGTTGTGCCTTGTTTCCCAATGGAAACATGACCCTCAGTGAGTACCTGGAACGCCCTGGAATCTTGCTGCTGCTCAAATATTAAGAGGACCCAATCCCACTCTTAAGCAAGATTATTAAGTAATGGTGACGTGTCCTCCATTGTGATGTCCTCCAGCTAGGTGACTTGGCAGAGAGCTTTGGGAAGATAGTTTAGTCCAAGTGACAGCAGGCAGTTGGTGACAAACCAAATATGTTTCCAGAGGGATTGAAGAGACGCTCTTCTTCTCATGTGTAAGTAGGATTTCTAATTCTTTCTGCATTCTGCTTCTTTCACTATCCTACAAGATTTAGAAACACAGGGACCATATCATGGTTAGATTATTTTTTTAAAGATTGTCCTCAGGGCTACCTTAGATGCTTCTTACCTCCTTCCTTGTGGGCATTATCACAAGAGCACCTCCCAGTTTGGGCAAAACAGAGCTTTGGATTGAACAGAGCAAACTTGGACCCAAATAATGAGTCAAATCAGTGTGACACAAAGCAGGCCCAAAAGAGACCGGGCTGCTCCCAAACACTAAAGATACAAGGTGAATCATGCGGTTGCTACACACACCTAACAAATAAATAGAATGGTTCACGTTTAGGGAACTCAAGGTTTGGAGGAGACGGCCATGCTTCTGGTTCCACCTTTGACGTCCTACTCCTGTGCTAGCTCCTCCCTCCCAAAAGCCATGCATTGAACACAGAAGCCTGCAAAGAAACCAAGACATATGTGCAGTTTCTAGGGGGGCATGTGATCAAGAAACTGTTAAGGATTATGTTCTAATTTCCTTAAATGGGAATGTTTGCTTATGTTGAATTGCTGTGTATTTTTAGCATGGATTTTTTTCCTTGGGTAGAGAGGCGTTTCATTTTCTTGTGACTGTTCTTCAAATAACTGTCGTTTTTTGACTGTTTTCTTCTTCTGTGTGTGTGTGGGGGGGAAAATAATGGATGCTTAGAGAGACTTAGTTCTCAAGATACTGTTGAGGACAGTGTGTGGTCAGTGTGGTCTGTCTTGGGTGAAGCAGACAGAGGAAGATCCCTAAATGTTAATAGGGAGAAACCTGTGCTCTCTATAAGGAACAAAGTGAATAAGCATGAGATTGTAGATTTGTTCTTTTCTGTTATATGTTTATGAAAGTAAACTTCCTTTGAATATAAAGAGACTGGACATTGTATATCATCAAAATTCTTTTTATATACACAACAGAAACTGCAGGTGTCTTGATAGCGTGGAGCCCTGATGCACAAGGAGCTGCTCATGCCTCAGGGCTTTTCTGCAGATCAATGCATGGTGCACTAAGAATGGAGGGTCCAGCTTCCAGAGCAATGCAGTGTTGGGTGCACAGTGCTTCTCCTTCAGGCTGTGATAGTTTTACACATGAACAACACGTGGAGAGCCAAGGTCTCACAGGTTAAGGCAGGAGGTGAAGTTTGCTATGTTATTTTAAAATATTTACTTGGAGTGGTATCCATCAATAGTCATTCTCTCGGTACACCAGTTGAAATCAAAAGGAAAGACTTAGATCCATTACATTCAATGAATCTACAGTCAATAGGGCTTGAAATTTGGATGTAATTTGGTAGGGACATTTGTTAAACACAAATTAAACTAATATTAACTGTATTGCAGAGTAAGGAAAGCTGGTTGTTTATTGGTGGAACACATTAGGGGATTACAGGGGATGTGATCTCACCACAGGAAAGTCTTTTGAACGTGAGGTTGCCAGGGTGGCGAGAGGGATACTAGAAGCGGCCGTGGACGGGTTGCTTTCTGCAAAGGTTTTCTGGGAAGAAGGAGGCAGAACTCCAGGCAGCAGTGGCTGAAAGAGGCTGCGTTGAGAGACCATGAACCATGACTGGCTGCTGCCTTGGACCCTAGCTATGAAAGGAGAAACGAGGGCATGCTTGGGGTGTAATGTTCTGCACCCTCTCAACTGAAAGTTATAAAATTGACTATTAAGAGGATCAATGTCCATTGTTAAGCAAAGTATCATAGAATCAAAGAGTTGGAAGGGGCTTCAAGGGTCATCTAGTCCAACCCCCTGCAATGCGGGAGGGGTAGCTAAAGGAATGGTGACCTGTCCTCCATTGTGACACGTCCCCCTGCTGAGTGACTTGGCAGGGAACTTTGGGAAGAGCAGCCATTCCAGGCTAGGTAGATAGAGAGAAAGCAGCTTGTTGGTGACAAATTGGTGATATTTCCTGAGGGATTGAAGAGACTCCCTTCTTCTCACGTGTATGTAAGATTTCCAATTCTTTTTGCATTCTGCTGGTTTCTATCCCTCACGATTTAGAAAAATAGGGGACCATGTCTTGGTTGGATTATTTTCTGACTTTCCCCCTGTTCTTCCCTAGGTTTCACAGGCTGCTGACATACTGCTGCCAAGCACCAAAATCCCACCCCCTGGTCTGCAAGGGTGGGGGGGGGGAGAGAAGAAGTCATGGTGATGAAAAACGAAAAGGCAACACTTGTGAAAGTCAGAATGGCAAATAAGAGATGTTTCCTGAGGGGTTGAAAATACTCGCTTCCTCTCAAGTGCAAGTAGGATTTCTAACTCTTCCTGCATTTTGCTTCTATCATTATCAATCAAGATTTAGAAACATAGGGAACCATGTCATGGTTATTTTTAAAAGATTGTCTTCAGGGCCACCACAGATGCTTTGAGGCTTTCCTTCTCCCTTGTGGGCGTCATCACAAGAAGAGCAGCCTTTTGATGGTCTTTTTCACAAGATGCCCTCCTCTGTTGGGTCCAACTCCTTGCTGCCCTCTTCATTATAGGTTCATGACACCAAGTTCAGTTGCCAGATACCCCCCATTCAGTGCAGAGATAGAGAGTATCAAGGAAGTAACAAAAATCCATTTCTGACCCTGTTCTTCCTTGGTTGCCGGCCTCCTGTTGTTGCCCCTGATCTACAAGAAGGAGGGGGAGGCTGAAGAGGTTAGGGCAAGGAAAGATGGAAAGGCAACAGCATTAAAAGTAAGGGTCATCTATATGCATTCCAGCGACATAGGGGGTGGATGCCACCAACCCTGATTTATAGGGTGAGAGAGAAGCTGTGTTCGTGAGAGCGAATCTGGCTTCCTCAAGAGAAATGAGGCTGGCCTCTGATTCAAGATTTCAGGGACATCCCTTTTGAAGAAGAGAGAGAACCATTTCTCTTTCCTTTTTTCCTTTTCCATTACAGTGTATATTTATTTGCATAAAAATTATAGCCCCAAAATCCTCAAAGCAGGGGGAAAAACCAGCTGGTCATCCTTGGAGAACCACAACAAATTTTAAACTCCCTTTACTCATTGTGGTGTTTGCACACTTCTTCCCCAGACCCAGGGAAGTATTTTGAGCCTGCTTCAGTTCCTGTGCAGCAGAAGGCAATGCAGTATTATGAGCCAAGTTTATTTTTTGGTTGCTGTTTTATTAATGTTGTTAATATTGCTTTATAGATTATGAATGCTGTAGTACTTTATGAATCTTATAATACAGTATGATCTTGTCGTATAATATGACTTTCTTGTAATAAGCTGTTTAGCTAATTTTTTTTTAGCAGTGTTGTTAATAGTGTTTTATAGATTACAATTGTTTTACTGGAGATTTATCTTCTTTATAAATGTTTCTGTTACGTCCTATTATGCTGTAATTTATTGTTTGTAAGCTGCTTCATGTGAATGAAAAGCGGCCCAGAAATGTAATAAACAAACCCAGAGGTCTGCTGTGCTGTGCATCTGGTGGGCCGCTGTCAGAACAGGATGCTGGATGGGCCAGGGGCCAGATCCTGCCGGCTCTTCTTCTTATGCTCTAACACCTCACTAGCCTCTTCTACACAAACCCCATTTTCAGCCTAGCGTCGGACCCATGCAAGGATGTGAGGAGAAGCCTTTCCACACCATATGAACAAAGAAAGACCTTCCCTGTGGGTGGGATCCGTTGCTTATTCCGGCATTCCCGTCCCGTCCCGCTGGTCTTACGAGGAGCTTCCTGGGGGTGGTGCACACCGTTTGCTCTTCCCACCTCATTTCATCCTCACAACAACCTTGTGAGGTAGACTATATCATGGCTGGACCGAGGTCACATGTGTCTTAAAAAGTGGAGACCTGAACCCGAGTTTCTCTAGCCCTTGTTCAAGGAAAGAAACTTGGGCCTGGAAGGGGAACGGAGTCGCGGGAATCCTAAAAGCTTTAGGGCCAAAAAGGAGGAGAGGGAGAGAGAGAAGCCTCTCCTCAGCCTCCGGGCGTTTATTGTGAGGCAAAAAAGGCACGCAAATATTTCCTTTCCTCCTTCCCGCCACGAAGAACAAACTTCTCATTTTCTTTTCCTTAGCAAACTTTATTCGGCGTTAAAAACAAAACACTCCCCTCCCCCCAACGCAAAGCCTTCCCTTCTGAGGCGAAAAGCGAAAGGACAACCTCGCCCCGTCTCTGCTTCTCCCTCCCTTGAAACTCGCTTCCGTCTCCTCCTCCTCAAGCGGCCTCTGTCCCCTGCCGGGTTTAACAGAGGGAATGCCTTGCTGCTGCTGTTGTGATCCATTTCCTCCTTCCCTCACAAAAACTGCTCGTCCTTTTCCGTTTTCCGAGCGAATGAGGCAAAATGCCCGCCGGCGGTAAGTGAGGTGAAGCCGCCAAGAAGGGCGGGCCGGGAGGTGGCTCGAGGGAGGGAAAGGGGCCCGGGAAAGGAAGGCCTCCTGGGGGCAGCGAGGATATACAGTATGGGGGGCGGGGCGGGGGGCGGCAGGAGGCCCGCCTGCCATCATCCTCTAGCGCCCCCATTTCGGGGGGGGTATTCAGCGCCCCCTGCAAATCTATCTTCTTTAAGCAAACAGACAGAAACATGCAGTGACAAATATTCATTCTTTTGTGTATCTCTTTTGCTACCTACGTCCTACAACATAGTAAAGAAAGATGTTGTAAATAGGGCATCTTGAAGCTTGAAATTATAAAATGACTCATTAAAGTCAACCACAGTAACATCCGCATTGCTCACAGAAAATTAAGATAACAAAGGATTATATTAAAGTAAAAATTACAAATAATCCTAATGAGAAGGACGAACCTGGTGCGCTGCTATCAATTTATTAATGTTTGGCTCTATTTTTGGCAGCAGCATCGTTAAATCACCTGATTAACTAATTTGCCATTTGTTTCCTTTTTTAGTTAAGAGATTTGTGACCTCACTGAACCCACGTTCCACTAAATATAATGAAGGAAACATGGGCATAGCGGGGTGGGGGTGGGGGGTGGAGCTGCTCCCCCAGATCAAGTAAAACAATAAAAATACTTGACTAACTGACCAATCATGTCAGTTTTGCGCCCTAACAATCCTGGTTATGCCCACGAAAGGAAATGCAATTAAAATTGTACTATAGTCCAGGGGAGGCATTGTCGCTGTCCCATAACAGCACCTGGCCAATAGAAAAATCTGTCAAAATCTTCAGTAGGCAGTTAAATAAAAATTAACATCAAGCAGTTACCAGCACCTTCACCTTATCTTGATGGTGACAGGTGGGAACAGCAGCAGCAAAAAGAAAAAACACAAGCTGGTATAGCTAAGAAAAGCTGTTGCTAGTTCCTGCCCTTTTAATCTTTCCACAATCTTGGCCCCAGTGTAACATTGCTGTGGAGTAATCCTACACTGAGGCACAGAAGATATTGTGGGGGGGGGGAATCAAAATTATGGGCACCAGCCACAACCACTCAGGATCTAGTGCTTTGGGTCAGCCACAACATAGAAGACGGAAGCTCCTGATTATGCCCCATTTATTGCTTCTGAACATCTAGCTATTGATAGATGTATTATCCTTACATATTAACTGAACATGGCATTTTCTATTTGATAAACAGATGGAATGTATATGAAGAAGGAAAACTACGAGTCCTTTAAAATACATCCATCCATCCATGTGACAAACTTCTCATTATGTAGCAACTTTGTTATTTGAGCCTTTGCTATCCAAAACCACTGAATCAAGAGACTTGCATCCAGCCCTGTGGCACCATAACTTTTTGTGTGAATAGCTCTTCCATTATTAAGTTGATAATGTCATAGCTGTTGCTTTTGTGCTGCAGTAGAAATATATTTGCAGAAAGCTAATGCAATCACAACTACTGGGAGAGGCGTCTGAACCCTACAGAAAAGAAATGGCAGCTGATAAAGCCCTTCAGCTAAATAATGCAGTAAGAAGAGGATCGATTGAGACTGTCCGGCAGTTGTTAGAAGAAGGTACTGATATCAATTCAAAGGTGAATGATGGGTGGACAGCCCTTCACAGTGCTGTACAAATGGACAAAGAGGCAATTGTCCACCTTCTGCTGGACAGAGGAGCCAATCCACTGGCTAGGAAGGACAACAAAGCTACCCCCTTTATTCTAGCAGGAATAACAGGCAATGTTGAACTTTTAAAGCTCTTCCTTCAGAAGGGGTCGGCCATCAATGAGTGTGATTTGAATGGTTTCACAGCATTCACAGAGGCTGCTTGGTATGGGCAAGAAGAGGCCCTGAGGTTTTTGTATGGGTGTGGGGCAGATGTTAACTTGCCCAGAAATGTGGCTGATGAGGATAAAAGGGCCTTGAATAAAGGGGGAGAAACAGCCCTGATGGATGCTGCCAGGTATGGCCACTTCTCTGTTGTCAAAGTCCTAGTTGAAGAATTGGGTGCTGATGTGAACATCTGCGACAACTGGGAGAGAAATGCATTGGTCCATGCTCTCTCAGTGACTAAAAAGGACCAGACCCAGGCCCAAGGCAAAGAGGCAGCTGCCCTTTTCCTCTTAAAACATGGGGCTGATGTGAATAAGAGAGATGAAGTTGGGAAAACTACTTTGATGCTGGCAGCTGAAAGGCAAAGCCTAGACCTGGTGAAGGCTATATTGGAAAAAGAAGAAGTGGACGTGAACGATGCTGACAAAAACAACAAGACGGCCCTTATGGCAGCAGTGGCAATGGAAAATTATGAAATAACAAAGACATTGTGTGAAAAGGGAGCAAGAACAGACATTGGGAACTTGATAGATATAGCCAGCCTGAATTACAACAGCAGAATGATAACGCTTCTTCACCAGTATGGAGCCTTGTCTAATCTAAGGCAGCCAGAGATACAATGGACCTCTGCTAGCAGACACTGGCAATCCAAGCTCCGAGATCTTTATGGAAAGTATCGTCCTATGATTGGAAAACTCAAGATCTTCATGTTTCCAGATTTCCGAATTCAGAAAAGTTCCCACGGAGGTGTCTACCTAGGATTCTACAATGGAGAAGAGGTGGCTGTGAAGATATTCCCCACCACTGCAGAAAATGCTGAACGAGAGAAAACCTGCCTTGAGAAGTGCCGTACCAGCAAACATCTGGTGAAGTTCTGTGGGTGCGAAGAGCAGAACTCCTGTCTCTACTTGTGCCTTTCCCTGTGTGAGAAAAACCTTGAGGAGTACTTCAGGACAGCAGAGACTGAGAATGGAACTATGAGAAGTAATGTTATTATTGAAACAATATTTCTGGCAGTGAAGGAACTGCACTCATTTGGATTTGGGCATCAAGATCTGCACCCAAGTAACATTTTGATAGGTTTGTGTTCTTTCTTATATGGCTGTCTGTTGAGTGGAAGCCAAGCCATTACCCAAGTGTAGTTGAAAGAAATTTTATGAAAGAAATATGGAGTAGCAGGTTTTCAGTTTTATGGTGTAAACCAAGGATGGGGAATCTGTGTCCTTTAAGATACTGTTGGCTAGCAAGTCCCATAATCTCGGAACATGGAGCTGATGGGATTTGGAGTCCAGCACTAACTGGAGCACCACAGTTTCCCTACACCTGGGGGGATAAATTGGATAGCCAATCATCCGCAAGGGGTCAGAAATTCAGATCCAACAGCAAGCATGTGAGCAGCATAGTAGAATAGTTTCACACACAAACTGAAAGAGAACAACAGCAGATATTGGAGATTTATTACAGGGAGTGATATGGGATTGACTCTCTGGTGACATACCCAACCCTTGGATATTCTAAGCTGTAGTGATCATAGTGCCCTGTATTTTCCTCTTCTAACCAGCAGCCTCACTGGTGCAAGGAAGGAGAAATTCCAGCTCAGGAATAGAACATCTGCTCTTCAGGCAAAGAGTTATTTATGTTCAATCCCCAGTATCTCCAGGCAGGATTGGGAGAGCCACTGCCAATCTGAGTGTAAACAATGTTGAGTGCAGAGGGACCAATGGTCTGACTAGATATAAGGTAGCTTCCTGTGATCCTAGTCTGTACTCTAATCACCCAGCTCCCAGAAGCCGTCTGGAAGCTGACACCATCATCCTAAATCTTGAGAATAATTTCACTACATCATTTTACTGCTTCAGAAATGTGACCCGCCCCTCCAATAGATCTCCATAGTTTACTTATTTGTTATGCACTAATACTTCAAATATTATGGTTTCTCCTCTGCATTATATCCCCTCAACAAATCTGGAATGTAGGACTAAGCAGATGGATGGATGGGTGGTTTCAGACAGAAGTCGTTCTGGTTCTACCTGGAGAACAATCTACACCAGGCATCCCCAAACTTTGGCCCTCCAGATGTTTTGGTACTACAACTCCCATCATCCCTGACCACTGGTCCTATTAGCTAGGGATGATGGGAGAAGTAATACGAAAACATCTGGAGGGCCGAGTTTGGGGGTGCCTGACCTACACATTCAGATAAAAAAGCAAGTTCTGTTGGCATCTACATTAGGGTGGCAAATCTTTTCAGGATCAAAGGTCATATTGCCATGTTACCACTTCCAGTAACTGGGTGTGGGTGTGGAGTCCCTGAAGTGATAGTAGTGCTTGAGGTGAATATTTATTTATCATACTTGTGTTCTGCCTCAACATCAGAAATATAAAAACAATACATTTGAAATAAAACATACAAGCTAAAAGCAGAGATAAAGCAAAACTAGTCAACAATACCATAAAAATGTTCATGGCACAGACACATCTTTGATGTTTTAAAATAATAAAAGTGTCAAAATCCACAGAAATCAAAGCCCCTAAAAAGCCTTGAAAAATGAAAATGTCTTCATTTGACCATAACAGCAATACGGTACAAAGTAGCATCAGGTGGACTCTCTGGGGAGTCCATTCTGTAACTGGGTATAACAGCTGAGAAGGCCTTCACCCCAGCAACCACCAGCTGGCTCTCATTAGGCAGGGTCATGCAGAGAGGAGCCTCAGGAGCTGATCTCAAGTTTCAAGTAGATTTGCATGTGGGCAGGTGAATTGGTGGCTTTTGTTGAATCTTGAAACTTTCCATTATGTGCTCTTTCCCCCCCAAAGCATTCAATACACAAAGATGTGAAAACTTTTCCGCTTGATCGCTTCCACTTATTTATTTATTTATTTTGCTAGATGTCGCAGGCAGGGTTTTTCTAGCAGATTTTGATAAGAGCAGAAAAATAGATGATGAAAAAGATCTTATCATCACAGAAGATCTGCAGGTAAGTGAGCCTCCTCTGCAGTCGCCTCCCCAGTCTTCTATATTTGCAGAATGATTATCCCCCAACCATTAAGGCAATGTATTGTGTGTTTGTGGACAATATATGTGCACAATATACTTTTATGCTTAACCATAACGTAGAGTTGGATTGAATGTTAGTCCTACTCAGAGTAGCCCCATTGAAATTAATGTATCTGGCTAACCTAAGATCAATAATTCCAGTGAGTTTACCCAAACTTTGCCGGGTTCAACTTTTATTTGTTTATTTGATTTCTTACCAGTCCTTCACCAAAAGGTGCCAGGGTGGAGTACAACAGTTTTAAATACAATACTGTATTATTGGAAACATTTTTAAACAAATTACAGTCACAGGAATATGGTAGATCCTGAAAATGAGTTCATCAGGTGTATGGAGATACTGAACAAGCTGTAGTATAATCCTACTCTCTAACATTTTAGGTAGGTTTCTACATGCAAGGGGTGTGTTTGTGTATAGAAACGTCATGTCATGTGATTGAGTCACTTGCAATTTAAACTGACACAGCCCAGACACAGATTTTTTAGCATCTCTTTAAGAATTAAGCCCAGGCACATAGGATAAAAGTGTGGTTCCAGTCTACTTGCCCAAGAATGACATTTTGTGTTCTGAAGTGGTATTGCCATTTATTCTCACATGTAGGCTCTCAGAAGTCTAGCCCTGTATGTTGCTATGAGGGGTAGAATCCGCTTTGAAGCCTTGCCTGCACAGTGTCCAAAGGATGTAGATGATCACTTTGAATTAGAAGACCTAACAGCAAGACTGGAATCTCCTGATGAAAACATCCCAGTCACTGAACAACTGGGACAGTTGATCTACCATCCTTATTTCTGGAACAAGAAGGTGTAAGTACTAAATAAATACAGGAAATTTAGCAACTTTCCGTTCTTATCATTCTATCTTCCTCAGTTTTATTTCTCCTGTTACTACAACAGCCATGGAAGAAGAAACTTTGCAAGTAGGATTGGAATGACATTTTGGAGAAATAATTTAATCCATTCATTTCTATTTTTTGATATCTTAAGTTTTGCCTTCAAAATTGAAGCTCAGGATTTGATTATGCTGCTTTAGTTGTTGCTTATAGACTGTCATGTGCTTTGTCATGTTGTTTAAAATATAAGGCTGGGTTGTTGTCCCTCCTCCTCATGTGAAAACCACAAGGCTAATCATTAATGTAAGATAAAAATAATACAAACCTCGGTTGCGGACGTAATCCGTTCTGGAAGACTGTTCGACTTACAAAATGCTTGACAACCAAGTCGCAGCTTCCAATTGGTTGCAAGAGCTTTTTGCAGTCAAGCAGAAGCCGCGTTGGATGTTTGAATTCCAATGAACATTTGAAAACCGGAGCATTTACTTGTGGATTTTTGGCATTAGGGAGCCGAAACATTTTAATTTGGAGCGATTCGAGAACCGAGGTTTGACTGTATATATATTTCAGTAAATAATTGCAGTGAACTTTGGATAGTGAGTTGGCTGCAGATATGACAGCACACTGATGCAGTATTGATATTATTTGTCATCAGTTATTGCTAGCCATCAAATACCAAATGTTGAATACGAACTATGTGATGTGCAATCGGCACTGAAATCCATGCACTAGGATTTAAGGGATCAATGTCTGATTCTACACTACTATTTAGGGCTCTGAAAATCCACCCTCATGCCTAACAAAAACTCTCAAGAGACTTTAATAGGCAGAAACACACATTTCAAATTGGTTTTCTACAGCCACAATAATAATGCCACACCTGGAGAGCCACACTGCATTAGATTAGCCACACTGCATTAAATGGTAATGTGTCAGGGAGAGGAAAGCCAAAATCAGAGTTTTGTTATAAAAGGCAGCTTGCAGAGCAAGGATTCCCCTTCCTTGCATATGACAGGAGTTAATGGGAGCAGTATACCTACCCCAGAAGAACAGAGGAAGCTGCTTTATTCTAGGTCAGACTATTTGTGTCTCAGTGTTGTCTACTCTGTCTGGCTCCAGGGTCTCATTGCCTGCTACTGGATCCTTTTAACTGGCGATGGCAGGTGTTGAAGCTGGGACCAAGCATGTGCTCTGTCCTTTCCCAATCTCTGAGACCAGTCTTATCATATGGTCACCTTGGCTCTGTGGGTTCTTAGCAATTGCCTTTTATTTGCCAGGAGATACAGGGTCTTAAGAGACGTTGGGAATGAGAGCGATATAAAGACACGCAACACTCGGCACCATAACAGCACTAGTGAAATACTGAAGGCTCTGAATAGTGAGGAAGATCCTTTCAAGGACTGGACTGAAAAGGTAAATGATCTCTTGCAGCCTCCGTATGAAAGCTTCAGCTGTGTTGATTTGAACCACCACATTTGACCTCTTTTCCTTCTGCATTGTCAGTGCCAGTGCTTCATCACTTCTCAAAGGCATGGGGGCAACTTAAGTGCATAGCAAACACTTTAGGTCTGATTCACTTCTTTATTATATGTATACCTGTTCCTGGGCAAGTATCTGTCTGGCCCTGCAAAACCATTCTTATATGTGTGAAATGATTTGCCGTTAGATCAGATTTTAAATACTGTACAGTTGTACCTGCAGGAGATTCCTGCAGCCAGTTGGAAGCTGCGGAAGCCCCATTGGACATTTGGCTTCCAAAGGAGGTTTGAAAACCGGAACACTCACTTTTGGTTTTCAACCGTTTGGGAGCTGGATGTATTTGGGAGCTGGATGGGAGCCAATGTATGACTGTATTGCAAAATCTACCAAGCAATATAAATGGAAACTGTTTCAATAAATTAACCAATATAGTATTATAATAACCAATATACGTCATACTTCATGCCATTCTGTCAAATGCATATTCTGTATATTTTTGTATTGTGAGGAGTGGGTTTCATGCACCCAAATTAATGACAGGGGACATGTGTCTTTTTCAGATTGATAAGGATGTATTGGACTGTATGGTTGGTCCCTTTAATGACAAGAAGAAGAAGGAGAAAAATAAAGGTTATGAAAACTGTGTGACAGATTTACTGAAGCTGATCAGGAATATGGGGGAGCACTTCAGTGAAAAGGATGAGAAGTAAGTGAGAGTTGTTTTTTCTTGATTTGCAGCTGTTCCTAGCCTTCTGCAGAGGAGTCACCGAGTGCCCATTTCTATGCAGTGTACTTCCTCTTCTATAAACCAGCATGTGAATCTGGACTTAGATAATCACATATTTGAAAAGGCCACCCAGTGGTCAAGTGGAGTTTTGCACCTCAGCTACCAGCTTCCAGTCAAAGGGCTGCTAAACTGAGGACTCATTCATGCTTCCTTTTGTGCTTTATTTTTAGGCACAGGTCTGGGCTTTAAAGCGCCGTGTCTGAGTGCATTTTTTTTATCCCAGCATTATGCCCAGGAAAACCCATGCTTTGATGTTGGATCAGAGCAAACAGCATTAGGGTTTTCCGTGGATTGACATTTGCTCCAATTCAGAGACCAGCATTCACATTCTATTTTTTAAAAATACAAATCTAAACTACTGCTTGCTTACATACAAATCTAAACTACTGCTTGCTTACTGCTTAATACTGGTATTAAAAGGATTCACATTTTCCTCTATTTCAGGGTGAAGGAAATAATCAAGGAGCCAGAAGACTATTTTCTGAACCTTTTCCCAAATTTAACAATTTACGTCTACCGGACTTTGCATAATATACAATATGATAAACATTTTCCGAATGCACAGAATTCTCCTCAGCTATAATGGGGACCAATAGACATAGATTATTCATGAGAGTTCTCTTCTGTTTCAAGGTGTGAGGATAATTAAGAGGCAAGCAACATGTCCCTCTTTTTCTGGGCCTCTTTCCAGAATTAATCATTTTCATCTTG
Source organism: Zootoca vivipara (assembly GCF_965207765.1). NCBI lineage: Eukaryota > Metazoa > Chordata > Lepidosauria > Squamata > Lacertidae > Zootoca > Zootoca vivipara. Next base: position 2,914,622 of record NC_142590.1, read on the forward strand.
CCAGAATTTGTGCAACACAGGATGATATATATTCTCCAAGTGCTCAGAACCCTTCTCATTTGCAATGAGAATCGGCAGCAGTTGATTCTTCCACGTGACTCTTCTGCCTTGCTTCAGTTTGCCCCATTCAGCTAAGATACCAGATAAAGTCAAATAAGAAAGTAAAATAAGAAAGCTGCAGCACGTATAATATAAAGAGCCAGAAAGGAAGCTTGTGGCTGGCAGAAGGGAGCTTTAGTTGTCTATGCATTTGCCAAGCTTGTTTGCTTTAAATTGAGGCTTTCTCTCAGCTACCAGCTAAACATCAATCCAGATGTTGTATAATTTCCTGAATTTTATGCTCTGTCAGTGGAAAGAGAAAATAAATACTTTCTATTACATTCTGCAGTTGCTTGATCTTGGATTGCTTAACAAATGCAAATGAAACTTCAGTCAAAGGGAACCATCAGAAGGCCCTTGGGGCCTACCTTGACCTCAGTGTCCAGGTATACTGGGCTGAGGCTGCTTAGGGTTTTAAAGGTCAGGACCAACACTTTGAATTGTTGCCTATAGGCTGTTGCCTTGCTTCTGACAGCTTTGGAGCACTGGGCAAGGACAGAGTCAGTTTATGTCACACAAGATTAGTTATGAGGTACTTCAAAAGAATAAGGTGAGCGATGGAATGATGGGCATTGGTGGTAGGGTGGTGACCTTGTGATAGGGTGAAGGAAGAAATTATGAGAGGGAAGGCACCCAGACTGAGAAGGCAAAATTCACATTAATTGAGTGTGGCAAAATTAGGACTCCCCTGGTGCACAAAATGGGGGGGGGAATACTATTTAGACTGTGGATGGTTTTTTCCCTGGGAGCACCTGTTTTGAACCAACTTACTGGGATCTACACACTGAATTACTTGTTATAAACAACTTAAGGGATTCTTTAAAAAAAAATCTGTATTGACAACATTGCTATTACATTTATTCAAAAATGCCCTTAAAATACAGTACTGTACACTTCTATTTTCTTTGCAATCCAAGCTTAAATCCATGAAGATTGGGCATTTGATGCTTGTTCTAATTCATACAAGTAAACTCTGAAACCTCTTCACTTGATCTAAGGGGGTCTAAAATCTAAGGCTTTTTTTTTTTACTTAAATGGAAGGAGAAAAACTTCACCATTACAAATTGCATATTTCAGTAGAACAGGCAAATAAATTTCAAAGTGCTTGTGTAAACCTCTGCTGGTTGATACCACCCCACACCAACCCCACACACTGCTCTGCTGATGAGAAATTATAGCAGCAATAGGGAAATGGCCGGGACTAGATTTGGAAGTCCAACAGGCCAGAGGTCCTCCTCTCTGGTTTAGAGACATAATAGAACATTGCTGATCCCTTCATCGAACAATATGGAGAACCCCTCCCATCTCACACAACAGAACCCCGTGACCTAGTGAATGCTGTTTCATTAAAAGACTTCAGTCCTGACCTGCAGTGAAGTTTTGTCATCCAGCAAAAAATGCTTGGAATTATCTTTTCCATGATGCCCAGGCAAGGAACAGTGTGAGATTAAGTTATATCAGTTTATTTCCAGCAACTACAGATGAGGCCCTGTGCAGAAGAATATAAATAAAAAGAGTCTTCATAAACTGCAATCTGAAACAACAGCCTAGAATTCTTTTTGGCATATATGCAGTCAATCAATTAACTGCAATTACATGCAAACATGAACTGGTTGTACATGTAACTGAGGTCATACACTCAGTTTTATTTACCGTAGATATTTATTTAATTTATATACCACTCTTCATCTAAGGATCATAGGGCAGTTTAAAGTATAAAAACATACACGACAGTAACAAACCAAACAATATCCAACACTATAAAGCACATTTGAAACACATTATCACAGTTTCAAGCACCCAGAATTCTGTGAAAGAATTTCCTTTAAAGGTACAGTATGTATGTAAAGGTATAGTATGTACCTTTAAAGGTACAGTATGTACTTTTAACTGTCATGTACACTTTAACTGTCATGACTTCCCACAAAGAGTCCTGGGAAGTGTGGTTTAATATCATCTCTGTGAGGGTTCTCCTAACAACTCTCAGCACCCAAACTACAATTCCCAGGAATCTTTGGAGGAAGCCATAACTGTTAAAGAGGCATAAGAGTGCTTTAAAGGTATATAGTGGATGTAACCTGAAATAGCCAGTTCGTTGCCAATAATTTACTTTAGCTTGTGTGCCACAATCTTCTCTAATCATGGTGGTTATGTCAAGCATATGTGACTCTTCTTGACACAAACAATTGAATATTGCAATCAACACAAAATCAGTTCATGCTTCTCATTTTTTGGTTTTGCTCTTGAGCACGTATGATTCTGCACAAGTTAAGCACTTGGGTCCCATTCATTTCATTAAACATGGTATTCCTAATGTGACTTAAACATGTCTAATTTTGACTTGCTAGTGCCCTAAGATTTTCGTTTTCCTGGGTACCTACCGTCTCTGGGGCACATTTATTGTTGTTGAAGACCTTCTTAATGCTTCTAAACTTCCCACTGAAGCTGAAGGTAGAAAAAGAGACAGCATATTGTATCTGAAGCATTCGTACGAGGCAGCTGAACTGTTCTAAGACTCCCCCCCCCTTCCAGTAGCACCTTAGAGACCAACTAAGTTTGTCATTGGTATGAGCTTTCGTGTGCATGCACACTTCTTCAGATATACTGAAACAGAAGTCACCAGACCCTTATATATAGTGAGAGGGTGGGGAGGGGTATTACTCAGAAGGGTGGTGGGAATGGGTGATTGACTGATAGGTGTGGAAAACCCGTTGATGACTGTTAACGACTGCAATTAGTCTTACAGGAAAAAACAAGGGGTGAGATGGCTAAAGATAGTTTTATCATGTATAATGAGATAAGAATCCGTTGTCTTTATTCAGACCAGGTCTCTCCATGGTTTTAAGTTTGGTAATAAGTTGCAGTTCAGCAACTTCTCTTTCCAGTCTATTTCTGAAATTCTTTTGTAATAAGACAGCTACTTTGAGATCTTGTATAGAATGTCCTGGGAGATTGAAGTGTTCTCCTACTGGTTTCTCTGTCTTGCGATTCCTGATGTCAGATTTATGTCCATTTTATCCTTTGGCGTAGGGTTTGGCCTGTTTGTCTGATATAGAGAGCTGAAGGGCACTGTTGGCATTTGATGGCATACACAATGTTAGAAGACGAGCAGTTAAATAGTCCAGAGATGGTATGTTTGCTGTTGTTGGGGCCAGTAATGGTGTTGTCCGAGTGTATGTGGCAGCAAAGTTGGCATCTGGGTTTATTGCAGGCTCTGGTACCAGTGTCCATGTTAAGTCTGGTGGTTGTATTATTGTGGGTGAGGAATTGTTTAAGATTGGGTGGCTGTCTGTAGGCTATGAAAGGTCTTCCTTCTCTTTCTCAACCTCTGGGAGGAAGACCTTTCATAAAATCATTGTTGCAGAATAAAATAATAATAATGTTCGGAGGGGCCCTAGTATCTCAGCTCATATACTGTTTCCTGTCCAGCTGCAGTCCAGAAGCTGAGAGAATTTAGTAAGGGACCCCATCCTTGCCACTCTGTCCACCAGCCTTACTTCACCTTGGAGAAGAGTTAGACTTTGAGTACCAATCTTAGCTTGAGTGTCCAAAGTTCTTGGAAATGCATGTTACAAAGATGGCTGGGTTTATGTTGGGAATTCCAGTGTCTGGGTAGACTTGTCTTGGGTTCAGTTCCTGATGCTAATTCTATCATTGAGGCTGAGACATGCCAGCATGTCCCTGGCACCTAACTATCTCTTAACATGTAACCCAACCAATTCTGGGTCAAACTGGAAGTGGTAGATAATGCATGTATAACCTGAAGTGCTGAGATAATTCAACAATTTTCGTTTTATCCCCCCAATTGCAGCATGGCTGCAGGATTGCCCAGAAGGATAAATACATGAAGATTGTGATGCATGTATCTTGGGCAATTGATCTGGCCATGAGGGTCCTTAGCAGGAGAGACCCCAAGGTGGCAGCTCTGCGAAAACTCCCCTGCCCCGCCACCGAAGTGGCACAAGTATCAGCCCAAATCACACCTGAAATCATGAGAGTTTTCGCAGAGTGCTTCTCTACTAGTGGCGAAAGTGGTCAGGCAGGCAGAGAAGTGGTGCCAGTGGCAGCAGGTAGGGCAGCAGGGCAGGGCAAGGTGGCACTTCCCATTTTGCCTCAAGCAGCAAAACAGGACACACCACCTTGCTTCTTGGGCTCCTGTTGGAGATGTCCGAACAACTGGGATCAGACCAGCTCCCACACCGTATTCCTGCAGTAACTTACACTTCTCGGCAGGCACTTCTTCTGCTTCTTCCTTAGGCTGCGGCAGGAGTAGCTCAATGCCTCTGAATATCGTATACCTGATGACTGGATAATCTTTTTGAAATTGTAATAATAAAAAAGACAAAACATAATATTACACCAGAGGATTCCCAGTCTCACCAATCACCTTTCTGAAGGTCCAGTTGCCCCAGATAGGATAGATGTCAAAAGTGTGCCTGTTCTAATCTGAGAACACTTTAAAGAAAGCTGTTCAGAAGCCAGAATTTCATCCCCTTGATGGAATAGACACTTAATAATTACTTGACATATGCTCAATGCATTTTTGGCCAGCTAACTTCTGAATAAGGGACGCGGGTGGCGCTGTGGGTTAAACCACAGAGCCTAGGGCTTGGTGATCAGAAGGTCGGCGGTTCGAATCCCCGCAACGGGGTGAGCTCCCGTTGCTTGGTCCCTGCTCCTGCCAATCTAGCAGTTCGAAAGCACATCAAGTACAAGTAGACAAATAGGTACAGGTACAGCGGGAAGGTAAACGGCGTTTCCGTGTGCTGCTCTGGTTCGCCAGAAGCGGCTTTGTCATGCTGGCCACATGACCTGGAAGCTGTACGCCGGCTCCCTCGGCCAGTAACGCGAGATGAGCGCCGCAACCCCAGAGTCGGTCACGACTAGACCTAATGGTCAGGGGTCCCTTTACCTAACTTCTGAATAGTTTTTCTATCAATTAATGCTTGTGTGGCATCATCATGCATCTTAACCACAAGACTTGAGCTATGTGTAACTTCTCAGTGAGCCTGAAACTGCTCAACAAACTAATTGCACAAGATTGCCAGCTTGAAGACTCCCAGAGAAAAAAATGATTTTGATTTTAACAACAACAACAACAACAACAACAACAACAACAACAACAAATTACATTTGTTAGTCACTTTATCTTGCTCAAGACAACCCACAGCAACTTACAGAGCAATGGGCAAAGGGAGCTAGAAAGGTGAGATGAGATTCTGTGGAATAGCATACCACCCATTAGCTTGCTGTGGCCAGGATGGGAGGTGGGGGAAGTGGCTTTCCTTCTTTTTTCCTTTCCCTTCCTTTCCTTCCATTTACTCTCCCTACTGACTCTGCCCCTCATGCTGACCACAGTAGAAGTAATGAACCACATCAGCTCCAGGACCTGTTTAGTGGCATGTCAGGGCAGGGAGGGGATTAAGGATCCAGGAGAATCATGACCCTGACATGTCCCAATTCAGCCCACACCATCCAAGGAACATCAGCCGTGGGTCACCAACAGTGATGGAGCTTTCCACTGCCATTGGGGGGGGGGAGAAACCTTTGCCAGCAGACCTCCCTCTCTGCTGATAGCGGTTGTGGGTCCTTCCACTGCATTGTCTACTGCCTCACCCACTCTTCCACAAGGTTGCTCCCAGAAGGTTGTCATCCAATTTTCAAAGAACTTAGAATTTTTAACCATGGATTCTGACTTAGTCATAACTGGGCAACTGTGTATAATAATAATTTATTATTTATACCCCGCCCATCTGGCTGTGCTTCCCCAGCCACTCTGGGTGGCTTCCAACAAAACATTAAAATACAATAATCTATTAAACATTAAAAGCTTCCCTAAACAGGGCTGCCTTCAGATGTCTCCTAAAAGTCTGGTAGTTGTTTTTCTCTTTGACATCTGGTGGGAGGGCGCCACTATCGAGAAGGCCCTCTGCCTGGTTCCCTGTAACTTGGCTTCTCGCAGCGAGGGAACCGCCAGAAGGCCCTCGGCGCTGGACCTCAGTGTCCGAGCAGAACGATGGGGTTGGAGGCACTCCTTCAGGTATACTGGGCTGAGGCCATTTAGGGCTTTAAAGGTAAGCACCAACACTTTGAATTGTGCTTCTAAACATACTGGGAGTCAATGTAGGTCTTTCAAGACCGGTGTTACATGGTCTTGCCAGCCGCTCCCAGTCACCAGTCTAGCTGCTGCATTCTGGATTAGTTGTAGTTTCCGGGTCACCTTCAAAGGTAGCCCCACATAGAGCGCATTGCAGTAGTCCAAGCAAGAGATAACTAGAGCATGCACCACTCTGGCGAGACAGTCCACGGGCAGGTAGGGTCTCAGCCTGCGTACCAGATGGAGCTGATAGACAGCTGCCCTGGACACAGAATTGACCTGTGCCTCCATGGACAGCTGTGAGTCCAAAATGACTCCCAGGCTGCGCACCTGGTCCTTCAGGGGCTCAGTTACCCCATTCAGGACCAGGGAGTCCTCCACACCTGCCCGTCTCCTGTCCCCCAAAACAGTACTTCTGTCTTGTCAGAAAGTATTGTATTGGAAGAGACTGTATATTGAAACTATGGACATAGGTGCCAACTCCCAGATTGAAAAATCCAGGATTGGCGCGGCGTGGCACAAGAAGTCGTGCTGCGGCCATTTTGGAACTGGGCAGAGCAGCACCGGAAGTTGCTTCTACGCATGCTCTGCCCATTTCCAAAATGGCCGCAGCGCCAGAAATCGCTTCTGCGCATGTCCAGAAACTCCAGAGATGTGCAGAAGGAGCCTCCCCGGGCCGGTAAGAATCCGGGGGATTTACGGTTTTTTTTAAATCCGGGCTGCCAGCGGGAAACGGCTGGAAAAACGGGGGTTTCCCGGGGAATACGGGAGACTTGGCAGCTATGACACTGGAGCTAAGCAAATTCAACAACAGAGTATTTCAGATACTTTGAAATATTTCATAATAGTGTTGTGAGTTTGGGGTGTGTGCCTGAGTCCCTTCTGATTCCTGGATCCTGCAAGGACTGGTAATGGCCCCCTAAATATGGGTTGTGAAGGTAACAAAGGAAGTGGTTTTGTGCCAGAGAGCAAATGGGTGGGCCCTCCTCCCTCAACCAGCCATTAGTTTTGGGGAGGAGCACAGAAAGAATAAACACAATGGTGCATCTGCAGCAGCACAACTGAATGCCTTCATCTGTCCCAGCTGCAACAAAACATGTCTTTCCCATGTTGGTCTCAGCAGGCACAGCAGACAATGTAACTCTCCAACAGTTTACTTCACCTCCAAAGGTTCACTCTTCTATTGTCTCTTGCAAGACGAGTCTCACTGCTCAGAGAGTGGGGAGGTGTGCGACACTATAATTAAATATGACATGATCTAAAATGTCAAGAGATTGTATTTATTCTGCATTATTGGAATATATGGGCATATGAAGACAAACATGCACAAACACTCACACACATTTTCTGGTCTAATACATATGTCATAAGGTGTAACAGATGCAACAGAGTACATAGAATCTGCACACTCTTGCTTACCACCAGTGTAACAGCTGGGCCTCCTAGATATCTTTGTTGGAACCACAGTAGGAGAAGGTTCTGTTTTCTCTGCCTTGGGTTTTTTGAAGCCCCTCATTGCCTTCCAAATGCAATATCTGCAAGGATAGCGTTGACATTGGTATACTGTATTTAACTGAGACAACCAAAGGCATTGTTACTGGCTGGGACAGTCACAAAAGATGGGACAGCACAACAAAAATAGTTGCCAAACCAGCCATAGCTTTATCGAGCCCCTGCTCATTTGGCCACAGAGCCATTCTTCCAGCCCTGGTGTCACTGCAGCTTGCAATGGCTGAATAATAGCTGTTTGTGTTTGCATGGCCACACCATCACAGATTAATTTATCACATGAAACATGCACTTGCAAAATGCATGGTAAGCTTAGCAAACTATAACCACACCTATTCTTTTAACCCAATGAAATCCACATCCTCCGATATCTGCTCCCTAATTTGGCTCCTCTTGAATTTGATTTTTTAAATTTTGTTGTTAAAGTTGCAAAGGCAACTTTGGGTCAGATTCAATGAATCTGTTTATAATCTACATGCAATGGCTTCATCCATTACCATTATAGGACGCAATAATGTACACACTTTGTCTTTCTAATCTACTTACTTCTTCCAGTAGAATAATAAAACTGGAAAGATACTCATAAAAGCAGAATGATAAAGAGTCCTGTTCAGCACACCTTCAGCAATAAAATTTCGGATCTGAATGACCTGTGCATCTGTGAGGTTGACCTGGACACAGAAGAAGAGGCCATATCAGGAAGTAGATGACAACTACACCAACCCTCAATTAGAAAGAAACAAAACATTTCATAGCACAGCTGGTGTCACTAGCCAGAGCCCATCCTTTGGGATCCTACCTTTCAACTGAGGGCTGAATGCAAGAACCTGCATGTGAGGCTTTCTTTGGGGAAAACAGACTTACAATACTAGGGTGGTCACAGTTGACATCGTCAGTGTGAATCTGGTTTCACAGCTTCCCTTCCACATCTACATACCAGCAATTTAAGCAGTGGATCATCCCTTTGTCTCGCTCTGTGTCATGTCTCTGTCAAGACCAGCCTGGAGTCCAATGAAGCCTCCTTAGAAGAGGACCCCATTTTCAAGCCTAGCTCTCATGAAATTCTAGGAAACTCAGTATGACACTGACAACCCAGGAAGATGCCTCACTTGGGGAAGCTACCCCTGCCCACTCAAAATGGTGCCACTGCCACAGAACATTGCCAACACTATCAGAGATCACCTCTGTTGCTATCAAACTTGGTGATTATGCAGTATACATAGGTCAAGGGACCCCTGACCATTAGGTCCAGTCGTGACTGACTCTGGGGTTGCGCGCTCATCTCGCATTATTGGCCGAGGGAGCTGGCGTACAGCTTCCAGGTCATGTGGCCAGCATGACAAAACCGCTTCTGGGAAACCAGAGCAGCACATGGAAACGCTGTTTACCTTCCCACTGTAGCGGTCCCTATTTATCTACTTGCATTTTGATGTGCTTTCGAACTGCTAGGTTGGCAGGAGCTGGGACCAAGCAACGGGAGCTCACCCCGTCGCAGGGATTCGAACCGTCGACCTTCTGATCGGCAAGCTCTAGGCTCTGTGGTTTAGCCCACAGCGCCACCTAAAAAATCTAGCTGAGTGCATATACTGTTGGAAGTGCTGGGATGCAGCTCAGCTTGCACTGTAGGCTGATGATCTCCATGGGAAAGGGAAGATGGGGAGAGGAACCTCCAGACTTTCCAGTCTGTTCTTCTGATCTTCCTTCAGTGTTAGACTACCGGTATACTCTTAGCATTACTGACTTCACTTCCTGTGTCCATTCCCTTTCTTCTTCTATGTGTGCTCCTCATGACAACAGGTATGATTTGATGTCTACTCTTGAGATACAAGAGCAAGAATGGATTACTGCATTTTCATCTTAGCCAGAGAGAACTAGGGATCTTTCCTATCAACATGTACAGTATTTCCAATAACAAATACTACATTTCTTTCCCCTCAAAAATCCAGAGTCTCAGCATGATTGGATCCAGGCGAGTCTGTCTCCATTCAGCTTCTGCCAGCATTCTACTCCAAATGCTACCATTCACTATGGCGCTTAGCAGAATTCCCAATGACTTCATTTTTATAAGTGTCTTATAAAACTTGGCTCCAGCCTCTTACCCTCAGTTTAGGTGGGATATCTGAATTCAAAAAGAGCTTGTTGATGGTGGACACTTTGCTCTTCAGAAAGGCAATATCTTTCTCGGTGTATAACCCAAGGGAGGACAGGATTACCACGGAGTCAGAGAGGTAAAAAAACCTGCGGCAATAACAGAGCAGAAGATGGAGAGGTGGGTGGGCAGTGGGATGGTGGCATGTTGGACACAACACAAAACCTGAGGCATGATCTCATCATCACAATTGGTGGCTGGAATCTGGACACTGGGCACAGCCTGGGTATTGCAGTACAGGCAATATCTGGGGTCATTGAGAAGGATCTTTATCAGGGTCATTCTCATGCTGACAATAGGAAAGCAGGTGTACAGACTCAGGACTAATTCCAAGATGGTCCCTGCTAGTCATGTAGACCAATGAGAAACCAGTGCAATCAGAGCTCTTCCATTGTCACCATTAAGCACTTGATGGTACATGGCTGGTGGGAAGCATTCAGAAAAAACAAAAACAAACCCAACAACATACACAATATTTCTTGATCAGGAGCTGGCTGAAGAGCAGGAAGCAGAGAGCAAGAATAAATGGACAGTTATCCCAATGGAAGGGTGCAGAAAATGGAGTCCCGCAAGGATTGGTGTTGGGACCTGTCCTTTTAACTTGGCGAGGTTGCCAAGTTTGCTGATGATACAAAATTGCTCAGTGTGCTTATATCCAAAAAGGATTGTGATGGGCTCCAAGTGGATCTCTTCAAACTGCATGAATAGGCAGTAAAATGGCAAATGCAATTTAATGTGAGCAAGTGTAAAGTGATGCACATTGGGGCAAAAGAAAATTCCTAATTTCACATGTGTGCTCCTGAGATCTGGACTGGCAATGACTGACTTGGAAGGAGACCTTGCGGTCATGGTGAAAATGTTGACCTTGTGCATGTGGCAGCTGTTAAAACAGCAAATGCCATACTAGGTATCATTAGGAAACGGGTTGAAAATTAAACTGCTGATATCGTAATACAAATCTATGGTGTGACCACACCTAGAGCACTGTAGAGTACCATTTCGGTTGCCTTCCCTCAAAAAGGTATTATAGAGTTAGAAAAGAGCAACCAAAATGATCCAAGGATGAGGGAGGGTTACAACATTTGGGACTTTTTAGTTTAGAGAAAAGGCAAGTAAGGGGAGACATGATATATCTGCATAAGATTATTTGTGGTACGAAGAACAGGGGTAGAGGAAAGTTCTTCTCACTCTCATAATCCCAGAATTTATCCAACAAAGTAGAGCATTGGAATATTCAGGACAGACAAAAGAGAGTACTTCTTCACATACCACATAGGTTAATTTGCAAAATATAGTGATGGCCACCAAATTGAATGATTTTTATAATAATAAAAAAAGAATGAAAGTGGAGAATAGGTTATCATGGCTACTAGCAATGATTGGCTATGTTCTACCTCCCCTGTCGGAGGCCCTATGCCTATGGATGCCAGTTGCTGTGAATCACCGGTGGAGAGAGGGCTCTTGGGCTCAGGGCCCTACTGGTGGGCTTTCCATAGGTAACTAGTTGGCCGTGTTAAGTATAGGGTGCTGAAGCAGATGAGCCTTTACCTGATCCAACAGGGCTCATTTTTATATTCTTAATATAAACCAAACTGGCCTTTTTACCAGATGGCCCTATATGGTGATACTTACAGCACAAGGCACCACCTTGCTATGTGACAGCCAATTTAGATGGGATTAGGACAGACAAATGCTCCTGTTCAGAGATTTGCCCCATTAAATGTCTGCTCTGTTCACGCATGGAGTCTCCCTTGACAAGTCCAAGAGGTGTGCAAGTCATGGCAGGGGGGCTTGCTCACTCACTTCTCCATCTCCAGGTAAAAATAGAGATCGTTGACCAAGAAGTTGACTGAGATGAGGCGGCCAAAGATCCTGCGCTTCACTTGTAGCACTTCAGCATCTTCAAACGTGGAACCGTGACGCCCACTCATTCCACTGAAGCTCCCACGGGTCTGGCTCTGAGGTGAGGATTGAACATCTATGAAAGAAAAGGAAGACCCCGGTCACAGCATCTCCCACAACCATCTGCAGGCCACCATACATAATAATAATAATAATAATAATAATAATAATAATAATAATAATAATTTATTATTTGTACCCTGCCCATCCGGCTGGGTTTCCCCAGCCACTCTGGGCAGCTTCCAACAAAGATTAAAATACATTAAAATGTCACACATTAAAATCTTCCCTAAATAGGGCTGCCTTCAGATGTTTTCTAAAACCTATTAAAAAAAGCAACTCATATGTTCCACATAAGTTAATCTGCTTTGATACTTGGGACTTGGGCAGAGTTTCACTGGGCTTGGAGAAAAATATCACTCAGCCTTCACTTTATATACCTGATCTTAGTTCCCTGGGAAGTGGAGTTCCCGGTTTTTGGAGCAGCATATTCCTGATACTAGAGTTAGAAGCAAGACATGAGAACAGGGCTGGGCTGGGTGGAGCCATGCAAACACTGCAACTTTTTGCACAGGACCCTGTGAGCAAAGTTACAAGCCTTGGGCCTTTTTAGTTTAGAGAAAAGATGAGTAAGATTCTGAAAGGTGGGGGGAAACTGCACGGGGAAATGTTTTCCCTTCTACTCTCATGACACTAAGCAAGCACAGGAAATAAAACCAAGGAGGTTACTCCTGTCACCTGCCCAAAGACAAGTCACGTTGGAACAAGAGACTTCGAAAGCACGCACTTTCCTTATCGTTTTTCAGTTCCCGGTGGAGGAAATCTTCAAAGCGTTTGCGCTGCCCTACGTAACTCATTGCCTTTCGGAACTTGCAGACAGTCCTGATGAAAGTACCAAGAACATTCCAGTACCTTCTCTGTAGAAGAGAATAACGTTACGTACAGCCCATGGTAGCCACAGTAGTCTCTCGTAACAACAACAACAACAACAACGAGAAAAAGAACCTTAAAGACCAACAGATCGACTGCAGTCTGTTCCATCAGGTGCACGAAGCATTAACCAAGGGTAATGTTAATATCAAGAGATGTAATGCAGCACCATGGAAAGCTCCGAAAGGGACTGAAGGGGACCCACGTGGGCGAGGAGAGGGAGGGAAAGGAGCCTGTGGAGTGCAGAGTTCTGAAATTGGCAATGGACATGTCCACAGTGCAGCAGCCCATGTGGATTTGCAGCTGCCAGTCATCCCGTTAGCATGGGCGTGTTCACATGATAAATGCACCCCCCCCCAAAAAAAAATCCTGGCCATTTTTGAGTTTCCAAGGATCAACATGCACACACTCTGAGTTAAAGGGGGGAAATGTCCAATAAAACACTGGGGGTGCACCATGTGGCTGTCCCTACATAATGGGGATGGGGAGGAAAGGCAGGTGCAAATCCACATCTTGCTCTTCTGTGGACAAGTCAAATGTTAGATTTGCACTGGGCCTGGGCAGAAGGTGCTTGTGTGCTCTCCAGGGGCTGCTGTTTGGGGAAGGAGGGGACACCCTCCCTACCACATGCAACCACAAGTCCCTTTGCACTTAAGATCTGGAGCTCCCCCTCCCCCCAGCCCCATTTTCTCCATGATTGGAGCACATCCAGTTTTAGACATGTGCATCTGATTCTGTTGGTCTTGACCAATCAAATCAAAAGCAACCTCCAGATTCAACGGTTCACCTCCAATTATGTCTCAGTTTCATAGCCAGTAATTCCAGGCCCAGTAATGAGCGGGGTGAACATGGGGATGGATGAGATCAGGAAAATTCCTTTTAGCAAATTGTGGCTTCTCCAACATGTAGTCAATGCTTCACTATCACAAACAATCAGCTTTGATTAGTTAACAGAATTCCCAGCGTATTGTGAGCTGGGCAAAAGGACACAAGCCTTTGGACCAGGCACCCCCAAACATCGGCCCTCCAGATGTTTTGGACTACAATTCCCATCTTCCCCGACCACTGGTCCTGTTAGCTAGGGATCATGGGAGTTGTAGGCCAAAACATCTTGAGGGTCACAGTTTGGGGATGCCTGCTTTAGACTGCTGCCAGGTCAGGAGCTCACAAGTGTTTTATATCAAACATGGTCTGAATCTATGGCAGGAGGATACACATCCAAATCCTGCTCCACATTCATCACTCACCATTCTTTCTTGCATCACCGAGGGCCTCATTCCCCTCCCTCCACCTGCAGTAATGGAAAGGTCACTTTCAGGATATAGGCCTTGATACTGTTGAAACCTGCCAGGATGCAACCAAAAGCAGAGAGAGATAGGTGAGGCAGTTACTTTGCTCCCTTTATAAGCATAGTCCACCCTATTCTGCTCATCTATTTATCTCAGGGGGATATTTAAAGTGCAGTCAAACCAACAATTCATGTTTTGCTAGATAATCTCTTTCCACCTCTTTCTGCTCTACCAGCAATGTGAGAACATCTGCCTGTCTGAGCTCCGTTGCTCAGACTCCATTTTAAACTAAACTACAATATGTCTTGGTAACTGGATTACCATTTTAAGACTGCCTGAACAAAGCTGCTGTATCCGTTACTCTTCAAGAAGTATTCAGAGTGAGTAAATCTTATTTTTACCTTCCACAAGACTGTGTGGTTGTTATTTTAAGGGGGAGAAAAGATTTGGTACTTAAACTAAAAGGCTAAAACTAGCCTAGTTCCCTTACGAGCTGCAAAGGAATGGCACTCTGCTGAACATCTAACTTAAATCCATCTTTATTTATTTTTAAATTGGTAATTTATAGAGATTATATAAACTGGGCACCATTGTTTGGAAAGGCAATATAGATTTAACAAGAAATTCACAGAGCTGGGTATGGGGAAAGGTTGGTGCTTGGCCAAAGAAGCTTCAGCTTTAGCCCTGTTGTAAATGTTGGTGCAAAATATGTATATAAGCAGGAGAATTCCTGGGTCCCAAGATCCAAGTTTGGGACAAGTACTCTTTGATGGGAGAACCCCAGCAGATATCTAAAGTCACAAAATATGCAGCCAAGTAAAGTGTGGAAATATAGGCTGTTAGACCTTTAAAATATTTAAAGTGAGTTCCAAAATGTCCCCTTAAAAATTCTCTTTCCAAAGTTTCCCTTTCCCCACAGCATAGGAAAAGACCATACATTTGGTAATTTAAAAAATAATAATGATTGACTTACAATTCTCCAAAGGTCAGATTCATGTGCTTCAGAATAGTTACAAATGCAGAAAAACTTAGCTTAGTTACAAAGTTCATGAAATATTCTAAATTATTTTTATAGGAACTCAAGAGAGCCATGTGAGAGCCTTGTAGCCGAGCTGGAGCAACCAGCTCAAACCTCTTCACACGCTAAACTTCTCAAGTAGACTGGGGAGAACAAAGGCTTGATTACCTACCGATAGTTCTTCCCAAGGTGAGGGGAAGTGGACATAGCTAAGCCTGGCAGGACAGTTTACTCTATGGTAGTAACCCCTTGATGTGTCAATTGAACTTAAACATATTGATTAAATGAGGCTGGTTATTCCACAGTAATCACTACCACACTCCAGTCCATAAATGTGATGGAATCATTCTGTTTTGATAATATTAGAACAGAACATTTCATTGCCAGCTGCCACCTTGTCACTTGTATCATTGCCCATTCCACTGTGCTGGTCATATTTGCATTTCCTATTTACTCACCATTTCTCTTCCAAGACCTTCATGACAAAAAATTGTGCTGTGACCAACATGGGAACAGTCACATTAGCTGCCCTTGGAATCTCTTTGATAATATCAGCATCACAATCCAACAGCTTTTCTGGGTGGGTAAAAAAAGGGGGGGACAGGAACACACACTTTCCAAAAGAGCCTTCTATTTATTTTTGCCTTTATAATAATATAATAATAATTTATTATTTATACCCCGCCCATCTGGCTGGGTTCCACCACCCCCCCACCATGCTGGGCGGCTTTCAACACACATTAAAATACATTAAAATATCACAGATTAAAAACTTCCCTAAACAGGGCTTCCTTTAGGTATTTTCTAAATATCAGGTAGTTGTTTATCTCTCTGACCTCTGATGGGAGGGCGTTCCACAGGGCGGGTGCCACTACCGAGAAGGCCCTCTGCCTGGTTCCCTGTAGCTTTGCTTCTCGCAGTGAGGGAACCGCCAGAAGGCCCTCGGTGCTGGATCTCAGTGTCCTGAACGATGGGGGTGGAGACGCTCCTTCAGGTATACAGGACCGAGGCCGTTTAGGGCTTTGAAGGTCAGCACCAACACTTTGAATTGTGATCGGAAATGTACTAGGAGCCAATGTAGATCTCTCTGGACCGGTGTTATGTGGTCCCGGCGGCCGCTCCCAGTCACCAGTCTGGCTGCTGCATTCTGGATTAAATGCAGTTTCTGGGTCACCTTCAAGGGTAGCCCCACGTAGAGCACATTGCAGTAGTCCAAGTGGGAGATAACCAGAGCATGCACCACTCTGGTGAGACAGTCTGCGGGCAGGTAGGGTCTCAGCCTGCGTACCAGATGGAGCGGGTACACAGCCGCCCTGGACACAGAATTAACCTGCGCCTCCATGGACAGCTGTGAGTCCAAAATGACTCCCAGGCTGCACACCTGGTCCTTCAGGGGCACAGTTACCCCATTCAAGACCAGGAAGTCCACCACAACCGCCCGCCCCCTATCCGCCAGAAACAGTACTTCAGTCTTGTCAGGATTCAACCTCAATCTGTTAACCGCCATCCATCCTCCAACTGCCTCTAGGCACTCACACAGGACATTCACCACCCTCACTGGTTCTGATTTAAAAGAGAGGTAGAGCTGGGTGTCATCCGCATACTGATGAACACCCAGCCCAAACCCCCTGATGATCTCTTCCAGCGGCTTCATATAGATGTTTAAAAGCATGGGGGAAGAGGACGGTCCCCTGAGGCACCCCACAAGCGAGAGCCCAGGGGTCTGAACACTCATCCCCCAACACCACTTTCTGAACATGACCCTGGAGAAAGGAGCAGAACCACTGTATAACAGTGCCCCCAGCCCCTCTAGATGGTCCAGAAGGATGTTATGGTCAATGGTGTCAAAGGCCGCTGAGAGATCCAGCAGAACTAGGAAACATCTCTCACCTTTGTCCCTAGCCCGCTGGAGATCATCAACCAGTGCAACCAAGGCAGTTTCAGTCCCATGATGAGGCCTGAATCCCGACTGGAAGGGATCCAAAAGGTCCGCTTCTTCCAGGCGTGCCTGGAGTTGTTCAGCAACCACCCACCCAATCACCTTGCCCAAGAATGGTAGATTTGAGACTGGGCGATAATTAGACATATTTGCCGGGTCTAAAGATGTTTTTTTAAGAAGCGGTTTAATGACCGCCTCTTTCAGCAGGTCTGGGAAGACTCCCTCACAGAGGGGAGCATTCACCACCCCGTGGAGCCCATCGCCCAGCCCTTCCCTGCTCGCTTTTATTAGCCAGGATGGGCAAGGATCAAGGAGACAGGTGGTCGGTTTCACTCGTCCAAGTAGCCTGTCCACATCCTCGGAGGTAACAGATTGGAATTGATCCCATGAAACATGACTAGACAGGGCTCTAGCACTCCCCCGCCCCGGCCCTGCTCCCACGGTGGAGTCTACCTCCTTCCGAATCTGAGTGACTTTATCTGCAAGAAACTTTGCAAAAGCATTGCAGGAGATCTTGGGGTCCTTACCAGGCCCCGATGATGAAGATGGTTCTGATAGATTACGAACCACCTGGAAGAGTCTCCTGCTGCTGTTTTCTGCAGATGCAATGGAAACGGTGAAGAAGGTCCTCTTTGCCATCGCCATTGCCATCAGCACGGGATAAAGCATCCCCTACCACTCTCTGGAAGCCAATTGGATCCATTAAGTAGCGGGGGCGGACCATCCGAATCGGTCCCACCTCCCAGCAGAGGGGAAGTGTCGCGGAGAAGTCCAGTTGCACCAGGAAGTGATCTGACCATGGCACTTCTTTTGTTTCGCTTTTACTTAGTGTCAGATCACCCACATCCATAGAGGTAAACACCAGGTCTAAGGCATGTCCACGGCTATGAGTTGGGCCAAACTTATTCAGGGACAGCCCCATGGAGGCCATGCTTTCGACGAAGTCCCAAGCGGCTCCTTGTAAGGTCGTGTCGGCATGGATATTAAAATCCCCTAAGACAACCAAGCTGGGTGTCTCCAGGAGGACATCCGCCACGACCTGAAGCAGCTTGGGCAGGGAATCCTTGGTGCAGCGAGGAGGTCGGTACAGCAAGAGGAATTCTGTACTGCCCCTATTGCCCAACTTCCAGAACATGCACTCAGAAAACTCAGTCTTTCCAATAGGACGCCTGGTGCAAACTAAGGACTTCCTAAAAATCACTGCAACACCCCCTCCCCACCCACAAGGCCTGGGTTGCTGTGCGTAAGAGAAACCTGGTGGACAAGCAGCAGCAAGGACAGGCCCATCTGTGTCGTCCAACCAAGTCTCTGTCACACACGCCAGGTCAAATCCTCCATCCACAATCAGGTCGTGGATGGCAGTGGTTTTGTTCCTCATTGACTGGTATTACATAGCAACACTTTCAGGTCATGTGGGTTTCCCTTGCTGATTCCTCAAACAATGACTAAGCCTGCCTCCTCGTTAATGACATGGTCTGGTCTTAGCGTAACTCCTCCTCCTGCCCGTGATCCCATTACATCCCCCCCCCCCCCCGTGGAACCTGCCCCAGCCATTCTGTAGGCTGAAGCCCCCTCCCAGGCAGCGCCGGCCCTATCCACCTAAAAAGCAAAATACAAACTATACTGTACAGTAATTTAACAAAAGAATAGAAATAGAAACAAAACAAGAAATAATTATACTAAAATTAAACTACTCCCTACCCCAACAAAACATTTGCCCCAGCCCAAACAGAAGTAATTAATAATATACTACCGGTAATATAATATCATCATATTGCCTTTGAGCAATACTGAGTAAACTTGCGCCAATACATTAAGATCCTTAAGAAGTGGTAATTGATACAAAGAGGATGGCCACCTGTCTGTGTTTTCCAGCCAAAATTACCAAGAGAGCTTCACCACACATCAGGAATCACATGTGTGACAAAATGCTTCTTTTGAATGCTTTCTTTCTTTCTAAGCAGGGGATCTAATGCCCAAACTGAATTTTCACTCATGAAGACCTTCAAAGTGGCTTAATTTGAGGAGACAAAAATAATCCGAGGTTTTTTGGGGGGGGGTCCTTCTAATTCGCTGGTCATTTTTGGAGCTGTTAGCAGCCCGGCCTCAATTTATTAGTGTTCCTTCCTTTTTCAGTATGTGATCCCAGAAGCACGATGATGTCACAGGGAGGTTTATCTTGACAAGTGACATCGGGATGCTGCATGCCTATGCTCATTTTGATGCACATTCAAGGGCCCATCTGAGCCGATGCTCTTGCACTTTCCTTTGCTGCCATATATAGTGCAGCAATCAGGGAGCATCAGCCTGCACATCTCTTTGATCACAAACAAGGGCAGAGCCCAGCTGCTCCTCAAGTAGACCTTGGCCTGACCTGAAAGTATTAAGTAGATAAGATCCAGAGGCACCAAGGATCTACCTGGGATAGGGGTGGGTGGCAGAGCCATGCAGGGACCTGGGACAGGAATGCTGCCCTTGCTTCTTCCACTTGCAGCCTCAATGGTCCTGGTGCGCAGACCAGGAGTCTCCAAGGTGGGTAAGGCAGGTGCACAAGGCAGGTGAAAGCTCCTGTCATTGACAGGTCAGGGGCAAGCTCACACAACTTGCAATTCAAGGGAGTATCTATAGCCTGCAGGTTGATGTGTTGGGTCTTGTGGGCAAGAGTGAGTGAGGTGCAATTGGAGCCTGGCTTGCATACCGGGTGGGATACTGTGGAAGAAAAAAGTCCTGACGCAGTCATTGATCTGAAGGCGCTGAACCCTAGGATTCGCCTCGTTTTTGAGTTCTTCCACAGCTATCCAGAAAAGGAGTGGGGCTTCGGCGTTGTTCATCTTGAGAAACTGCCTGAAGTAATCCAAGTGGATGGAGTTCTGCAGCACTTCTGAGAGTGCCCTGTAATGGTAAGGAGACATTAGGCACTGCTGAGGCCATCAGCTCTTTCACCTAAATCACATGTTTTTATTTAAAAAAATTCCTTCAGTAGCACCTTAAAGACCAACTAAGTTTTTATTTTGGTATGAGTTTTCGTGTACATGCACACTTCATCAGATACACTGAAACAGAATCCACCAGACCCTTATGTATATTCAGAGGGAGGGGGGTGGGGTGATGGGAATGGGTGATGGGCTGATAGGAGTGGTAAACCTGTTGATGACTGTTAACGACTGTTAATGACTGCAATTGGTCTTGCGGGGGGGGGGAGCAAGGGCTGAGGTGCTAAGGAAAGCTTGATCATGTATAATTAGATAAGAATCCTATGCCTTTGTTCATTCCAGGTGGCTCCATGGTTTTAAGCTTGCTAATGAGTTGCAATTCAGCAACTTCTCTTTCCAGTCTGTTTCTGAAATTTTTCTGTAATAAAAGAGCTTATACATAAGGGTCTGGTGGATTCTGTTTCAGTGTATCTGACGAAGTGTGCATGCACACGAAAGCTCATACCAAAATAAAAACTTAGTTGGTCTTTAAGGTGCTACTGAAGGATTTTTTTTTTGTTTCGACTCAGACCAACATGGCTACCTACCTGTAACATATTTTTATATACAGGTCCCAGGTTGAAGAAGAAGGAGAGAAGAGTTTGGATTTGATATCACTACCCTAAGGAGTCTCAAAGCAGCTCTGTGAGGTGAGTGAGGCTGAGAGACTTCAGAGAAGTGTGACTAGCCCAAGGTCACCCAGCAGCTGCATGTGGAGGAGCAGAGAAGCGAACCCGGTTCCCCAGATTATGAGTCCACTGCTCTTAACCATTACACCACAGATACCCTTCCCTGTCCTCCAAGACACTGAATCCTAAGAACTGTCAGCATTGCCTGAAGAACCCCAACCCCAAAGGGACCTGCAAAATTCTGCAGAGTGTTTCAGAAAATCTCCACTTCAATTTAAAATAATGCTCCTAAGTCTCATGAAAAGTGTGATATAGTTCTCTTATCATTTCTTGTATACCACTCTCTCCTGGTTTAAACAGTCTTGCAGGTTTCCGAAGTGTTGCAATCTTTGCAGTGTAACCCTTTGCATGTTTCCACAGAAATAAATACTGTTGTACTCAAGATGACATTATTCCATCGTGGATAAGTGTCTAAAGGACCACAGCCTTAAACCTTTCAAATCTATTTGACAAGAGAGGATGTTATGGAAAATGTGCAGACCATTAGCCTATACTGCACTCCACCTCAACTCTCTGAAAAGATCTCTTGTCTGTTCTCAGTCTATGAGCAAAATGGAAGATAGTCTTGGTAGCCCTGAATGGGCAGTTAGTGAGGGCCAAACCAGACATGACATTGACAGCATGAATTTGCATGCAATAACAGTGTCCCCATAATGAACCTCCTGTCTTGGCCCTGAGTGTTGGAGCTAAGTGGCTAATGACACAATGGTGTCATACCTGGGCCTCAGAAGGGGCTTTCTTGAGGCAGGCCCCTTCCTCATGAAGGACAAACTCGATCGGGTCCAGTGGAGATTCCTTTTCATAGATAACGGACGACTGAACACGCCTGCAGGGGAAAAGAAGTACAATGCAAGCCTCCTTACAATTAGCCACGAGAGGCGGTCTTCTGTGAGCAAAACCACTCAAAACCACCACCACACTGACCTCTTGAAGACCACCACAACAGCACCTTGCAAGATCTCAGCATAATGAAATTCTGCCTCCATGAAAACATTCTTTCTTAACCCTTATTCCTTCTCAGAGCACAACCAGATATGACAGCCAGACTCAGAACTGCCACTGCTCCATAAACTCCAGCCTCTCCCTTAACTTTGCTCTGTTCTCTTCCAATGGAGGCTGGCCCTTGAGGGCAAATATAGGGCACTGCCCCATGGACCTCAGCCTGCCAGCCATCTTACTTAAACAACCAGTCCAGATTTGTAGCACTAACTAGAATCAGAGAATTGTAGAGTTGGAAGGGACCCCGAGGGTCCTCTAGTGCAACCCCCTGCAATGCTGGAATCTCAGCAACAGCATCCATGACAGATGGCCATCTGAGCTCTGCTTAAAAGCCTCCCGTGAAGGAGAGTCCACCACCTTTTGGGGAGTCTGTTCCACTGTCGAACAGCTCTTACTGTCAGAAAGCTTTTCCTGATGTTTAGTTGGAATCTCCTTCCTTGTAACTTTGGTTCAGGTCCTTCCCTCCAGAGTAGGGGAAAACAATCGTGCTCCATCTTCCATGTGGCGGCCCTTGAGACATTTGAAGATGGCTATCACATCTCCTCTAAACGTACCCAACTCCCTCAACTGTTCCTCCTGACGCTTGGTTTGCCTGTTTGCTTCCTTTCCTTCGTCCCAGTGTTGCCCTCGGTGAGGAGGCAAGATCAAATGGCTCTCTGCCTGTCATTGGCTCTGGCTCCACTTCCTGCCGCCCCCGCTAGTCCCACCAGCCACCAGCCACCACTGGTCTCTCCTCTACTACTCAAGCGGGACAAATCCTACCCTGGTACCAATTACCCCAGGGACTCACCACTTGATGGGCAACTTTTGCAGAATGCCTTGAAGTTATTGCTTAGAAGTTCCACAGCCATCTTGGGGTTTAGTCGGGCCAGCTCCTCAAACGTCATGCTGCTGTAATCTGTCTCCAGGGAGGAGAAGAAGATCGCTAGCACTTTTGGGTCCCCTACAGCCAGGACAAGCTATCATGCAGGGAGAGGGTTTATGTACTGGCAGCGCCACACACATGTGAATCAGGGGCTCCGGGTGTGACAGAGCACCATGGAGCACATGATGTGCAATTCTATGTGGTGTCACATTGCCAAGGGTTTTGTTAAACTGAGACAGGTCCAAGGTTTTATGTCATTTCAGTTAAATGCAAATGCTCCCTACATCCCACCTATGAAATAGGAGCACTTTGCTCTCCTTGGACTTCCTGCAGCCTGGACTAGGAGACTAACAGCACAGTCCTAACCATTGCTACTCGGAAATAAGTTCCACTGAATTCAATGGGGCGTGCACCCAGGTAAATGGCGTCAGCACTGCAGCCTAAGTGAAAAGTTAGTCATAGCAACCTTATCGTTTTCCATAGGAACTGAGCCCCCCCCCCATGCAAGCCTATCTGCACCCTGGCCTTGCACATTGCCAGAGGCTCTTCTCTGCATCTTGCACACAAAGATGTATGCCGACCCCCTCTAATCCCTGGATCCAGCAAGTGTTAAAAGCAAATCAAGTCCTCTACATAGCTGCCAAGTTTTCCCTTTTCCCGCGAGGAAGCCTATTCAGCATAAGGGAAAATCCCTTTAAAAAAGAGATAACTTGGCAGCTATGGTCCTCTAATTCCTGGACTAGCCAAGCTAGCTTCCTGGTGAGGTGATGGGGGATTAAATGGAATCGAAGGCAGAGAGCTGCTGTGACCCAGAAGTAAAGCAGCAAGCTGGAGAGAGAACGAGAGAGCAATGTTTGGTGTCTGCTGTAATGTCTGGGGAAAACAAGGTTCCTTTGGGGCGGTAATGCTGCGGGCTCTCCATCGTACGCTCAGGTTGTATGCATGTGTAAATAAACCAAATATAATAAAGACACCATCGTCTCCTCTGTGCTTCATTTCTAAAAGGAAACACAAACTCTGGGTAAGCGCCTGGAATCCCACACTGCTCACAGTGGGGCAGTAGGCAGCTCTATGCCTTCTTTTGAGTCCATTGCTTCCTTCATCTGCCAGTATGAGCTGCCAACAGAATTTTAACCTCTGGGAAGCAAAAACGTTTCAGAAGAGAATCACTTGAAGAAAACTGGCTGTGGGAATTTCACCTCCACCCCCTCCTCCTAAATATTTAGCCCAATGCCTTCCTGATTTGCACCGCCCTATAAAAGAGCAGGGGGGATTTGGGTGGGGGGACCATTTCTGCTCAGCCTTAAATCCCCGTGAGAATGCAGCACAGATATGCCCCTGCAGCAACTTAAACATTGCCCTCAGCCAGAGGAAATAAAACACCTTGCAGGGCAGGTCTTCTTCTCACCTGTCTTGCGTACCACAGGCTCCGCCTCCATGAAGATCGAGCCCCCCAGGCCCAGGTCCTGAGTGCCCATCATCTGCCAGTGTTCCCCCATGAGCAGCTCAAAGTCTCTCATGCCAGCTAAGGTCTGGCACAGGTGCAAGGCCTCTGTGATTCTCCTGGCCAAGCGGCGATTCTCATCCTTCTCGTAAGGCTCTTCAGCAGCAGGTTTCTTTTCCTTGCCACTCTGCAAGTGACAGACAGATGGACAAGGTGCATCATGCAGGTGAAAACTGAAAGTATTGAGAGCAGGATTAAAGGCCAACGAGCATTTGATTACAGATCCATAGTGGTGGGACTATGCCTTTCCAACCTCCACATTTCCTCCTTTAACTTTGTTTGTGCTTTGGGAAAGTTGCTGAACTGCAGGCAAAGGTCACACCCACGCCATACATTTAAAACATAACCACTTTAACAGCCATGGCTCCCCACCCCACCAACTTCTGGGAACTGCAATTTATTATGTGTGCTGGGAACTGTAGCTCAGTGAGGGGGCCCCTCAGCACCTCTTAACAAACAACAGTTCCCAGGATTCTTTAGGGGAAGCCTGTTAAAGGGGTGTTGTTGACATCCATCTGTCTCAAGAGACAATTGAGTGTACCTATGGGGGTGAAGTCAAGCCACTGCATTAGCAGCACCGAAGTGACCGCCCCAGGGGGCAAGACTGGGCAGTGTCTGTCAGGAGATGCAGCACAGAATCCAGGGTCATTCGACCAGTGAGAACCAGCTCCCATGTTATAGATTAGAAATAGGAAACTTTGCTGGAGATTGATACAGCTAGCAAGCATAGGGCTAGTTAGTGCCACAGCGTGTAGTTCCTAGACTTTCCTCCAGAAAAGGAGGACGTGAACCCTTGTCTTCCTGCTCCTCTCTCATACTCTGCATCATCTAAAGACAGTCATACTTAAGTTAGCTCTGTTTTAGTTTATTAGTTGCTCTATTTTCTACCCAAGACTTTTTGCCTGTACAGTATTATCCTTGCTTCTGCATGACTGAGACCTTGAAGCTGTAAGTAAAGCATTTTAAACTTACTTAACAGTCTGGTCACAGCAGAAGGGGGTAGGGAGAGAAGTGCTGTAAGTGCCACAGAATGAGATAAAAAGGTTTAACAACCTATATTCCTAACACTATAGTGCTGGTTAATTTTTGTGAGTTTAATCTCTGCTACAGGAACTCTCTACCTGCAGGAGAATGTGCAAAGCCTGTGGACACACGTGGGTCCACAGAGATTCATATTTTATTCCCCCACAAACTTGTGGCCCTCCAGAAGTTGTTGGACAGCAACTCACATCCCATCCGCTGGGTGGGCTAATGGGTGCTAGGAATCCACCAACACTTGGAGGGAGGGCCACAGGCTCCACATCTCTCTTATAGGTGAACACCCACCATATTCCAAACTGTGGGGGAAGCATGCCCCTTTGATCAAACCCTGACAAGTGCAGGGACACCCCATGAGCCCCTCACTGCCCTGGTAGTTCCAGCTTACCACATAATACAGGAACATTTTATCATCGTGCTCAAGGAAATCCTCATAAAGGAAGCTGAGTATCTAAATGGAAAGTGAGAACAGAGTCTTATGTAGGTACTCTTTCCATTTCAACAGCTTTCGAGCTTCCTGCAAGCTCTTTAAATCAATTAAACCACTCTGCAGCTTACCTTCCAAGTCCCGGACTGCAGAATCCGGGACCGGCAGCCGTGTGACACCGGAAGTTGCGTCGACGTAACTTCCGGTGTCGCTTTGCCCTTCTATGGGCACCAAAAATGGCCGGCGGTGGCTTCGAAAATCGCTTCTACGCATGTCAGGAAGTACGTCGGCGCAACTTCCGGTGTCACTCCGCCCATCTATGGGCACCAAAAATGGCCGCCGCCACCACCGGGCCTGCGTAGATGCGGCAACTTCCGGGCATGCGTAGATGCGACTTTTGAAGCCGGCGGCAGCCATTTTTTGTGCCCATAGAAGGGCAAATCAGAAAGAAAAAAATGGCCGCCGGCAGGAGAAAATAATGGAGAAAAACGGGAGAGGAAGTGATACGGGGGACCACTGGGAAAAGGTAAGTAAAAACGGGGGTTTCCCGGGAAAAACGGGGTACTTTGCAGCTATGCTCTGCAGTGAGAGAGAGAACTTTATCTTCTTCAACAAGTCTTATGCCACACAAGCAGGGCCTAGGAAAGATATCTAGGTAAAAAGCAGTGCTGCTTTGCTACTGAAAAGGTTGGGCAGCATGGCTGACTTCATTGTACTGCAGCAGGTCTGAGGAACCAGGTGTTGTTGGACTCCAACTCCCAGCTGCCCCAGCAAGCATGACCAGTGGGCAGAGATGATGGGAGTTATAGTCAAACAACATCTGGAGGGCCACAGCTCCCCTCCCCCGGCTGTGTGTGCACTTCGCCTCTAAAGCGCATTCTTTCCCTCAAAGAATCCTGGGTGCTGAAGTTTGTTGCTGGGAACTGTAACTCCGTGAGAGTTAAACTACAGTGCCCAGAATCCTTTGAGAGAATGAATGTGCTTTGGAATGTGCTTTCAAGGTATAGTGCTTACGCAGCCTCTTATTAAATTAGCCTGTTCTCTTGGCTCTGCAGATTGTAAGTTCTGTCTCTTCCTCTGCACCATCACAGGATTGCACCTGTCTTTGGTACCCCGGCTGCATTTCTAGTCCAACATTCACAAAGCCCCATCTCTCAGTTGTCCACAGCGTCTTCTTTCTGTGCTTCCAATCCATGTTATCTCCTGTTTCCCTATCCTAAGGCCTCTCTGTACTTCCTCCTCTCCTCTCCTCTCCTCTCCTCTCCTCTCTCTCTCTCTCTCTCTCTCTCTCTCTCTCTCTCTCTCTCTCTCTCTCTCTCTCTCTCTCTCCCTCCCTCCTTCCTTCCTTCCTTCCTTCCTTCCTTCCTTCCTTCCTTCCTTCCTTCCTTCCTTCCTTCCTTCCTTCCTTCCTTCCTTCCTTCCTTCCTTCCTTCCTCTCTCTCTTTTTCTTTCTCCCCCCTCTCCCTCCACTCTGTTTTCCTGTTCCACTGTCCTGTTCCTTCTCACAGAGTTCACTGGCAACAGCTCACAAGGCTTTTACACCTTCAACAGTTTGCACCAGTTCAGGATTCTCAGATACAGCTAAGCCACATGATGTGTTAGGGACCAGTAGGGTGCACCAGGGGAAGGGGGGCTGGAGTTTGACGGGAGAGGGAGCCTGTGATTTGTGGGAACCTGTACCAGCCAGGAAGCAAGAATCAGAGGCAGGGGGAGCTCCAGAGCTGGAAGGTGGAGTGCAGGATGGTTTGGAAGAAGAGGAGGAGGAAGCAGGTGAGGCAAATGAAGGGCCAGGTGATTCTCCACCTTCTCCTAGAATCATACAATCATAGAGTTGGAAGAGACCACAAGGGCCATCCAGTCCAACCCCCTGCCAAGCATCCCTGAAAGATGGCTGTCAAGCCTCCGCTTAAAGACCTCCAAAGAAGGAGACTCCACCACACTCCTTGGCAACAAATTCCACTGTTGAACAGCTCTTACTGTCAGGAAGCATAGCTGCCAAGTTTTCGCTTTTCTCGCGAGGAAGCCTATTCAGCATAAGGGAAAATCCCTGTAAAAAAGGGATAACTTGGCAGCTATGTCAGGAAGTTCTTCCTAATGTTTAGGTCCTGCACCACTGTCTCCCAGAACCATAAGGGGACTGAAGAGGGCTGAGCAGAGGAAGCTTCCATGCAGGCGTTGTCTCCAGTTGCAACTGCACAGCCCATCAGGGGAAGGTACATAAACTGGTAAAAGGGGAGTGGTCCCCTGTTGCTGCAACTGCTCCATAGAGTCTGGGCCTGGGAATAGCTGCCTAGATGCTAGGTTGGTGTGCGTGGGCATTCAAAGCCATAGAAATGGCTGCAAGTGTCCACTTTTGACAATAATGTGCTGCGTGCATTCCTGACATGGTGTGACTGGCTGCCTACAGCAGGCTAGAAAAACCAGCAGCAACTCTGCCACACATCTCTGGATACAGGAAAGGAGGGGTTACAGGCTTAGGAGGGGCATATATGTTTCCCACAAGGAAGTGGGAAAGCCAGGGCCGCAAAGAATGGATATTTGGAATTCCTCTTTGTTTTGGGGAGGGAGGGGGTGCAGTCGGCATCAGGGCATGTCGTCTATGCTAGACCCTGATTACAATACACCTACTTTACTGGGTGAAATCTCAAGTATGCTTCCCGCTATTAATTTTCATGGAGAGAAAACAAGCTTCCCCACCTTACAGATTTCTTTCTGTGCCTTTAGTACCCAGGGTATAACATGCCCAGAAGGAAGGAGATGTTGCAAGTTCCTGAGAGTTGTTAGTTTCAAGGGGAGGTGCCAGTTGCTGTTCTGGGTCAGGTACAGCTCACAAATCCTTTCGCCCATGACATGGCGCAGAAGGATGTTCCCTTCGCCAAGGGAGCAGAGCATCATGCGCAAAAAGTCCTCCAGGTCATGCCACAGGTCCAGGAGATGCACCTCCAGGCCATAATCCCTGCGCAGCAAAAACTCCCGGAAGGGGCGTCCTGCACATTTGTCGGCAGTGAGTGCCCAAGGAAGGAAATCTAAGCACATGGGAGACTTGACGAGGGTTTTTAAGGCAAGCAGCGAAGGGAACTGGACCACAGGCGTGGAAGAGCGCAGCTTATTATAGGTGATGGCGTCAGCAAGCTCTTTTGCCATAGGAGAGGACATGAATTCACTTGGACTGCTTTTGTAGCTGGGCGATTCATCGGAAATGCCCATTGCTGAATCCCTGATCTGGTCTGGTTGAGAAGGACTGGAACTGGCGGAATATCTCGCAGAATGTCTTGCAGAATGACGGTGCTTCTTGTGTGCCGGGCTGCTTCTGCGTGACTTCTTCTTCCTGCGGTCTTCTTTGTGCTTCCCTCCTTCGGAGTAGATTTGGCCTGTTACATGATCCCAGACCTTCCTCTTGCTTTCCAAGCTGCAATAGGATTTCGTTTCGCTGCTGCTCTGCCGGATGCTCATGGGCGACCGAGGAGACACAGCCTGCTGCGGCAAACCTGCCCTGTGCAACCTTTCCTCATACTGCTCAAGAAGATGGCTGCATGCTGGCTCTGTCTCCATCTTCAACTTGCAGTGGATGTAGAAGTTTGGCAGCCAGTAGCTTTCGATCTTGAACAGGGCCACTTTTTGCATCTCAGACAGGATTTCCCTCCGAGAGCGGACGTGTTGGGGGTGGTAGGGAGTCATTCTCAGAAGGGATTCTGCAAATGTTATCAAGCATGGGGGGAAAGAGGAGTTAATAGTTCATAGAGTTGTGAAAGAAGAAAATGGTCTTTCTGCTGACTGGCTGGGCTTCCTTTTAATCCTGTGTCCACTTCTGGGATGACTGCGGTTTAGTCTGCTGTCAGATGGCAAGTTTGACAGAGGGCACTATATCTCAGCTAAAGCATCTATGCATGTCATCAATGGTCTCACAAGCTGTCAAACTTCCAATGGCCAAGGCACCATTTTTCTCTGACTTACACGTTAATTATATGCATGAATAGATTTTTTTAAAAAGCATGTACGGGTAAAAATTATCTGTTCTCTTAGAAGCCTATACCCTGTGTTCCAGGGTGAGTAGAGTCACTATTGTGGCCATGCCTTCTGATAGCCATGGAAGATAGCCCCATCAACAGCTATCAGCCGTTGTGGCTAAATAGAACTTCTGGGTTCAGAAGCAGGAAAAAGAAGAGATGTTGCCTCCAAGCTCTCTTTGTGGGCTTCCTGGAAGCACGTGACTGGCCTTTATAGGAAGCAGTGTGCTAGACTCAATTGACTTTTTTGAAGGAAACTAACCAAGCAGTCACATGCAGAGGCACAACAGGTGACTTCAGTTTCCTCCACAGGCAGGTGATTCTGTGGGGAATCATGGAAAGATGCAGTGGGGAGACACTGATTTAGAAAGGGGCACTTGGGGGGTCCCAGGAACCTTTAATTATATAATTAGTTCTCTTGCAGCATCACAACACTGCCATTCTCTTCCAAAGCTAACACCTATGAAAGTGTGTCTCTTACCAATGGTTGTGTTGCAGAGGGTGACAACTGTGGATCCCTCCTGCAAATGAGTAGCCATCAACACCTGGATCAGGGACTCATAGAGATCTTGCTGGGATTCATCTGTCTCGTCAATCCCAAGTATCCTTTCCGTAGCGAGCCAGAACTTGGTCAACTCTTCCCCTATAGATTAGATGTAAAGTTAGGATTACACATTCCAGGCCATATCTGTAATGTCCTGCTGGGAAGGAATAGGATTTTCCGCTAATTCTTGTGGGGGGGGTTGGTTGTGAAACTTGGATTGCAAAAATGGTTGCTTTCTGCTTTAAAGGCTCTCCTCCACTGAAAGGGCAAAAGCTCACAGGGAGGTTAAAAGTATACGGGGATGGTTTGCTTAGGAGGGGTATGGAAGGTTGAAAACATTGTGCTGCTCACCAGACTAGGGAACAGCTGAGAGCAGTGAAAAGGAGGCTGGACTACAGGGGTAGGGGAATTTTTCTTTATCTGGAGGCCTAGTCCTTTCTGTTGTTCAGCTGATCAGTGGGAAGGTGTGTTGTGGGCCACATAAGATTAATAAGGTAAGGACCCCCTGGACAGTTAAGTCCAGTCAAATTTGACTATGGGGTGCAGCGCTCATCTCACTTTCAGGCCGAGGGAGCCGGCGTTTGTCCACAGACAGCTTTCCGGGTCATGTGGCCAGAATGACTAAACCACTTCTGGCACACCGTTTACCTTCCCGCCACAGTGGTACCTATTTATCTACTTGCACTGGCATGCTTTCAAACTGCTAGGTTGGCAGGAGCTCACTCCGTTGCGGGAATTCGAACTGCCGACCTTACGATAGGCAAGCTCAAGAGGCTCAGGGGTTTAGACCACAGCGCCACCACGTCCCTGCTCATACCTTTCCATAAGATTAGGCCAAAAGCAGCCCAGGGGATACAGATTGCACATTTCTGAGGAAGATAGAAAAGGGGGCATATTTTTTGAGACTATACATACTGACTGGAGAATATGCACATTGGCTGGAGAATGTACAAGATTCACCTGAAATCTGCACATTTCCAAAAGCCTGTTTGGTATTATGCATAATGGCCAGATAATGTACAAAAATCATTTGATTTATACAAATTACCCAAGGTCTCTTGGAGATTATGCACATGTGCACATTCTCCAGGAGGTCTGATGAATGTACACAATGGCTGCTTGTTGTGCACATTAACCATTCAACTTGAATTCTCCTTAAAATATCAGGAGGGAGGCTATCAATTCATTAGCACTTTAAAATAATAGGGCAGGCTACCCACCTGCAGAATGAGGGAGGATAGCAAGACAAACAACTGAGCCAGAAGTTGATTTGCTATTGCAAACATATATTTGTATCATGCAAGTTGCAGAACTGAATGGAATCGAGGCTCCCACCACAGCTAAAGAGTTTGCTGTTAAGCCTTTTTAAATTGTGGTATCTTTACCCTTAGAGAATGATAGTGTGGGCAGAGGCGGGTTTTTATCCAATATTGTTGGATTTTTTGAATAGTCAAGTTACTTTAGAGCCGGTCTAATGTAAATACTGTCTGTTTAAGAGAAACAGGTGCCGGTGAGTTCTGTTAATTGCTCACAGGCGTGGGCTCTGCTTCTTGTATATAAGGCTCTGCCGGAAAGCCTTCTGCATCTCTTAGTTAGATCTTTCAGTTTGATTCATCTCTTAGTAGATCACTCTCTCAGTTGTTCTCAGTTTAAGAGATTCCTTAGTTGAATCTTAGTATGAGAGTTGCTTAGTTATAATGCTAGTTTGCTGTTAATTCTCGGGTAGTTTAATGGGAGTTTTGTGGGAATTTTGTGGGAGGTTTGGAATGTAGGAGAAAGCATTTATCTTTAGTTTAAAGTCTCTTTAGAGTCAGTTTGTTTTTCAGTTAAAGAAACCCAACCATTTATATTTTCATCTGCATACTTTTACAAGTGTGCAGCTAGTAAGGGGTTTCATATAAGGGAGATAATTCCCTACACTCTTGGTGGTGTTTTCTTAGCCAGGTCAACTTCTGACTGCGTATACTCTGCGTGAAGCGTACTTTAAAGGGCCACTGTAAAACTGGGATATATGATTTAGGTTAAGCAAGTTTCAATACCCAGTTTTCTCCAATAGTATTCTTATTATATATATAATTTTCCAGTAGATATACCCATAGAAGGAGCTGGACAGGTGATCAGCCCCTCTGATCAAAGAGAGGAGGTGCAGAGTCTTGGGTTGCCACTGGTTTTCCGCTGTGTGGTTTCTGTGTACTGTGCTTCCTGTTTTCTTACCTGCCATTCCTTGCATGAAGGCGCGGAAGCGCCACATCCCCCTGCTGCCAGCAAGGCACTTCTCAATAAGCCACTGGTCAGCCTTTATCCACCTCAGCATCTCCGCTGTAGAGCAAGAGTAAAGCGACACACTGAAAAAGTGTATTGGCAGGGTGAGATACCATCCAAATTGGGTAGCCTTTTATTCTCCCCAAGATATCCTGCAAGGCAGCAGAGGTTTAGTATCAGCGTTTTCCTTCTCCTACCTTCCCAGGTGGATGAGGAATCTGCTCTTTGTTGGATACAGTACTTGGGATATTTTTTGTGTGGGTTCTATATAAGTTTGGACAATCACTCAATTTTCCCTGATTGTTGTTTTTTCTGGCAGATAAAACATGTCAACTCTTACCTGCCTCTGGAGACCGGACGAAACTCAGGAGCTCTTCACAGAGAAGGTAGTGCAGGCACAAGTTGGTTTTGCAGAAGTAAGGCAGTCGGTGTTTTTCCATCCAGTTCATCAAGCCTTTGTGCTTTGATACCTGTATTTGGCCCAAAACTACGTGCTTAATTGAGACCAGGTGTATGGAAGAAAGTCACATTTAAAGGTGAACCTCCCTAATTTGCACTTTCTGAAACAATGCAAGAACCAAAACACAACCACCCTTCGGAATTCACAGTGCTGCAAATTTTGCAGTGCAGTTTTCCGGCCTAGTAACATGCACAAGAATGCATACACTGGGCTAAATGTATATAAAAATGCATATATTAGTGAAAGTAACATACAAAAATGCATTATATTACGTTTAGGCATTTTATGAGGTTGGTTTTTTTTAAGGGAATGGATGTTGAAATGTGGAGAACTGAAGATTGGAAAAAAGAAAAAGAAATAGAGGGAGAGACAAAAACTGACAGATTCACCCATCCCTAAAGGGACGCGGGTGGCGCTATGGTCTGAACCACAGAGCTTGCTGATCAGAAGGTCGGCGGTTCGAATCCCTGTGACGGGGTGAGCTCCCGTTGCTTGGTCCCAGCTCCTGCCAACCTAGCAGTTCGAAAGAACGTCAAAGTGCAAGTAGATAAATAGGGACCGCTACAGCGGGAAGGTAAACAGCGTTTCTGTGTGCTGCTCTGGTTCGTCAGAAGTGGCTTTGTCATGCTGGCCACATGACCTGGAAGCTGTACGCCGGCTACCTTGGCCAATAATGCGAGATGAGCGCGCAACCCCAGAGTCATTTGCGACTAGACCCAACGGTCAGGGGTCCCTTTACCTTTAAAGGAAAATTGTATTAATGAGCAATAAAAGAGGGGGGGGTCACATCTGCAAAATCCTGGCATCCAAGAAATTTGTGGTTTATCATTTTCTTTACAAGGAGGTAAAAGACAGCTTACTTGACTGGCACTACCTTGGCTGTATCACAACACCCCACAGCCACCCCAAATTCAGTGTCAAGGAAACTCAACAGCAAAGACAGAGATGAACGGTTTCAAGCAGAAGTAACCAACACAGTTGCCCTCAAGACAAGGTTGTACTACAAATCCCATCTGCCCCAGCCAGTTTGGCCAATGGTCAAGAATGATGGGAGTTGTGGTCCACCAACATTTGGTGGGCGCCTCGTTGACTATCCTTGGTTTAGAGGGTGAGATAGATTTAAAAAAGGGAGGTGAGGGACAGAGAATTGCAGCTATCCGAAAAGGATAGGATTGTGATCAGCTTTATAGCCCATCCACTAGAAGTCTTGTCCCTTCTGGTCCTCTTTGATGTCTCAGTACCAGACAGAGCTCTCTTGTTCATGAATTGGTTGTGCTCACGCTCTTCAGAGAGAGGCAACCACTTCAGCAAGTCAGGCTTGTCATTCTGCATAGACACAGCAAGCCAGTTGTGCGTCTGCTCTCGCATGCATGAGAGTCTGAATTCCGTTCATACTGTATTATGCCTTGGAAGAAATTAGGTTGTCCAGGCACACAAACAGCAAATTGCAGGATGATGGAAAATGGAAAAGCACGAGAGATTCCAATCATCGCCCCTACCACAGGCCAAACAGCAATAGTTGCATTTTGGAGACCACACACGGGAGAAGTCTATTTGATTCTGTGTCAGATTCCTGGGACTTCAAGGTAATATCAGCAATACCATCAATGCCACTCGTCCCCCTGTGCAAAAGGCTGCCAGCTTTGGAAAATATCAACATTTACCAGGTTGCATGGTAATTCTGGCCAGAGATACCATTGACGAGTGCTGTGCATGAAAACAGGGGTCTGACCAAACACCTGTGGAGTGAGAGAGAAAGAGAGGGAGAGGGAGAGAAAGATACAGAAAAACCTGGTAAATGAAGTCTCTACTTTTAACTCCAGCTCTAGTTTCTACTGGGATATAGTCATTGCTTTTTAAAATGATAGTACTGTTACAAACCACCCCAGTCTCTGAACAATGCAAGACTCCAGGGGTTCCAGGCGCTTGCTCAGGATTTGTCAAATGGTCAAAGGCCTGGAAACGATGCCTTATGAGGAACGGCTTAGGGAGCTGGGTATGTTTAGCCTGGAGAAGAGAAGGTTAAGGGGTGATATGATAGCCATGTTCAAATATATAAAAGGATGTCCTATAGAGGAGGGAGAAAGGTTGTTTTCTGCTGCTCCAGAGAAGCGGACACGGAGCAATGGATTCAAACTACAAGAAAGAAGATTCCACCTAAACATTAGGAAGTAAGAACTCCTGACAGTAAGAGCTGTTCGGCAGTGGAATTTGCTACCAAGGAGTGTGGTGGAGTCTCCTTCTTTGGAGGTCTTTAAGCAGAGGCTTAACAGACATATGTCAAGAATGCTTTGATGGTGTTTCCTGCTTGGCAGGGGGTTGGACTGGATGGCCCTTGTGGTCTCTTCCAACTCTATGATTCTTCCTTGAATAGGAGCTTGGGGAGGGGTGTTGCAAGCATTGGAAAACAAAGCAGGTAAGGCACAACAGGCGAAGGCATTCCTGCCCGCTCTCTGGTTTGTACAGCAACATGCAAACACAACTTGAAATGCAGCGGGGCAGGTGACAACCTCACTGCATTTTAAGTCACTAATATGTAATATGTACATAGCCAAATATGCTGAGTATTAGAGGGAACTTACAGGAAGATTCAGGAATGTGTTGAAGAAGTCGGCAAAGATTTCATTTTGCAACAGAACTGTCAAGTGCTTCTTGGCAATCAGTTCTGCAAAGAAGAAGAGTGTGATTGTGGTGATCAAGCAGAAAACGGAAGTTTGGGTCTGAAACAGGAAAGTTATCCACCGAATTTTTTGCACTCATCCTTACTGCAAAAAAGGTTGTCTTTTGAGGAAGCAGGTTTGTTGGGTAACACCTCCCAATTGCAACACGTGAATTTTGCAGTATGTGACTGAATATCATATATGGTATAACAAACAACAACAAAACAACAACAACAACATCCAATAACTCCCTCCCACAAATACATTTTAAAGGCCAAAGGCCTGGTTATAGAGGAACATTATTGCCAGTGCCTAAAGATATTCTGTTTAGTGAAGGTGCCAGGCGAGCCTTCCTGGGGAGAGAATTCAATAAGCAGGGAGTCACCACAGAAAAGACCTGTTCTCCTGTTGCCACCTTCCTGACCCCTTGTGGAGGAGGCAAATGAAGAAGGGCCTCAGATGATAGTCTCAGGGTATGGATTGGTTCATATGGAAAGAGACGGTTCCTGGTTATTCTTTTGGAATCGATAGGAAGTGAGTCTCATAACTGGAGGGCATCCACTGAAAATTACGAAGAGATCTTGGTGTAGTAGAGCCAGTACTGACAGCATAGTGTTTTGAGTCCTGGGCTTGGCTGTGGAAATCCCAGTTTCACATCTACAAGGGCTTCCCTGAGAGCCTTTGGGCACAGCATGGCCATCTATCAGCCCAGCCTATCCCAGGGTTGTCGTGAGGATGGCTGGGCTAATGTCAGTTAGGCCACCACCCTGAGCTTCTTGATGGAAAGGCATGATAAAAAATACCGTGAACAAATGAGACTGGGAGCGGCTGCCGAGACCACAGAAAGATCTACATTGGCTCCCAGTACGTTTCCGAGCACAGTTCAAAGTGTTGGTGTTGACCTTTAAAGCCCTAAACGGCCTCGGTCCAGTATACCTGAAGGAGCATCTCCACCCCCATCGTTCTGCCCGGACACTGAGGTCCAGCGCTGAGGGCCTTCTGATGGTTCCCTCGTTGCGAGAAGCCAAGTTGCAGGGAACCAGGCAGAGGGCCTTCTCGGTGGTGGGACCCGCCCTGTGGACCGCCCTCCCACCAGATGTCAAAGAGAAAAACAACTACCAGATTTT
Organism: Zootoca vivipara; assembly: GCF_965207765.1. Classification (NCBI taxonomy): domain Eukaryota; kingdom Metazoa; phylum Chordata; class Lepidosauria; order Squamata; family Lacertidae; genus Zootoca; species Zootoca vivipara. The sequence continues at coordinate 2,951,108 of NC_142590.1, forward strand.
TAGAAGACATCTGAAGGCAGCCCTGTTTGGGGAGGCTTTTAATGTTTAATTGTTTTATTTCATTTTTCTCTTGTAAGCCGCCCAGAGTGGCTGGGGAAATCCAGCCAGATGGGCGGGGTATAAATAATAAATTATTATTATTATTATTATTATTATTATTATTATTATTATTATTATGCTCAGCACACAAACTCTTACTCATTCTACTCATGATGAGTCTGGTTGAGGATGCTTTCACTGTTGCAGCATTTCAAGGCAGTTTTTGTTGAGCTCTGTTCTGTTATGATGCGTTAGAACAGTTCTTGCTCCAGCAGGTTCCACATTCCACCAAGGCAGCTCTTAGCTGATCATGTTTTTTTTCCCCATTGTTGCACATAACATGAAAAATTATATTGTTTTACAAATTTCCTCCTAACTATCAAATATCTCCTTAGAATGTCCTGGAGCTGTTCATAGACGCAGCAGAGTCAAGGGGTGAAGTTTTCCCCTCAGGTTCCTGGCAGTGGTGCTGCATGTTTGAACTTGCTCTGATCTCCCTTCCCAAAAATAACCTCTCTGCACATAGGAAAAAAAGCAGCAAGTCGGCAAGGAAGAACTCTTGTTCTTTGTGGGTGGATATGCATGACTGTGTGTAGGGAAATTCAAACTTACCATCATTCATTCCCACTCGTACCCAAAAGTGGAACAGTCCAGGAAATGTTCTGCAGTTCATTATTAACAGGCCTTTGCATATCCGAAAACACACATTACCCTAGCATGCATGTTGTACATGTGACCGTGGAGTTACGATATTTGGGCATTAATTGGAAATTGTTTCACACCGGTCCCACCACACGCCCACCACATACCTCTAGGGGTATATAGCACTACACTTCCCCTGTTGCCACCCTCTGGTTGCATAGGGGAGCGACCAAGGTGATCAAGGGTTTGGAAACCAAGCCTTATGAGGAACGGTTGAGGGATCTGGGTATTTCTAGCCTTGAAAAGAGGAGACTGAGAGGAGATGTGATAGCCATCTTCAAATATCTAAAGAGCTGTCACATGGAAGATGGAGCAAGCTTGTCTTCTCCTACTCCAGAGGGTAGGACTCAGTCCAATGGATTTAAGTTGCAAGAAAGGAGATTATGACTAAACATGAGGAAGAACTTTCTGACAATCAGAGTTGTTCAACAGTGGAACAGAATTCCAACTCTCCTACCTTGGAGGGTTTTTTTTTTAGCAGGGATTGGATGGTCATCTATCATTGATGCTTTAACTGAGATTCCTGCATTGTATAGTAAGGGGTTGGACTAGATGATCCTTGTCCCTTCCAACTCTAAGATTCTAATTTTCTATTACCGGTATTCTCTTCCTTAGTAGCCTGGGGAAAATAATTAGGAACAGCCACTAATTCCCAGACCATGATAGGATAAACTTGTTTGTTATGCACATGATAGGATAAAATTATTAGTTATGTACACATAGCAGCCAAAAGAGTAAAATTGCAGCTTGAGGTGATAAATCCATTATTCACATTGCTAGTGTAACAGAGTCTTGACTAAAGACCTTAAAGTCTGACTAAAACCAGTGGAGAGACATCATTGTCAATGATACGGAAGCAGATGGGGAGCAATGGCAAAAGGCAGATTTCCATGTTCCTATGTAGTGCATACATTCTAACAGCAGGTGGCAGAATGAGATCAAAAACCATGCATTCAAATCCTAGAGTTTGTGGAAAGTGCAGCAGGAAATCCCAGTGGCATGCTAAGAATTGTTAATACAATGGATTTTCTTCCCAAATCTGGATTACTGCTGCTTATCATCTCTGACTTAATGTTGCAATAACTCCCAATTACTGCCACACAGTTACTGACGTATGTGGATTAAGTGCAGGGCTAGCCCTCCAAGAACCCGCAATCCTGATTCCAGAGACACCCATCTCCCCGCCCTGCACCTCGCTACAGCTTTGCACGGAGACATTTAAACATTAGATGACCAGGCCATCTCAAGGCCCGGTCAATGATTGATATTGTAAGCAAGGAAGAGCCATTTTATGCAGGGTCCCCCTAAGATGCCACTTGGCTGCCGCCGCCAAACAATGGCTTGCTTCCTCAGTCTCCACAACAACCCTGACGATTCACGGCTGAGAGGGGATTTGAACGCTGGTCTCCCAGGTCCTAATCCAACAGTCTTAACACCAGTAATTGTGTCCTCTGCTATATGCAGTCATTTTAGCTACTAATGGCGCCAAGGGAAGCCTCATGTCATGCAGTTTCAGTGACCAAGAGAAAATGTTCCCCTTTCTAGACTTTTATGTGAACTAGGATGTCTTGGGCAACACATGTAGCAAATCTCAGCTTGCGGTTCAGTGTAGCACAAGTCTGCTGGCAATTGCAATGGCCTGTGAGTTTAAGAATCCATTTCAAGTCTATTATTTTTCACAGAGTATAAGCACTTGATCCTTGCAAGCATGGAGGCTACCATACACCCCCAGCCTGTAGGATGCAGGACTAGTATTCATTTCATTTCATTTATTATATTTCTCTGCCACTTTTCACTCCCACGAGCCACAAATTGGCTTGCAAACCCTGGAGTAGCAGTAACACACACACACACACACACACAGAGAGAGAGAGAGAGAGAGAGATTTCCTGGAGTTCCCATCCCCCTACCATTGACCATGCTGGCTGGGGCTGATGGGACTCAGAGTAAAACAGCATCTGGAGGGCTAAAGATTAGGCAGCCCTGGCCTAGGGAGAACATGGGGGAGAAAATTAAATCTGCACTGATACTAGAAAGAACACGGTAAGGACCCTGCCTTCTGCTTGCCTATGATTTGCCTGGTCTTGTCCTCTGCCCACAGGCCTCTGGACCAATCAGAAGGTGGGGAAGGACAGCAGGCAGATTAACCTTGTAATGCTTGGCCAATATCCCACTATCATACTACGCAGGCTGTGTTTTCACCAGTATGGTAGTCACACTGCACCTGGACTCAAATGCAGGACTCGATGGGGTGGAGAAAACTCCAAAATGTCACTCTGTGGCATCCTGTGGTTTTCTTGTCCTTCAATGAGACATCAATGTGTTTCATCATGGATCACTTTGGACTGACATTCTCCCCAGCTTCAGGATAGCTGAGGCACACACTCGTCTCTCTACTGAATGGGACATTCACCATTCTCACAGCCAGAACGCCTTTTTATTAAAAAGTGAGACTTAACTGCCCTACTGCTGCTGATTCTGCAGGAGTCCTTGATCAGAACATGGCCTCTGATTAGAAGTGGGCGAGTCCTATGCAATGGTGCATACAGAGATATAACAGGCCACCTCCTCTGAAGGTTTAAGTCATTCTGCAGTCCCTCTGCATCGGAGTGACGGAATGGTCATACCTAATCCAGATACTTCACAGGGCCCAATCAGGGTGGGTGGGTGTTGTTTGGAAGAAGGCATGGCCTTGATAGCAAATCATGTAGAGCTGGAGCTGAGTTTGTGTGTTATCTCTCTCTCTCTCTCTCTCTCTCTCTCTCTCTCTCTCTCTCTCTCTCTCTCTCTGTGTGTGTGTGTGTGTGTGTGTGTGATCCCACACACCAAGAAATTGCACCCCAAATAGAAGCTTGCAAAAGGTGTGCGTGCTTGCATGGAAGTAAGTTATAATGAAACGTCAGTAAATCACATTCAATCAATGTGAAGACTGGAGCTTAGTGGCCCAGGATCTTGCTTTGCATGCAGAAGGTCCCAGGTTCAGTCCCAAGGGGGGCAGCTGGGAAACCTTGGAGAGCATCCTACTCAGGTGTGAAAATTACCTGCTCCTTGGTAAGTGAGCACAGGACTGACACTTGCTGCCTCAGTCCCCTTTCCTCCCCATCTGCCTCTCCATTGCCCTAGATGCATTGCTGACACACGTCATTAGTCAAGCCTATCAGTGCCAGATGGAGCTCCTTTTCGGGGGGGGGGGCAGAAGAAAAAAGAAGAAAGCTTTCCAGTGCTTCCTAGATAACCCCCTGACCTTCACTACACACACACACACACATTTTGAAACCAGCGACCATCTACCCCTGACCTGGCAGCTTCATCAAAGGCAGCAGGGACCTTTTGTGAATCTTTCAATATTTATTCGTTATAAAAGCAAATTGAGCACGTAGGCTTCTGTGCGTGAGAATTTCATCAGTCCTGCTATGTGGAAGCCAGAGGCTGTAAATCTGCTACTAGATGAGCATAGCTGATGCATTCTGTTCAAATCACAAACATGAACCTGAGACGCAGGGAGGGAAAGACCAGGATATTATCTGCAGAATCCAATGCAAAAGCTCTTCCTGGGCCGTATTCTGCAAGCAGCAGCTGGACAACTGAAAGCTCCATCCGAGTGAAATATCCCTACAATGCTGCAGGAATGGCATTGCTTTTCTCAAACATGCTTTTTTGCTGTATCCAGAGAGATGCTCTTTTTTTTAGCAGGGCTCAGAAAAAGCTTTCCACCCCACAGACTGCATAAACTGACTTCCAGGGCTGAATTAGATTGGCAGGGGGGTGATAGCTGCTGCCTGCCTACCCCAGCCTAGTTGGCCAAAGTCCTCCTGGCAGATGGCGTATGACCTGACACCTTCATGCTCAGAGTTCCTGGCTCTGCTCCACTCCGTGGCTGCTGCTGATGCAGGATGAGGTTGCAGGCAGTCATGCGCCTTTCTTCACAGATGATGCTTCTCTCTTTGAAGGACCAGCAGGCATACTCCAGAGGTCACCTGGTCATCAACTTCCCCATAGGGTGAGGTAAAGGTAAAGGGACCCCTGGCCATTAGGTCCAGTCGCGGACGACTCTGGGGTTGCGGCGCTCATCTCGCTTTACTGGCCGAGGGAACCGGCATACAGCTTCTGGGTCATGTGGCCAGCATGACAAAGCCGCTTCTGGAGAACCAGAGCAGCGCCTGCCTAAATCATACTTGCAGTTGCCAAGTTTGCATCTCTACATACAAATCAGCATGTGCAAATTGTACACAGACCTGGGTCCTCTTTTGCCTTTTTTAAAGGGGTGCATTTCCTCTCCTTTTTTTGCTTTTGTAAGTAGCCCCCCCCCCCAGGTCTGAGCACCCCATGCATTGTCAATCTCTGGAGCAGCGGTGGGAGAACCTGTGGACCTCCAGACACTGATGTGTCTCATTCCACCAACCCACTCCCAGCATGTCAAGGGGGAGGGATGATGGCCATCCAGAGGACCTCACAGTCTCCAACTCTTGCTCTGAACATCAGCAGGGACAGGTGGTAGCTATGCATCTTCTGTAACACTGAGACTATGCAAACACTAGCAACTTAAAAGGCAGCAAGGTGTGTTTCAAGTCACCTTGCTGAAAACATCAGAGGGAGGGCAAAGATGTCACCCTTCTTGGTGTGCCTCCCCCACGAGAGGTCTGGAGGGTGGCAACACAAGAACAGGGCTTTTCTGCAGTGGCTCCCCATTTATGGAATACTCCCCCCCCCCCGGGGAGGCTTGCCTGGTGCCTTCATTATCCATCTTTAGGTGCCAGACAAAAACCAGGCCTTTGGCTGATTGACATCTGGTGCCCTTGTAAATGTGTTGTGGGAGGGGCTATTAGTGTGTGTGTGTGTGTGTGTGTGTAATGCTGTACACCTCCTGAGAACTACAGGTGGAGGGCTGTATACTTAATTAATTGTTCCTGTTTAGTTTCACTGCCCCTGCACATGCCAGAGCTCCTATTTGGGAAGCTGTCACCTGCATAGGTTGTCTGTCTCCAATGCACACACATGGCTTAACTGCGAAGCCAATGTGCCTGAAGTTCTCTAATTGGATGGAAGCCGGTTCGAGAGGAAATGCCTCAAACGGCAATGTTTCTCAAGGAACTAATGGATGTGAATGTAAATACTTTACATAAACCGTACTCTTCTTTAGCTCTGTGTTCTGCAAGTAAAAGCTTTTGAATATTTTAACTGGTGTTTGGACACTGTTTTAATTTCAATAAAAGTCAGTATTGCACATGATGTTGGCTTCATCACAATTTAGCTACTCTGCCAAACATATAAGCCCCAGTGACCATTCAACGGACTCAGAACAATCAAGTCTCTTAAATTCCAGTGCAGAGATAGATATTTAGACACAACTCTGTGTCTAAAATTGAGCCTTGTATAATTTTGACAATTAAAAAAGGAGAGGTGCCTTGTGCAGGTAGGTAGGAGTGATGCACAAGGTGCCTGTGTTCCCTTCAGGTGTGACTGGCCAACATGTGGCCAAAGCCAGAGAACAGTATGCTAGTAAGTCTCTCTTCTCTTTGGCGACCACTCATAGCCGTGTAAGATTGTCTTCCATAAACACGATTTTAACAATGAGTCCGTAAGTGACTGTGAAGGACAATTCTGGACCCACATGTCCTTCCACAGTGGGGACATTGGTTTCCGGGAGGGAGTTGACCACAGTGTGGATTTGCCAAGCGTGCCTTCCTCTTAGCACGTTTCTCCCTTGTGTCCTGAGATGGAGTTTCTTCAAAGCCCATGACACCTTTTGTAAAGACTGTTCTCCAATAGGAGCACTCGCAGGCGTTTCCCCAATTGTTGGTGTTTATACTACTATTTTTTTTAGATTTGCCTTGAGACAGTCTTGAGACCTCTGCTAGTAAGTTAACATGTTTGGAGCTAACGGAAGTGGCGTTCTCCAAGATCCCTCACTAGAGGGGGCTCATTGCACACTGGCTTCAAGTCACCCAGCCTCCTGCTGTAGCTTTAGTTGGTAAACAACCTTTGAAAATAGCTTGGGGGAGGGGGCAATATGAATTCTGAACAAGAGCAGCCTCCAAGACACCTAAGCACCTTTGAAGAACTTTTGTTCTGACATGCAATGAACAGGGGGTGAGGCAACAGAGCGAGGAAGGGACAAATTCTAGATTAGCAATGGAGAAAATGGATTTTTAGTAGGCGCAGCTTGTCATGTAGGAGTCAGGAAAACCATGGCAGCCCAAATTCCTTCTTCCATGGGTGCTTAATATTGCAACTGAGTCAAGTCTGAGGAGCACCTGTCTGGAGGCACCTGACATACCTAAGAAACTCTGAATATCAAAGAAACAGATATTGGACTAGGGACAGCATCAAACTGGTCTACAGTCTCCAAGCCAAGTTATCTGGAGTTGACGAACGCAGGGAGCTGCTTTCTAACCGAGAATGGGTCAACGGGACTGGAGGCAGCTCTCCTGGGCGGGTCTTTTCTTATAACGAAAAATTCGTCTAGCGAATCCCATAGGAATGCATTGAATTTTTTTTGCCCATAGGAACACATTAATTGAATTTCAATGCATTCCTATGGGAAACTGCGATTCGCTAGACGAATTTTTCGTAAAATGAATTCATCTAGCGAGGCAACCTCCACTAGAAAAAAACCTTTCATTAAGCGGAAATTTTGTTAAGCAGGGCATTCGTTAAGCGGGGCACCACTGTAAAAGCAGGGGTGGGGTGGGCAGGGGCTCCTCTGTCTCAGTTGTCTAGAAGAGGGGATTTCAGTTGACTAGCTATGGATCTGCATCCTCTTTTTCAGAGATGAATCTGGGAACTTTTGTGGGCAAAGTACATGCTCTACCACAGACTAATTAATTTGCAATGCCATTTTGAAGATGATAATCGTAATAATTAATTTGTGCTCCCCCCTCTCTGTCCCTAGCCCAGTTTCTCCCCTAGCTGAGCAATTAGGTTCAAGTGACCAGATACGAACTTGTCTGAATAATTGGAAGTTTGTCTCCGCTGTGAAATAACTGACCACTTGATGTGATCCCAGACCAAGCACTGTCTGATGTAAGGGCTTGGAGAGTTGAAGAAGAGGCAGGGCGAGCCCAGGTGACTCGAGGTAAATGGAAGCTGAGTCTGCAATAGGACTTGCCTTCCTCCACCAACTGGATTCAGCTCCTGGAAGAACAGCCAGTTAACGGTAGCAGCAATCCACAGCTGTGATCAGATGTTCACTGCATTTGAGGGTAAAGGCTCTGTCCAGCCCAAGGCCTTCCAGATGCTGTGGGACTCCAATTCCTATCACCCCTGACCATTGGCTGCGCTGGATGGGGCTGGTGGTAGTTGGAGTCCCATTGCACATGGAGGGCGCCTTGAGCTAGCCTTGATGGCCAACAGCCTCCATGAACTGGTGCAAACCTTTCTACAAAGCCATCCCAGGTAGTGGCCATCACTACATTTTGTAGTGAATTGTGTAAGCTAATGAGAGACTGAACAGAGAAGTGGCTCTCTTTTGTCTGATCCAAACCTACTACCAGTTGATCCCCCACACACTAGCATTATCATGGTATACACTCAAGTTTTACTCAAAGCACACTAGTGGAATTAAGGCACTTAAGTGAGAGCTCATGCAGACTTCCTTTCATGCCGTTTTACTGCTGAATCAGACCTGCTCAGCTTCAATTCTGCATATTCACACTGTTTTCTGGGCTACTTGCCTTAGTTCCTACACAGCTCCTTCTGCTGTCAAGCAAAGTCTTTAATCCCTCATTACCACACTTGTCCAGAGCCATCATAGGAGGTTCATGAGAGAAGCACTCTCTGTCACTGCCCCTCCATCTCCACAAAGTATAAAGTGAGTGTGCACTTAAAATCTTAGGCTTTTAAGGGGGGGGGTGTAAGACGTGAAATCGCTTTGAGATGTTTTATGGAATATGATTAATAAATGGAATTAAATAATATATATAAATTGTAAGAGTTGGGACTAAAGGCATGACAATCTCTTGGGCAGTAATAATGCAAAAAGAAGTTGGGTGTGGAGGACAGGACCGTCTCAGTGGTGGCCCCAAATCATTGGAATTCCCTCCCCGGGAAGGTGTATTAGGCCCCCTCATTGGCACTTTTAAAGCAGATTTTTTAAAGAAAGAAACTGCACCTACCCACCATTCAGCTTTTTGTCCAACACCTTATTTGCTTTAGGAGTTGTGATAGTTGCCACTGTGAATCTGTAAGGGGTTTTTTCTTACTTTCTTTTTGATCACAAATTTTATTACCTGATGGGTTGCATTTTCTTAACTGCTGCAAACAAACGCCTTGTTTAAAATTCATTAAATAAAGACCAACCCACCCAAACAAAAGAACGCAGCAGTCACTCCAGCAAAATGCAAACACGAAAAACCCCCAAAGCAACCTGACTCCCTTCCCCTGCCTCTTGGGGCTGTTTGTGACGCTAAGATTTCATGTACCAGCGTGCAAGTTCATGCAGTATGTTGTCAGCGAGCGCGGAGAAAGTTGCGCAAAGGCAGTTCCCGAGGTGTAAACATTTCGGAGAAAGCTGCTCCGCGAGCTGCCCGTCTCCTCTCTTTCCAGGACCTGCTTCTTGGAAGAAACACCCCGACCTGAAAATCGTGGCACTTTTCGTGCAGCGAGACTTTGCAAACACCCAGCATTACACAGATGCATGAAGTGCTACCGGTACTGGGCTGCAATTGTCAAACCTTTGCTACAAAAAATTAAGCCCCCAGGAATCTACTGGACTTGACTTCCAAGCAAACACGGCTAGGTGGTGAAAATCCGGAAATATGCAGGAGGGAAGCCTTAGCAACTAGAGCGAAGAAGCGGCTCCCGCTTTGTGTTGTCATCAAATCTTCTTTTTCAGACCGCCCCCTCCCTTTTTTTGCACGCTCCTTGCTTTGCATTGTACGACTCAAGAGCTGCGGCTCCTCAGCCCAAGAACAAATGAGTGGGGGGGGGAGAATCCAGCCTTGCCCTCCCACCCCCAGGCATTTCTGCTCCAAAATGAATACCCTCATTCCCCGTTCCCGCAGTAAACAACCCCCCCCCCCGCCCCAGACCGAGACCTGGAGCGCCTCCTCGCGAGTCGGCATGCCTGCAGGGTTGCACAAAAAGGAAAGGCAGCCGCGGGCAAGGAAAGGGGGAGTGGAGAAACACACACACACACCCAAGTCCAAGTTGGGGCAATGCCTTCGTTAGACGGGCCTGTCGCTGCGCGGGGCCTGTTTTACAGGTTTGGGGGCTGCTGCTTTAACGCGCGTTAAACACCCTGCCTTTCTCTCTCGGAGCAGCGCTTCTTCCACTCTTGCAGCTGCGCGGAGCTCGCTCTTCCCTCCCGGCCAGGTGGGGGAGGCTCCTTGTTCCCCCCCCTCCCCTCCCTCCCCTCCCCCTTTCCCGGGGGCTGGGCGCCGCGAGCCCCCGCATCAGCTGATCCTGCCCCGGCGCCCGCCTGCACCAAGCCAATCAGAGAGCCGGAGGGCTGGCACTGGGCAGCGGTTAAAGGAGGCAGCCGGCAGAGCTGCTCCTCTAGAGCGGAGCATGGGAGGGCCCCGGCCAAACTGACCAGCCACTCAGCCTTCGCCTTCCTCCTCCTCCTCCTCCTCCTCCTCCGCAGCCCAGAGCTGACCATCTGCTCGCCCGCCCGTCCGCCCGCGCATCCTCCTCCTCCGCCGCCGCCTCGGCTCCCTCCGCTGCAGTCGCCAAGGTAAAGAAGGAGCTGCGAGCGAGCCAGCCCCTGGGAGAGTGCGCCGCGGAGAGGGACAAAAAGGGGCAGCCTTTCAATGGGCTCAGGAGTCCCTATGGATTTTCCAAGGGGCGAACGCCCCCGACTCGCGCCCCTCTCTCCTCTCCATCTGCCGGGGGGGGGGGCGTTGCGCTGACGCGCGTCTCTGTTCATTGCGGTTAAGAGGGAACCTACTTCGGAGTGATTGGGGGGCGGGCTTATTTAGGATCTGCTACGATGCTGTTCACACGGGTCTAGGGAGGAGGGGAAGTTAAGTGTGTCATTTGCTTGGAGAAAGTGGGGGACTCTTGTGCCAGTTGTGGGGGGGGAAAGGATGTTTGGAAGCATTTGCACAGTTGGCTTTTAGCATCTGCCTCTCTATAGTCCATTCCCCCCGCCCCCCTTCCCTTTTCTCTCAAGATATGCCAGCTAAGCAGGTCTTGTTTAGTTTGATTTCTCATCCACTCCGATGACATCCGTTTCTGTCTGTGCTTCTGTTTCTGGAGAGACAATGGGAGCTGTGTGCCTGAGAGGAGTGTATGCAAGAGGTTCTCTTTCTTCTTCTTCTTTTCCTCTGAGACACGAAAAGCAGGTTTCTCCAACCCTGATCTGTGGGGCTTCCTTGTAATCGGGAAGCAAAAGGAATTTTTGATGCCTGTGAGTAAAGTGGGGGCAGGGAGAGGCATTGCTGAATAAGGAGGAGCTTGAAAGTAGCTTTTTATTTTGTATTTCTTCCGCAAACCCTTTTTACTTTGCTCTTTCCAAAGGCATGGTAATCTCCAATCTGGTTGCTTTTTGAATTTCCAGGATCTATAAAAACAAGAGTGGCTCCAGGGAGCCTGTGGAAATGCTCTTCAGCCCAATGTGTTTGAGGCAGGATCTCCAGGAGGGGAATGGGCAGGCATAGTATTTCATCACTTACACCCATATAGAAAAAGCGAACACCCCCTTCCCTCTGGGTCAGAGGAAGGGGCAGGACGAGTGACACAGCTAGCAGGAAAAGAAGCCTCTGCATTAGAAACTCTCAAAGGGAACGGCTTAGGGAGCTGGGTATGTTTAGCCTGGAGAAAAGAAGGTTAAGGGGTGATATGATAGCCATGTTCAAATATATAAAAGGATGTCATATACAGGAGGGAGAAAGGTTGTTTTCTGCTGCTCCAGAGAAGCGGACACGGAGCAATGGATTCAAGCTACAAGAAAGAATATTCCACCTGAACATTAGGAAGATCTTCCTGACAGTAAGAGCTGTTCGGCAGTGGAATTTGCTACCAAGGAGAGTGGTGGAGTATCCTTCATTGGAGGTCTTTAAGCAGAGGCTTGACAGGCATATGTCAAGAATGCTTTGATGGCGTTTCCTGCTTGGCAGGGGGTTGGACTGGATGGCCCTTGTGGTCTCTTCCAACTCTATGATTCTATGATTCAAAGGGACTCACCTGGAGTGTCATAGGAGGGCTTGTCTTTGAAGGTGATGCATGGAGCAGAGGAGGGCAGAGTGGAAGGACGGGGTGGGGGGGTCAAATCCATGTGCACACACCACTTCACCTTACAGATCCATTTGGAAAGTAAATCCTAAACTAAACATAGGTGCAACTGTAAGATCATATGTCTGTAAGGTCCAACTAAAATGTCACATACTGTAACTGAAAAGCTTGTTCAAGAGGTTTTTAAAGTGTGGCTGTGACAACCAGCAGTATTGTATGCTCAGTGGGGAGCTGGGCTTGGACTCCCACCTCCTTATCAGTATTTGGAGTATGGCAAACTTGGCTTTGCCTCCATGGCATATGGGAAATGGCCCTTCGGTTGGAGAGCACAGGGAATAAATCCTCCTGAGAGAATTTAGACACCTCAAGATAAACAGCTTGGAAGCAGTCAAGAGTGGAAATGGGGAGGCTTTGCAAAGGTGTTGCTGTTTCCTAGAAGGGAACAGTTGGACTTGATCAAGGGCAACCAATGTGGTGCCATTCAGATGTTGCTGAACTATAACTCCCATCATCCCTGGTTGGGGCTGATGGGAATTGTAGCCCAACAAGCACTTTGGGTATCTCTGGACCAGTTTTCCATTTGCAGTACAGGTATGTACAATATCTGATGACATATATTTAATGTACTGCATATGGCTCAGGGTGGGTAGATGATCCAGACCTCAATGGAAGCATTCCTTGTATGGTGGACCAGTGAGATATATGCTACATTCATTTGCAGGTTGGTGCCTTTGTAGGTGACTGTTGGCTTTATTGTTCCCAGAAAGCAAGATACAAGGATATGGGCAGTATAAACAGAGTTCTGCTATAGTTATGGTAACTATTTGCTGGTGGGGACCACTGATCAGTTTTTTTTCATGTGGAGCTACTTCATAATAAGTTTTTTTGGGGGGAAATTAGTAGAAGGAGAGCATACAGACATGTCTACTACTACATAGAATTTTCCACACAACAAAGTGTTGTGTGTGAACTCAAAAGCTTGTATAGTGGTGGAGCTACAGTCAGCCAGCCTCTTGATGAATTTATCTGCATAATATATTCTTGTTATATTTCATCTTCTACATTTTTAAGGAATAGGCATAAAGGCCTTCACCCTAAAAATAAGGTGGGAAGTTATTTTTCAAAGGAAATTCATTACAGGTATAGCTAACACTTTTCAGCATAAAATAACTCTAGTGCCCAAAAGATTATACCATGGTGTATTAATCTTCAATGTGCTATAGGGCTCTTTGTTCTTGATTTACCGGAGAGTCATTAAGGGAAAGTTGGGTGAATGCAGAAGATAAAAGGGGAAATGCATAATAATTCAATGAAATTGTCTAATGAAGCATTTGGAATGTTCAATTGTGTTATTTTGCCATGCTTTTTGTCACATAGTGTACAGTACTAGCAGCCTCACTGGGCTGCTAATGCACATAAATTGACAATACACATTCTTGTGTTTGGAGGAACATTAGGTTTCCAGTGTTTCAATGTCAATTTTTTGTAGCTACCAGAAAAGTACTTTTTGTGCATCCCTAATTAGAGACATTATTAGTGGAGTTCCTGTTTAACATCAACTATGGTAGGATCCTGCAGCCTTCACAAAAGGGGACCTTTATCCACTCCAAAAGTAGTTGGAAGCGTCTGATCCCATTACAATATTAGCCCCTGTGTCTACTCAGAAGTAAGCCTCATTTATTTCAGTGAGATTCACAGCGGAAGTTTGTGTACTGTACATTGTATAAGAAGATTGCAGCCCTAGTTTCTCTTAAGAAAACAGCAAGTTACTGGATAAGTATTGCAAGTTCATGATCTGTTTGATTAAAGAGCAGCATACAAACTCCCATTGGGAAGAACTTCTGATCTTGAGCCAGAGTGGTCAAGGGCTTCAGAATGACCACTCTGGCTGTCCAGTGTAAATTCGGTACAGTAGAAAATATGCCATGCACATTTAAATCACACTTCCCAACTTGAGAAAGTTTCAGAGTTGGTCCAGGCCTTTCTGAAATCTCCTTTCTACAATAGGTATCGGTTTCATGTATATCATGTTACAAGTATGGGAACAACACATTGCTGGATGGGACTCTCAGATGCTAAAAATAGTCTAAATAGCAGTACCCAGTTTACAGCAGGATGGTGCAGTTGAGTTCATATTTTTTTAGTTTGCTGCGGAATTGAGTTGTTTGAAATGTATATCTGGGAATCATGAGCTCTGGGAGAGATTGTGTACAGGTTCTAATGTATTTGAAAAGTCTTAAGTAGATCATTGAGACTGCCTTTTAATATAGTTTCACTGGTAAAATATATTACTTACACTGGTTTGTTGTAGTTTTCCAGGCATGATTCAAAGTGTTGGTTATTGCATACTCGTAAAATGTTTATAATTAGGGGAGGTGTGCGCAAAGGAATGGCCTGTAGCTTGCAAGGGCCCTTAAATGGATGTGTGCGCATGGAATGCTTTGCAGAATCCCTATCAAGGTCATCCCCTGTCGATACTGGAGAGCACATTTTACCCTTATTGTTGTATTGTACCCAAGTACAGGACAGCAGCTAACTATCTCCCCAATTAATTAGTAGCATTTTGCTTATATGGGAGAAATGATGCCTCATTGGGGCAAGTGCATGTTAAATCTTCACAGAACTATCCAGGCTAATCCGCTCCCGATTATTTCTGCTATTCAGAATGAAGCTTGCCGCACCTTCACAGCTCCAGCCTGGATTTTGATGTAAAGTTGCCACTTCAAAGCATGGCTGTCTTTAGATTCCATTTGAATCATAGAATCATAGAGTTGGAAGAGACCACAAGGGCCATCCAGTCCAACCCCCTGCCAAGCAGGAAACACCATCAAAACATTCTTGACATATGCCTGTCAAGCCTCTGCTTAAAGACCTCCAAAGAAGGAGACTCCACCACACTCCTTGGTAGCAAATTCCACTGCCGAACAGCTCTTACTGTCAGGAAGTTCTTTCTAATGTATAGGTGGAATCTTCTTTCTTGTAGTTTGAATCCATTTGCCCATCAGCCAGTGGGAATAGCTGGCAGCTCTCCACAGCTGGACTCTTAACCCGACTGGCATACTCTGCCTGGGTTACCAGAGAGCATTGATTGCAACTAGGAAAGTGTCCCTCCTTGCTTGTTGGCAGGCATCCCTTTCATGGACTCCTCCCCCCCTTGCTTTACAGGCCTTCAGAAACAGCTTCTGTAGCCATGGCTACCTCTGCAAGCTCCCACTTGAGCAAAGCCATAAAGCAGATGTACATGAAGCTGCCTCAGGGTGACAAGGTGCAAGCCATGTACATCTGGATTGATGGGACTGGCGAGTTCCTGCGCTGTAAAACCCGGACCTTGGAGCAAGAACCCAAGAACGTTGAAGGTAAGCAGGCGGGTTGGTGTGTGCTACCTGTATCCTACCTGTGAAAAAGGACTGTGTTGTTGTTTATTGAATTTATATACCGCCCTATACCCAGAGGTCTCAGGGCAGTTCACATAGAAGATCAACATGAAAACCACAATATAATCTAAATAAAAACAACAATTTGCCCCCCCCCCGGGTCTAATTGTGATGCCAGCTTCTTGCTCTGGCTCCGCAATGCCACCCTGTTTCTGGGCAAGAGCTGCCAGGCTAGCTAGTGACTCTCTGGTGACGACTAGGCAGCTAGTTTTTAATGTTTGATGTTTCACCGTGTTTTTAATACTCTATTGGGAGCTGCCCAGAATGACTGGGGAAACCCAGCCAGATGGGCAGGGTACTATTTCTTTATTTCTTTATTTTCTGCATTGATGGACCTGGCTCTTTCCCTGAACTTAAACATTTTTCCATTGGGTAAAAGACTGAAAACCAGCAGGGTGGGGGTGGTTTTATGAGTTTATAGTGCGTTCCAGCTCCCCCACCCCAGCCAACAATGTCTACTACAGTTCTGTGCACACTTACCCGGGAGTAAGGCCCGTTGAACGCAATGGGACTTGCATTTGAGTAAACATGGGCACAATCACACTGCACACCAGGAAAATGTCAAAGGTGTCTATCTAGTGGGATAAATGGATTGTCTGCCAAAGTTCAGTTCCTTTTTGTGCCAGATGAACTGAACGTTGGTGGAGCAGTAAAGGTGGGGGAGAGGTTTGCCTACATTTCACAAAGAAGCCAAAGTCATATCTTTTTCAGTTCCCTCTAAAACAAGTAGAACCAAACTGACTTTTAGAAAATTGATGAACTTGAACTTCAGCCTAGGCCTTGATCAGAACCATTATCCAGTGATTCGCTATTTACTCAAAGCTTGAGTGGGTTGGTCACCAATGTGCAGTAATCCTACAGTATATTTCTGCTCAGAAGAACACACCACTGAAACTCATAGGATGTAATTCCCCGCAAACTTGCTGTAAAACCTTTGTGCTAAGCTTTCCCCCCAGACTCAAAACAGCTGAGCTGACTGTCCCCCTTCCGCCCCCAGGATAGGGAGCCTGTGACCCTCCTCCAGATGTTGTTGTATGGCAACGCCTACCATTCCTGACTGTGGACCGAGTTAGTTGGCACTGATGTGAATCTCCACAGCATCTGGAGGGGGCTCCCCATCCTCGGTGAGGTCTGCCCTCTTGCAGGATGTGCTGTGATTCTGAAATAAGTCCACGTGTTACACCTTCAGAGCACCCCACCCCAAAGGATCCTGGGAGTGGTAGTTTGTTTCGGTTGCTGGGAAATGTAACTCTGTAAACGACCATTCCAGCGGTTTTGGTTGGGGGCTTCCTGATAATGCCGCTTGTTTCTTCACTCAGTGCCTTGGTGTGCCAGTATTCATCCTTGATCTCGGGAAGGTGGCAGGAAGCAAGGTGGAGGGGGGGAGAGAGCCATAAAAATTTCCACTGTGCACAATGAGTTGGCCTTTTGTTTGCCCCTCAGAACAGAGTGGCCTCCCCAACACAATAAACAGCATTAGGATTTCTTCACATGTTGCCATGGAGCTGGTCAGAGATGGTTATGAAACCCGCAGAGCATGTATGGCCAATTAGAAGTATTTAGTCGAGTGCTTTGTTTTTATTCCGAGGAGCGAGCGGCTGGCACTGCTTGGTTTAAATCATTTCGCCACCTCCAGCATATGAAAGGGATCAAGCTGGCCAGCCGGCCGGATTAACCACTTTAATGCCAATTCAAATATGATTATACTGTTTGCTCATTCTCTCTCCCACCAACTCTGAGTAGTGCTAGTACCTGGGCCCGCTCTCACGCACACATCCTGCCCTGGAGTGAAAGCTTTGAAACGGAGCAAAACCAAATTCCTGGCATAAGGAATGCTGTGGGGTCAAGGTCTGGGAGCGTGTGGGGGAGCAGAGGAGCCTGGCAAGAGGCCACATCTGAAGCCCTGAATCATTTGCAAGCACAGCTGCCCAGTGTTTTGAGTCAAGTTTCTCTATAAACCTGAGAATGCGGGGCTTCCGCTTTTAATACAATGGGTTCTGGAGCATCCTAGCTCTGCGCTGAATGGCAGGTGGCTCTGCTTGGATTCTCTGATAATTGTTGTAACAAGCTGTTGGCATGAAACGGTAGCATAGGAGCATTGTTACAGACACATGGGCTACCCATCAGTGGCAAGGTATGGCATGGGGGACTTCTAGTTTCTCTGTTTTGTTGGGGTGGGGGTGGTTCAAACTGCCGCCACCTTGGCCTGTAACAGATTTTCAGTATTTCCCCTGTTAGGTGGGAAAACAACTTAAACTGTTTCCTGCATTGATGCAG
Organism: Zootoca vivipara; assembly: GCF_965207765.1. Taxonomy (NCBI): domain Eukaryota; kingdom Metazoa; phylum Chordata; class Lepidosauria; order Squamata; family Lacertidae; genus Zootoca; species Zootoca vivipara. The sequence continues at coordinate 2,968,732 of NC_142590.1, forward strand.
AAAATCCCCTCATGTGCCCCGGTTTTGTAGACATTGCAGGCTTCTGTTTAAAACAAACAAAAATTCCTTCTTAAACAGCTGCTCCAGAACATGATAAATCCCAAATGCGCGTTTATTCTGGATGCAACTTTCCTGTTCCTCACAAGCAGCCCTCATTTCAGCTAAAGCGGCAGCAGCATGGCCAGCTAGCATAGATTCTTTTTCTGGAAAGTAGCTGGAGTTTGCCGCTAAGGCTGCCTATGCTTCTGCTTCCAGATCTGCCAGAGTGGAATTTTGACGGCTCTAGTACCTACCAGTCTGAGGGCTCCAACAGCGACATGTACCTGGTGCCGTCTGCCATGTTCCGGGACCCTTTCCGCAAAGACCCCAACAAGCTGGTGCTCTGTGAGGTCCTGAAGTACAACCGCAAGCCGGCAGGTATGTCCAGCTCTGCTTCTTTTCCCTTCTGCTCTGCTCTTGATAGGCCTGGGGAAAGAAAGAGCGCAGAAAAGGTCGCTCCTGTGAGAAATGAGGAACGAGTCATAGTAACACTTAGGAAGTTCAGGCCCCGTCAACCTGAGAATGGGAGCTAGGAGATTTGGTGCTTGTTCTTTTATTAAAGGACAAAGCAAATTCACGGAGGTTGGTATCTGGTGTCGACAGCTGCTAGCTATGATGAATAAGGAAAACCTCTGTGCCGAGAGGGACAGGATACCTGGAACATAGGAACTTTCTTCCCATGAGACATTAAGCAGCACTTTCAGGTTGTGGCAAAAGATTTACCGTACAGATTAAGGATAAGCAATTTGCTTGTTTTCAATAAGATTTTTATTATGATTTTCCCATAATACCATAAGATACCTGAGATATAAAATGAGAAAAGGAAGCAAAAGAGAAAGGGAAAATAGAGAGATAGAAGAGAGAAAGAAAGCAGAAACAGAGAAACATTAGCAAAAATTACAAAAGAGGGACTTCTGATTTTCCATCTGCCAGTCACGTACTAGAAGAAAATAGAATTATTTAAAACAATCAGTCAATGCAAGCAACTATCTACTCTGCTTTCCAATAAACAATGTTTCCTCCAAGTTACAAGTGCCCCGTAGTCATTCATTTCCTTTTCTCATGGAAAGTCCAAAATAAGCAATTTGGTTGTGGTGTGTGAGTGTCCCCCTCTTCTCGAAGCAAGCATTTTGATCCTCTTTTATTTTCATGCTTTTCTGTGTATAAAAGTACATGCCCTGTCAGAGGAGAACTTGATCTGAGTTGATTGCAAATGTTTTATGTTGTAAGCTGCCCAGAGTGGCTGGGGCAACTTCTTCTTCCTTCTTCTTCTTCTTCTTCTTCTTCTTCTTCTTCTTCTTCTTCTTCTTCTTCTTCTTCTTCTTCTTCTTCTTCTTCTTCTTATAACCAAAGGTCTGTCTAGTCACCAAGCTGGTGTCCTCCAGATGAGGATTTGGACTAAAGATGGTGCTGGAGTCCAAAACATCACCCAGAGGGCACAAAGTTGGGGAAGGCTGATCTAGACCAACCTTCTGTGTCCAGTAACCTCAGCCATTTTCCTCTGGAAGCTCACAACGCTGGCGTAATGTTGGCAGAATAGCCAGTAAACATCAGATGCCACTTTCGATCCACAAGACATTCATTCTTTGAGCTGCGTCAGCTGATCTCTTGGACGCATGCATAGCTCCCCCCATGCATGCTTCTTCCTTGCAACATATTGAACACAGTCTGTCTTCTCTTTTAACCACTGCCTCGCCTTCCTGCAGAATTCATTTGCAACTTGGAGCCATGACACTGTAGTCACCATGGTGATAACACCGTTGCCAAGGTGACATTTCAAGCACTCTGTTAAACATAACTGTTTGGGTTTGATGCCAGTGTTCAAGATAGTTTAGCTGTAAAGTTTAGATCTCAGTTAGCTAGAAGCTTTTGGAATGGAACTGGGCAATCTGTCTCCCGGCTTCCATTCTTGATATGGGAAATGGGCCAAGTGATCCACCTTACAGGATGACTTAGTGCTCTAATTGGAAAGAACCACAAGACGCTCTGGCCTTTACTGATTGATTGATTGATTGATTGATTGATTTGCTGATGTCGTAATCAATCAACGCAACACTTTCTACAGTTCTGAATGGTGTTATTATGTGGCTGATCTATGCTGCCCTGGTGTCTTATGATATGGTGAGGGATGCGGGTGGCGCTGTGGTCTAACCCACTGAGCCTCTTGGGCTTGCCAATCGGTAGGTCAGCGGTTCAAACCCCCATGACAGGATGAGCTCCCATTGCTCTGTCCAACCTAGCAGCTCAAAAGCATGCCAGTGCAAGTAGAGAAATAGGTACCACTGTGGCGGGAAGGTAAACGGCATTTCTGTGTGCTCTGGTTTCCATCATGGTGTCCCATTGCACCAGAAGCGGTTTAGTCCTGCTGGCCACATGACCCAGAAAATTATCTGTGGACAAACGCCAGATTCCTCTGCCTGAAAGCGAGATGAGCGCCGCAATCCCATAGTCGCCTTTGACTGGACTTAACTGCCCTGGAGTCCTTTACCTACCTTTTACCTATGATATGGCGGTCTATATTCTTAAACTCTTTTGTAAAGAGTCTTAATTAACCCTCACCCGCTAGCATTTCCCCCATGCAGCGGAGAGGCATGAGAAAACTACAGGCAGAGCTTGAGGTATGGTACAAGTAATACTGATTTGCCTTACACACATTTTTCTCCCAGAAACAAATTTAAGGTCTACCTGTAAAAGGATTATGGACATGGTGTCTAACCAGAACCCCTGGTTTGGGATGGAGCAAGAATATACCCTTCTGGGAACAGATGGACATCCCTTTGGCTGGCCTTCCAATGGCTTTCCTGGACCACAAGGTAAAGATGCTACAAAGGAAGACCACGGACGGTCTTGAGTTCCTAAGAGCAGCCTGCCGCAGCTTAGCAATAGAACTTGTGCTTTGTCTGCAGAAATGATGGGGGTTTTAAGTGGCAGCTGGTGCTGAGCTGGGTGGAACATTGGCCTATCTTGGCAGAAGGATATTCCCTATCCATGATGCAAAATGGAACTTGAATGGGCCCTTGCAAAGTGTGGATGATAAAATTGTGAGGCCTTTGTTCATGTGCTAATGGTGGGACTTTGAAGTTGCTCCACGTTGCACTTCCTTCCTAGTGACACATCACCTCTAGGCTGAGAGTGCAGTGCAGAATTACAGTGGTACCTTGGTTTACGAACTTAATCCGTTCCAGAAGTCTGTTCTTAAACCAAAGCATGCTTTCCCATAGCAGCGGGGGACTCAATTTACACTCAATGGGAAACGGAACATGTTCTGCTCCCAAGGCAAAGTTCACAAACCAAAACACCTACTTCCGGGTTTGCAGCGTTCTTACTCCAAATTGTTCATAAACTAAGCTGCTCTTAAACCAAGGCACCACTGTATTAATTCCATGGTTTATGTGCCACCTTTCAAGGCAAGGTCATCAGTTTGCATAAAATAGTAATTGCACAGTTTGCCTTACTGCATGGCTGGATGTGAGATAGTGGTAGAGACACAACTCTTAAGGTTGCATCCACCACATCCCTCCAGGTAATATGCAAATAAGAGTCTGAGGCTACATTTGATGTAGGATTCAAAGATGGGATTTACAAACACTTGCAAAAGAATAAACAGTGACTGGCTTTGGCTCCACCAAATATATTAGCCGGATGAATGCCTGCCATGATTCCTGGTAATGTATATTCATGTATTGAACATAGTGGTAAGAGATGCTGACTCACGCATGGACCCCTCGTTCTTCTTGCATTCTGCAGGGCCATACTACTGTGGTGTTGGAGCAGACAAAGCTTATGGCCGAGACATTGTGGAAGCCCATTACCGAGCCTGCCTATATGCTGGTGTGAATATTGGAGGCACAAATGCAGAAGTGATGCCAGCACAGGTAGATATTGGAGCTGAAATCCCGAAGCAAATGTTGGTCTCTCTGCATTGGAGTTATTTGCAGGCGTAGTAGTGTTACAAGGTGAAGGCTGTGAACAGCATCTTGCAGACCAGTTTCCGCCTCCCTTTCTCTGTGCTAATCTTGATTTGAAACCGTCTTCTCTCCTCTGTAGTGGGAGTTCCAGGTGGGTCCTTGCGAAGCAATTGATATGGGAGACCACCTCTGGATTGCTCGATTCATCCTTCATAGAATATGTGAAGACTTTGGAGTCATTGTGTCTTTTGACCCCAAGCCCATCTCTGGGAACTGGAATGGAGCTGGGTGCCACACCAACTTCAGCACGAAGCTCATGCGAGAGGAGGGAGGCCTCAAGTAAGTGTGTCTTTTTCTTAGGAGAGGATTAGAAAGGGAGATCTTGTTACCTTCAGGCCATACACCTTAAGCAACATAGTGCTGCCACTTGTTCCAAAAAAAGCCTTCCAAATTCTGCAGGAATTTAAAATACCCCAGCATGCAGATATCACGACAATATACAAAACAGAAAGGAGATTGGTACATTTTAATGTGCCTGTATTTTTCCTCTTCTGGTACAGAGCGTGACCAGGCAGTAGAGGGAAGTGCATCGTTTTGCAATAGCCTCCTGCTTTGATATTATTGGCTTTCTTGAGCTGCCATTGTTGAGAAATATCCTTGTCGTTCGGAGGCTCAAAAAAAAATCTGCTATTAAAGAATTGACTGGTTTCTGAGCACGTGTCAAGAATGGGGCTGTGTGCATGTGGCAGTTCTATGGGCACACCACCCAGTTTCCCTTTTAAATGCTCACGTGCTATTTATTTTAATGATTTTTTAGAATAGGTGGACTTCAGCCACCAAATACTAGATTTGCTTTCTGTGCTTCTAAGGAATTGCAACACACAAACACCCCGCCCCCTTACATAACTCCAATAATAGTGACCTGTGGCCTTGACCGAGGGTTAACTCTCCCGATGACGTGCTAACGCTGTACTACAAGTAAAGAGATTTAGAGGCCCCTCTGGCGATCTCAGCATCCTGCCTCTCCTCCTTTCTACAGGCACATTGAAGAAGCCATTGAGAAGCTGGGCAAGCGTCACCAGTACCACATCCGTGCCTATGACCCCAAAGGGGGGCTGGATAACGCCAGGCGCCTGACCGGCTTCCACGAGACATCCAACATCAACGAGTTCTCTGCTGGAGTAGCCAACCGTGGGGCCAGTATCCGCATCCCGAGGAAAGTGGGCCAAGATAAGATGGGCTATTTTGAAGACCGCCGACCCTCCGCCAACTGCGACCCATACGCTGTGACCGAAGCTCTCGTCCGCACTTGTCTCCTTGGCGAAACTGGGGATGAGCCCTTTGAGTACAAGAACTAAGTGAACTCTGTCCCACACAGAAGCCCACCCATTCCCTTCCCCCTTCTGCATTTTCTAGATGTTAATTCTGAGGGCATGAGATAATACCATGTCTGTGTGCCCCCCCCCCACTTCTCTCCCCAAAATTTACCCTCTTGTTTCTTCTGGGTGGAAGAGGGAAGTCTTAGTCTCTTTCAGTGTTTATTCTGTCGTTTGAGAGGCAAGGAAAAGGAAGAGTAGGCATTAGAGGAAACAGTCCCCAGTTAACCACTATTTTTGTCTAATCCATCTGTATGTCTTGACAGGATTTCGGGCACTTCCAGGGACAGGCAGCACAGTGGGGGGGGATGCTTAAGAAAAATATTTGTGAGGCCCATTTGTTGTGCTTCTTGCCCAAACGTGCCCTTTGTGAGCCCTGCTGAAAGGAACAGGAGATGGGCAGAGGGAGGGAAGCCCTTGGCACATCATTTGTTCACTTCAGTGGTGCTTGAAAATTGAGGCGTTCAGCAGCCCACCACGGAAAATAGGAAGGTGGCTTAACCCATACCTAGCCTGGGTCCACCCCCAAGCGCTCTCATGGGCAGAAGGGTGTTTTAATAGCCTGTTATTATGAGATAGAGGGGCATTATGGCATGCCAACCGTGGGGCAGTGTTGGGCATTCTTGCAGCCTGTGGTTAGATGTTGTTATCCCCGCAAGACCAAGTCTTATTCAAAAGCTGTTGCAACATGTTTGATCTGTTTTGGAAGCTGTCTTGACTTTTCTGTTTCTAACACAGAGTGAAGTAGTATTTTTATATTTTAATGCCCGAAAAGGAAAAAAAAGTTTGTGTTTCTTTTCTTTCGAAAAAGGTCCACTCAATCAGCCATTTGCAAAATGGCTGAGTTTGCTGCAGGTGTCTGTTGGTTAAGACTCGCGTACAGGATCGAGGAAGGGGGTAAGGAGAAAAGATGGGGAGGGGAGAGAGAGAGAAAAATTAAAAAAGAGCTGCATGTTTTCACCTTCAAGAGCAGCTTTGATGGCTTGTTATAAGCAAGGGGTATCCGTTTACAAGTTTATAAGTGAAAAATAGGTATTAATTTTTTAATTTAAACTGGAGCCACCGGGGTTTGTCTCAGCAAAGCCGCGTGCAGCTAGTTGTGGCAACAAGATACAACCGTGCTTCAGATAAAAGGAGTTGGCTGGTCAACTTGAACCATGTTATTTGACAAGTATTTGGCAGGGGTGGGGGTGGGGGTGCGGGAGCAGGGTCAAGGAGTGTGTTAAAACCTCCAGTATGATTTCCATGTTAGCTTAAAGTGTGGCTTTTGACGACTGCACCGATGAAGAGCAACAGGTGGGAAGCGAGGTTTTTAGAGATTTTTAAATAACACGTTTTTAGGGGTTTCTAAAGTTGTACAGTTTTGCAAAGGCCACTGCTGCTCCTGTTAGGTACATCCAGAAATGCTTCTGCCAGGAGTCCACTAATAAAACAATAGTTGCGCTCAGAGGTAATAATGCTAGTGGGTTCAAACGTTCCGGGATTTTGTACTTTGGTATCTTGCATGATGCCAATCATCTTCCGCTGCATTTGGACTTGAAAATAGGGTGGGGTTTTTTGTAATAAAAATTTAAAAATCAAACCCGTTTGCAATTTATTGCTTCCCGCTTTTCCGTGTCTGCCTGTGGCTTAATTTATACTGGGGGTGGGAAACTTCTGCTCCCAGGGGCATGTCTAGCTGCTGCCCCTCCGCACAGCTACCGGTGGTGAACTGTTGTGACTAATAGATTCCTAGAGGATTTGCCCATCTATCTGATCCTATTTGCAAAGTTCCATGAAGCCAGCAGACACCTTCTGTACATCTTACAGCAGGTTAAAGAATTACGGATTGCATGGCTAAATGTTTCCTTTTCTGTCCTGAACCAGCTTCATTGGGTGATGCTGCATTCTAGCCCAAAGAGAGCGAGAAGAGACTTGCTCTGATAGCATGCCTGATTGTATAAGCATGTCTCCCTTCAATTTCCACACTTTCCCTTTCTGAGGTTTATCAAAAAAGCTGCTGAGTAGCCAAGAGTTGCAGCTTCATTTTTGTGGCAAGCAGCCATACAAATAGTAAGCCATGACTCCACCCATTCGAGAGAATTCCCATTTATACTCCACGGAACTCCCTGGGAACTCATAGGAATGTGTTCTCAGTCTTAAAACTAAAGTTCTGGAGTGAAGGTGGTGAACTGTCACTTCTACACAAACCTCAAGCTTCTTTCTATACAGTCGTACCTTGGATCCTGAACGCCTTGGTACTTGGACGTTTTGGCTCCCAAACGCCGTAAACCCGGAACTGAGTGTTCCAGTTTGTGAATGTTCTTTGGAACCTGAACGTCTGATTCTTTGGCTTCCAATTGGCTGCAGATCAGAAGCCATGCTTTGGTTTCCAAGGTATTGCTGTTTTGGCTGCCTAAATTGAACACCGCACAAGATCACCCAGTCAGTTCTGTTAATGTGCCAAATGTCAGAGCTGAACCTCAATCTGTTTTCTGTGGGACAATCAGCATCATATAACCAACCAGCTTAACTAATTAGTGCATGAAGGGGTTAAGACAGGCATCCCCAAACTGCGGCCCTCCAGATGTTTTGGCCTACAACTCCCATGATCCCTAGCTAACAGGACCAGTGGTCGGGGAAGATGGGAATTGTAGTCCAAAACATCTGGAGGGCCGAAGTTTGGGGATGCCTGGGTTAAGAGTAAGCTGTCCTTCCAACCCTAGCTGAGTCACTCCCTCTCACCTTGGGAGGAAGGGTTATTGAGCATTTGTTCTCTTCAGTCCACCATGTGAACCCTGGTGGCGCTGTAGTCTAAACCACTTCGGGCTTGCCGACCAGGAGGTCGGCGGTTTGAATCCCCGCGACGGGGTGAGCTCCCGTTGCTCAGTCCCAGCTCATGCCCACCTAGCAGTTCGAAAGCATGTCAAAGTGCAAGTAGATAAATAGGTACCACTCCAGCGGGAAGGTAAACGGCGTTTCCGTGTGCTGCTCTGGTTTCGGTGTTCTGTTGTGCCAGAAGTGGCTTAGTCATGCTGGCCACATGACCCAGAAGCTGTCTGTGGACAAACGCCGGCTCCCTCGGCCAGTAAAGCGAGATGAGCGCTGCAACCCCAGAGTCGTCTGCGACTGGACTTAACTGTCAGGGGTCCTTCACCTTTTTACAAATAATCTAGAAACACTCACAACTTTGGAACCTAAGTTTTATTACATGTGTTTTCAAACTGCTGTATGGAAAAGTACATGGATCTAACCACCGAAGACCATTTTTAATTCAGCAAAAGTGTGGTCTCTTTCTAGGTTAAGGGAAGAGGGCAACCCTGGAAGCAACATGGAAGGGTTTAACAGCCTATATTTCCATACTGCGTATTTTGTGATTTTGAATCTCTGTGGCAGTTCTCTCACCAAACAGTACTTGTCCCAAACCTGGATCCAGGCATCCAAGGATTATCCTTTTTATTTTGCCTACAGTTTTCTTTTAACCAAACAATCAACATTTTTGTCATCGAGAAGAATCCCTGGAATGTGCCACCAGAGAGACACTGAGCAATATGCAGAAAAAAATTTCCTCCCTACTGAATAACATACTCATCCAGCAGGTTATGACTAGTCAGCATGACTTTCTAGGGCAAAGACACCCCCCCCCCGAGATGTGTCCGGCACCATGCAATTTTTACCAATGCTGAAGACACACCTCTAGAGTCTTTTAAGTCACGAGATGCATATTTTTAGGAACCACCTTTGTGATTTAAATTTGTTTTAAACTGTTTTTAATGTAAAATAAAAAAATTCCTTCAGTAGCACCTTAAAGACCAACTAGGTTTTTATTTTGGTATGAGCTTTTGTGTGCAAGCACACGGCATGCACACGAAAGCTCATACCAAAATAAAAACTTAGTTGGTCTTTAAGGTGCTACTGAAGGAATTTTTTTATTTTGCTTCGACTCAGACCAACACAGCTACCTACCTGTTTTTAATGTTGCATTCTAGATTATTGTAATCCAACCTGGGACCTTAGAGTGAAGGGTGGGTAATAATAATAATAATAATAATAATAATAATAATGGTAATAATAGTTTAATAAAACAGATTAATATAGGCCAAAGTGTGCTTGTCCTCATGATTTGATGGCCTAAGAATGCCCAGACCAGGCTAATGTTCTCCTTAAAATGTGCTGGACACAGTACTTCAGATGTAGCCTAACAAGTGCATAATAAAGTGGAGCTATTACTACTTGTGATCTGGGCTCTATGCTTCTGTTAATACAGCCCAAGGCAGTGATAGCTGTTAAAAGCATGCACATTTCATTGCTGGTTCATTGATGCACAGTTTGTGATCAGCTAAGATGCCTAGATCCTCTTCATATCTGCAGCTGCTGCTAAACCAGATCTCCACCATCCTATACCTCTGCCCTTGATTTAAAACAAGAAAAACAACAACCCAGTGGTACCTAAGAGAGCCAGTGTGGTGTAGTGGTTAAGAGCGGTAGACTCGTAATCTGGGGGACCGGGTTCGTGTCTCCACTCCTCCACATGCAGCTGCTGGGTGACCTTGGGCTAGTCACACTTCTCTGAAGTCTCTCAGCCCCACCCACCTCACAGAGTGTTTGTTGTGGGGGAGGAAGGGAAAGGAGAATGTTAGCCGCTTTGAGATTCTTTCGGGTAGTGATAAAGTGGGATATCAAATCCAAACTCTTCTTCTTCTTCTTCTTCTTCTTCTTCTTCTTCTTCTTCTTCTTCTTCTTCTTCTTCTTCTTCTTCTTCTTCTTCCTTCAGATCATTACATTTATTGCTGTTGAATTTCATCATCTTGGTTTCAGCCCAGTGTTCCCACCTGCCAAAATCATTTTTAATTTTGGTTTTCTCTTCCATGGTGTTCGCTATGCCCTTGTGTCACCTGGCTCTGTGAATTAGCATTGCCCTCTTGTCATTTATAAAAAGGTTGAACATCACAGAGCCTGGGATACCAACTTGTAGCACTCCACTCAATGCAGGCATCCCCATGTTGACACAGAGCCATTAATGAGCACTTGCTGGGTAGGGTTGTGTGAATCCACTTATCAATAGTATCATACAACCCACATTTTAACAATTATACCTTGGGAGACTGTCAAATGTTCTGTTGAAATCCAGACGGCCACAGCATTTCCATGACTGGTAACTCTTTTTTTTTAAGGGAGACAAGGTTGGTCTGGCATACGTTATGCCAGATAAACCAATGATGATCAATCTGTTCATTTCTAGATGTTCACAGACTGACAGTTTAATCACCTGTTCTAGAATTTTACATCAGGCAGGTTGGTTTCTAGTTTCGAGAGAGGGTGATATGATAGCCATGTTCAAATATATGAAAGGATGTCATATGGAGGAGGGAGAAAGATTGTTTTCTGCTGCTCCAGAGAAGCGGACACAGAGCAATGGATTCAAACTTCAAGAAAGAAGATTCCACCTAAACATTAGGAAGAACTTCTTGACAGTAAGAGCTGTTCGGCAGTGGAATTTGCTACCAAGGAGTGTGGTGGAGTCTCCTTCTTTGGAGGTCTTTAAGCAGAGGCTTGACAGGCATATGTCAATAATGCTTTGATGGTGTTTCCTGCTTGGCAGGGGGTTGGACTGGATGGCCCTTGTGGTCTCTTCCAACTCTATGATTCTAAGACATCTGCCTGTCTCTAGTATGGTAGCACTTTGCACTTTCTCCAATAATTCCCAAAGATTACAGGCAGCAACTCCAGAATAAAAATCCAAAAAGCACTTCAGTACCCTGGGATGAAATTCATAAAAAGGCATCTCCAGAGGTTAAAGTGGGGGCATCTACCCAACTCTGGCATTGCAAGGCAAAAATAGGGCACTTTATCTTCCCTCCTAAAACCAGCCAGGCAGGGGAGGGAGCAGTAGAGGGCAGGAATTGCTGCGGTCAAAAGCTCCCCCATATTCCCTGACCGCGCTTCTATATAATCAGAGGTGAGACAGTTAAATATTCTCAACATTCGAGCATTAAACACTTGTCCTTTGTTGTGACAAAACAAAGGCCTGCATTAGTCCTTGATGTGATCTTGATCTTAATCCTACCAAAACTGACATTTTCCAAACAGTTTGGGTAACACCAGGATTTTGCACTACAAGCACCACACAAGTAATACATATACAACTCTTGAGGGATAAGGTTCCTGCCAAACAAGGTAGTTTTGCTGCTCATTATGTAACCCACTTAGGTGTAATTGGTGCTGCAGCAAATTATGTAAATTATGCTCACAAAGAGATTGAAATCAAGAAGCAAATTACTTAACTCTTACCTAACAATAAATGGCCACTGCTCTGTGTCTCTTACAAATACCTCCACTCTTTGCAGCTTCTGGTTAAAAGTGTGGCACTTGCTGTAACAACTTGATGAGTACTAACACCATTTTTCCTGGAAGAAAAGGACTGAGTGAGGGTATTGTTGAACTAATCCAGGCATCCCCAAACTGCGGCCCTCCAGATGTTTTGGCCTACAACTCCCATGATCCCTAGCTAGCAGGACCAATGGTCAGGGAAGATGGGAATTGTAGTTCAAAACATCTGGAGGGCCGAAGTTTGGGGATGCCTGAACTAATCTGAGGCTGTGTACACACCGTACCTTTAAATCAGACATTCCCAATTAGCAGACCCTCTGTTTTTCAAAGGCCAAGCCATGGACCCCCTACTTTTGAAAATGCTGATACAGTATTGTTACGTGAATGGTGCCATGAATATCCCGGATGGGTTACACAGACTCCCTGGAATCCACGGACCACCAGTTGGGAACCACAACTTTAAAGCATATTCAAGCACATTCTTTCCCTCAAATAATTTTGGGCACTGTAGTTTACCTCTTCAGAGTTACAGTTCCCAGGAACCCTTCTTTCTTTTACAAGAAAGAAGATTCCACCTAAACATTAGGAAGAACTTCTTGACAGTAAGAGCTGTTCGGCAGTGGAATTTGCTACCAAGGAGTGTGGTGGAGTCTCCTTCTTTGGAGGTCTTTAAGCAGAGGCTTGACAGCCATATGTCAAGAATGCTTTGATGGTGTTTCCTGCTTGGCAGGGGGTTGGACTGGATGGCCCTCGTGGTTTCTTCCAACTCTACGATTCTATGATTCTATGAACAAACTTGGCTCTGCTTGGTCTACTCTACAGGCGTCTTCACAGTGCTATGAACTGGTCATTTTGTGAAAGAGGTTACCAATTGCATGCTCTCTCGCTCTTTGCCATATATTCCACGATCCAATTACAGCCATCCATATTTCTTCTCTGAAGTTAAAACAGAGGCCATGGTAATACAGCTACTTCCTAGAACCTAGAAATAGGAGCCTTTATTCTCCCTTTTGCCCAAAGATTGTGCAGATGTCCAGGTCCCTGCGCTTGCACACACACCTTCCAGGATTTCAGGTTATGGTCTTTTTTCTCTGTGCATTTTCTAATTTTCCATGTTTGTGCTAAGTAGGCTGGAAAATGCTGCCAGTTTGATTGCACTGACATCTGCTTTTGCAAGAAAAGAATGTCCTGGCCTTTAGGGGAAGTTTAAACATTTGGTTAACGTGGTTCATTGTGTTACGAAACTTTAAATGGCCCTTTGCATAAAGTGCGGTGTATGATATCCCTTATCTTTGGTATCTGGAATGCTGTTGCAATAATATTGGAAGGGGGAGACTATGCAGTAGTTGGCATAGTGTTATGCATGTAAGGGGGGGGGGACCCAGAGGGACAGAAAGAAGGTGAGAGAGAGGAAACAGGGAGAGAAAAGCTAAAATGGAAGCAGGAGGGTGAAAGCTCTCTCCATGCAATTGGTTCTAATAGTCTGTTTGCTGGCAGTCCACTGGGCGAGGACAGGAGAGTGAAGGCACCCAGCTTTGGTTCTAGCCCCACCCACTGCTGGTTGTAGCTCCACCCACTGCCAGCATGCAGCCTTTACAGATGACCCCTGACAGACTGCAGCTGTCATCAGGGGGGAAAGTTTCCCTCTTTGAATTAATAGTTTAAAATTAGCCCTGGGGCACCTTAAAGCAGTGTTTCTCAGTGTTTCTTGGCCTTTTTTGGGCCAAGGCACACTTGTTCCATGAAAAAAATCACGAGGCACACCGCCATTAAAAAAGTTAAAAAAATTAACTCTGTGCCGCCCTATATTGACTATATAATTATGACTGTAAGAAACACTTGCCAATTGCTGTGTTGGTTGCAATCTCCTGTAATAAGGCTTCACAAGCCGCTGATTTCTCTGCCAGCACAATCCTTTGCTCAGCAAGTTTCAGGTTGAGCTCATCCAGCCAGCTTCTTTGAGTTTGTCTAAAACCACCCTCCCATGGTGGTGGCTGTTGAGAGCTGCGCTCGCCCCGCGTCGTGACCCGGCCGGCTTCCTTTCCGGTGGGCTAGTGTTGTGTATTGGCGGCCGCCAGGCACGTGACAATGCAAATCGCCCTTCTCGTCGCCGCACGTCGCGGCACACCAGCCAGCGTCTCGCGGCACACTAGTGTGCCGTGGAACAGCGGTTGAGAAACGCTGCCTTAAAGGACACTCTTTTGAATATGTTGCGTTATAAACTTCTAAGGTACCGGTAGTGTTTCTCAAACTTGGGTCTCCAGCGGTTTTTGGACTACATCTCCCAAGATCCCTAGCTAACAGGACCAGTGGCCAGGGATGGTGGGAATTATAGTCCAAAAAAACCAGCCGGCAAGCCAAGTTTGGGAAACTCTGTTCTGTGGGATACTGGACCCAATTTGCCAGATGCATGAAGTCAATCTGCTTCATCCCACAAAAGCTGATGCCACAAGCAATTTTCCAGTCGTCAGGATGCAGGTGAGCGTGGCCACTCAACCCAAGTTCCGAAAAGGTCTGTCCTCAGCAGAATGGTCAGCAGCTACTTTGCCAGGACTTGCTGTTACGGTGTCTCCCCATTTAACATGAAAAGAGCAGCTTCCCATTGCTGTGGCGAAATTGGTGGAGAGAATCCTCAGATCAGGGCATGCTGCAAATCCAATTCCTGCATATTACCTTTCGCCAACTGCCCCCTTTACTTTGCTGCTTGCGGCACTCTGCTTTCTGCACTACTAATATGAGTCCCGGGTTCTAGGAACAATGGGATCCCCCCCTGTGCACACTCTGCAAATGCCACATGCTCCTCTTTTGTTCTGTGACCCTCACCCACCCCCCCTCCAAAAATCTCAATGCTTCTGAACAATCAACTCCAATTAGGACAGAGTTCAAAAAGATGAAGTATTAGCATGTTCTCCTCTACCAACATTGGCCTAACCAGCCTGGCACAGGCGGGTAATTCTGCTTTCATAAGCCCCATTATATAACCTCCATCTTGAGCACGGATGGTGCCAACTCGCAGTTCAGGATGGTTGGGGGGGAGGAGCAGGAAAGTGAACAACATTCTTTTCTTGGTTGGGCTTAATCTCTGCCTCTTGTCAAAATCTGCTCATGCAAGCAACTGGAACAATCCGGTGTCTGTACGCCAAGATCTTTTTCTCTCGTGTTTTGTCACAGGTATAGCCTGGTCTCTCTCAGCTTCTCATGCAGCCAGCCAGCCAGCCAGGAGCACCCAGCCCACAATGCTGCAAGGAACACGTGTGAATGACACAACCCGATAGGTGGAGCCAATTGTGAGGGCCTTCCCAAAAAGTAAAAAATAAACCCACACCATGTTGTGAAGGTCACCAATTGGCTGGAAAGGCCCTCCACGAGCTGCATGCGCAATATGATTAAAAAGCACATTCAAACTCTTTCCTTCAAAGAACTTTGGGCACTCTAGTTTGCCCCTCCCAGAGATACAATTCTCAGCAATCCTGAACAAACTACAGTGCCCAGAATTCCTGGAGGGGTGAAATGTGCTTTGAAGGTCCAGTGTGTGCATGCAGCTGTGGTTCACATGCAGTCCTTGACCATGCTAGGAGACAAGTGGCTCCCCAGTAATTCCCAGCCAGCACATGAAGAGGGCTTCAATCTTCTTGTTGCCAGGTGCTCAGTGGGTGGCCATGTGTCCTACTTTACAAATACAGTTCTGTCCCACATCCAGTATGTGTCAAGTTCCCAGCTCCCCTTTATCATCTTTTGTTATCTTTAAACTGTACTTCTGATCATTTCAGATTGAAAGTTCCTAGTGCTGCCCATCACTGCTCTCTGGCTGTAACCAGGAAATGGAATTACAATTGACCACTCACACTCCTGGGGGGGTCTAACACTTTTCTTTTTTGCTAAGTACCATCTGCAGGATGAGCGGGACATGGGAGGTGACAACATTTACCCGCATGGCTCTTTCCCCAACCCTCATTTGGTCTCCAATGCACACCCTTCTCCTGATTTTCTGAAGTGGGTGCTTTTTTGTGCCATTCTGGCACCCTGTTTGGAGTATGTGGAGGGGTGCCTGTGTGTGTTTTTTGTCATTTTTGAAGCAGTGCAATAATTTAAAAAAGAGAGTTTTTAATAAGAGAGCCAGCAGCACAGGGCAAGAGCCTTGCAGCTAACGCTCCTTCTGTAGCATCATACAGCCCTAAACAGCCATCGCTTCTCCCAAAGAATTCTGGGAAGTTCTGGTATGTTAAGGGTGCAATTCTCAGATGTCCCTGGAATAGAGATTCACTGTGAAACCACTTGAGAATTGTAGCTCTGTGAAAGAAACAAGGCTCTCCTGATAACCTCCAGCCCAAGCTAACTTCTCAGTAAAGATGGTTACAAATCAAATGGCTTAAATCAGGGATTGCTAGATATCTATGCCAGTCAGTTTCACAACTGGTAATCCAATCAAGCAACCCAATCTAGTCAATTGCACAATCCAGCTGGAAAACTGCCTGTTTGGTTTTGCTACTTGTTGATTGCACTACACTACTATAGAACACTGCATTTGAAGAAGAAGAAAATAGTGGTTGGGTTTAGAAGACTTGCAGGGATGACAGCTCTAAGGAGCCCAGGGGTAGAGGATTGCAACCTTACAGGGTTACACCCAGAATTTACACGTATGTATCTGGAAGTAATAACTGCTGATTTCAGTGTAATATACTAATAATATAGCCAATTGAAGCCTGTAGCTTAAGGAAATCTCATTGCAGCAAATCCATTAATGATGGCTGAGAGCCGGTAGATAAGGAGAAAGGACTTGTGATGCAAGACACAAAATGACCTGAACCCAGAAGGGTGTGGCAAGCAATACGTAAATATGTCCGCCACCTTCTCCAGAGGGACAGCTCCCTTCACTGTGCCTGAATCATTTATTTTTCTGCTCATGCCTGCAGCCCGATTCTGTAGCTACTCTGCTCTGTCTTTTTCTCCTTAAGAAAAAGATGGACGGAGCAATGAGAAATTGGGAGAGGATTATGGTACCATTGATCTGCAATTACATCAGGACCTCCACAAAAAATGCATGAAGGAAGCACCACACATTGCCTGGAACACTTGCCTGGAAGCATCTCTTGGTTTAATCTAATGGTCAGTTGTACTCTGCACCTGTTCGTCATATTTAGCAAAATAAAGCTCAAAACAGTGCCCCTATAATGATTTAAATAGACTTCTTTTGCTTTAACTTGCTTGTGTTGAATGCAAATTGCATTGTGCATTATTTGAGGGACTTTGAGGGAGGTTTTACCTAGTTTATTTTAGGACAGACAACTACACAAGCTGAGGTTACCAGGGGAGAAAGTAGTCTTCAAAATATTGCTTCCTGAGTGATGACACCTTCTACGTGACTAGAATCTTATTTTTATGTTTTTAAAAATGCACAGAAAGCCATGTTTTGCACCAGATCTATGCTCACAGAAACCTAGAAAACTGCCCAGTTATGCCTCCTACACTGTGATTATTGCTTGCATTCCTCCTGTGCCAAGATGGAGTAGCATAGAGGTAGGAGAAATTGCTTTTCTGCACACAAGCAGGAGTTCCAACAATGGATGACTCCTACAAAAACCTGGTTGTTGGAATTAGTTACAGGTAGGTAGCCGTGTTGGTCTGAGTCGAAACAAAATAAAAAAATTCCCTCAGTAGCACCTTAAAGACCAACTAAGTTTTTATTTTGGTATGAGCTTTCGTCTGCATGCACACTTCATCAGATACACTGAAACAGAAGCCACCAGACCTTTATGTATATTCAGAGGGTGGGGGGTGATGGGAATGGGTGATGGGCTGATAGGAGTGGTAAACCTGTTGATGACTGTTAATGACTGTTAATGACTGCAATTGGTCTTGCGGGGGGGGGGGAAGCAAGGGCTGAGGTGCTAAGGAAAGCTTGATCATATATAATGAGATAAGAATCCTATGTCTTTGTTCATTCCAGGTGGCTCCATGGTTTTAAGCTTGCTAATCATTCTCTCATGAGTAAATAGTTCAAGGTGCTTTGTTTGTCTTCCTATATGGCTTGCCTAGCAGCAGGCTTCACAGTCAGGTGAAAAGGTAATGGCAACCTCTTCATTACACCATGGCTTAGGGCAGGGAAAGAAGACAAGGTTTCTGCACCTTTAGCAGTTGTAGGAAAGAAGGAATCTCAGCAGGTCTGACATGACCCCGACCCCGACCCCGTCTCTTTTTCATTTGGCCACTCTACTCAGGTTGACAAATGACCACCAATCTCATATGCTCTTCAACTGCCCCTAACCAGGGGGAGTCTCTGATTTCTGTCATTGGGAAGTCACCATGCTCCTGTTGATGTTTACAGGGATTATTTTTGGGTGTGTGTGTGTGCCTTTTTAAAATTGTTTGTGAACTCGGGAATGCAGGCAACCTTTGTTCACTTTGTTATAAGAATTTAAGGTATCAAATATATAAATTAAATGTACAAGGCAAACACATACATAAATATATAAACCATATGTCTGAAACAGTACAGGAAGACAGTCCTGAAACCATTTTGACTCTCCCAAACTGACCAAATGTTTCTCTGCAAGGAGGGAGGAAAAGAAAAAAACATACCCATTGTCTCTGTGCTCACAAATCCTGCCTTAATGGCACATTTAAGGTGTGAATAGGGTGAGCCTGTGACCTGGCTCAGGAACTAAGTATTTATCATTACAAAAGAATGACCAGGCTGCCCGGGTGATCCAATCAGTGACCACTGACAGGTTTTCTGCCAGACAGGATTTTGCTGGAGACCACCTCTTTCTGTGATGTATGTATGATGTTTTCTGGGAGTGGTCTTGAGTTTGAGGGTGGGCAGTTTCAAAAGTCTACATAAGGGTGGTACACCTTGGTTCTGGGTCCTCCTCCTCTCTCCTGCATGTGGGGGGAGCACCCTGTTGCAACAGTTTTAATAAAGATCAGGCTTACTAGCCGCTTTGCTTCTCAATATTCTCTAGTTGGCCTCTGTTATGTTCTCCTACCAATAGGGAACCCACTTAAGGACTCTATACGGGCTCTTGGATACCCCATAAGGGAAAAAGAGCAGATTTTGTTTACAACAACTTTCTGCATCAAGACTCCAGCAATTAGCATCCACTGTATGCTGATTTTGTATGTGTAGAGGGGATTTTGTTTCTTTGTTTTGATATCCAGAGAAGCACCTCTGCCTGCAGTCTTGGTATAGTCCTGAAACAGTTTTGCCAGCTGATCCATGCTGTTTGTGCGAACTAAACATTAGCACAATTTATGTACTTGATGAAACAGACCTTGACTGATGATATTTCAAGCCACAATAAACCAGTTAAGTTCAATTGCATTTTCCTTTCTTGCTGCTAGACACCAAAATGGTTGTTCAGCAATGAGGAGGCTGCTGCAGAACAAACAAAAGGTGACCAGGATCTCTCAACCCTGTTTCAGATATGAAGCTTTGCAAACGATGATAAGATACGGGCTATTTTAAATGTGAACAAATCTTCATAAGCAGGAGTCAGAAAGGGCAAATATCAATAGGTTTTCCTGTTTCCAGGCTTGGGAAAGGTTTCAGCACACCAGATTTATACAACTGGGAAGCTGGATTAGATCCAGAATTATACAGTCTATACTTAAAAAGATATCATGAGTAAATTCTGCAACAAAATGTTGTAGCTCACATTTCCAGCATGTTTGCACTCCTGTCTCAGCGATGTCTAGGCTGGATGTCTACGCTAGCTTGGTCATGTGCCGTCCGCAGAATGAAATATGGCAGGATCATTATGGTAACTATGGATATACAATACAGTAGATGGATAATGGTAAAAGATGCAGAAAAATTAATTTTAAATATAGAACCCATGGAGGGAGGGAGGTCCGAAGGTTCAAAATAATAATCTTTTATTTTAATGTTTGAAACGGTTAAAGTTAAAATGTATAAATTGTGAAAAACCAATAAAAAATTATTTCGGGGGGGGGGGGATATGGCAGAATCCCCAAGGATGTGCTCTAAGGAGAGTTGGATTCAGGCACCAGGCGTGTTGGCAGACCAACTCTGTGTTACAAAGATGTCTGTACAGTAAATGTGACATGAAGGCAGGCAGGAAAGCGGAGGAACCAGTTTGCACAGAGTTGGCTTCAATGCTAGTTAGCTCTGCAGTTTAAAATGTGCATGGACCACCACAGTAGTATTCCACACTTGTGCAAGTACCGGTAGATGCAAAGCCACTAAAAACCCTTGGGTATTTGTACTGCAGTGTAGAAGAAAGTGGCACAGTCCCACCTTTGGTTCTTGGCTTATGGCAGTGGCTCTCAAACCTTTTTCTCTGGGCCACACTTTCAGAATAAAAATTTTTCTCATGCCGCACCAATTTTTTTATTGATATGAAATAATTGGAAAACAAAAAGGAACAATTCCTTGCAGTGCTTGATTTATAACACAACTACTTTATAATATGATCATGAGACATCTAGGAAGTATAAAATAATGCAGAAGACAAATCATTCCCAAAATATAATTATAAACGAGTCTCTTACAATACCGGTATGTACCTTAAGTATGTGTACAAACTCAATGAGAGGTGTGTGTTTGCTATTGCTGGGTAATCTCATTTATATTAGGTCTAACTGGAGACCAAAAAAACCTCTCACCTCTTTATCAACACAGAGAAGCCTTTCTATCCATATTCTGCATATAATAGTAATACAACTATAGTATACTATACTGGCAACTCCCTGTTTTCATGGGGGTTGCATTCCAGGTCATTGCACACATCAGTGTTTGCGCGTAAGCCTGCCCTGCCCCATTCCATCCCCTTCTGGGGCTGAAAACAGTCCGCGCTTTGGCAGTTGCATGTCAATTGGAAATGCACAAAATGGCCGTTGCCTGAAAGGTTGCCATCTTTGTTCTGGCAAAATACAGGCAGTTGGGGGCATTCCCCCCCCCCATGTGGTGTTGAAGTGACTTCAAAGCAATGCATTATAATCTGTTGCAGCCTAACAGGATGTCCCCTCTGGAATTTCTCACACGTGCGCACTCACGCACTCTTGCACACACATACGCATGAATTCGTAAATGTGCCTGTGCTTGGCTACCCAGAGCTTAAACACGTGTCCTTTCACACACCCTTTCAAACACATGCATTTGGAGAGGATCCCTAACTTGGCAGAGGGGGGCGGGGGGAGGGAGGGAGGGAGACACCTGAAATACAGGACAAAACTCTATCAATACAGGATGTAACATTTTACATTGAAATACTGGACAAGCCTGTATTATACAGGACAGGTACTATACTACACTGAAATGTTGAAATGTTTCTTTGATTCTCCCTGAATCTTCCCATCACACTTGTCATCCTCTCTAGGCACACCAGTTTTGGTGCTCCACACACCCACTGAGAACCACTAGCTTATGACATGCTTGCCAAAGAGGTTGGCCACCATTGTCTTAAGGAAAACAGTAGCTTCCCTATGGGCCCATTTATGTTAATCTTCGTGCTTCATTCCTTTTGCGCATCATCACAAGGCTTATTTTCAAGCAGCCGCCTCTGCCTCCTGAAAGCGGGACTCCTTCTCCACACCACACACTCACATGAAGATGGCCTGAAGTGACCTCAAGTGAAGGCAAAGAAGAAAAAGGAAGCGCTTAGTAACTTGGCAACTAAAGGGCAGAATGTGTTTCCCCATTTTTTTAGGAAGCAGTGAATGATTAATGTTTGTGGTGGGGCTTGGTGGAATGAATCCTCTTTCAGCGCAAAAAGCTCCCCGATTCCTGGCTGTGAGGCATCCACAGACACTTGGCTGATCAGCTCAAACATGACTCACTTCATGTTCAGTAATAGTGGGATTTCTTGCACTTCTTGCACTTTGCTTGGTCCTTTTTGTTTTCTTACGTCAAATCATTGCTTGTTAGCCTGAATCATCTTCATAAAATACTCTTGGGCAAACATTTTCCTCCAATAATAATAATTTATTATTTATACCCCGCCCATCTGGCTGGGTTTCCCCAGCCACTCTGGGCAGCTTCCAACAGAAAAATAAAACACAGTAATCTTTTAAACATTAAAAGCCTCCCTGAACAGGGCTGCCTTCAGATGTCTTCTAAAAGTCTGGTAGTTGTTTTCCTCTTTGACATCTGTTGGGAGGGCGTTCCACAGGGCAGGCGCCACCACCGAGAAGGCCCTCTGCCTAGTTCCCTGCAACTTGGCTTCTCACAATGAGGGAACCGCCAGAAGGCCCTCGGTGCTGGACCTCAGTGTCCGGGCAGAACGATGGGGGTAGAGACGCTACTTCAGGTATACTGGACCGAGACCATTTAGGGCTTTAAAGGTCAGCACCAACACTTTGAACTGTGCTCGGAAAAGCGGGGAGGGGAAACATTCAAAATATTAATAATAGAAAAGAATTAAGGACAAGAGCAACTTTTTCAAAGCCTTAGAATCATATAGTTGGGAATATCTAGCCTTCCTCCCTGCAATGCAGGAATCCTGCACACACCTGTCCCTGGGTGGGCTTGAACCACCAACCTTCTGGTTAACAGCCAGGTGCATTGACCCAGTGTGGCTTGCAGAAGGGTCTCCCTGGAAGTAGTCTTGCTGTGTCAAATCCAGACAAATGTACCTTTCACCTTCAGGGTTGAGATCTTGGGGAGTGGCTGGGGAGATATACTGTACTTCAAGTTTGGAGCGACACTGCTGACTGGCTGCCCTCCTGTGATGTCATTAAGACCACCACCCATCCCAGTCCCGAAACAATTTTGCACTTAAAAATAAAAGCTTGATTAAAACAAGAACAACAAAGCAATGGATGGATGCATATGTGAATGTCCACGTGGCGCATACACAGAGGTGTGCCTGGCACCTTCACTATACAACTTTTGGGAATGCTCTTTACGAGACTTGTGTTTTAAGGACCTGCCCTATTCCTATGAATGTAATTTGTTAACAAAAACTAGAATTAATGTCTGCCTAAGCATGGGGCAAAACGTTATGTTGAAGCAATGCTTAAATAATTGGGGTGCAGAGTTTCAGTTTCCTGAGATTAAATGCTGGACCTTGGGGTTACTTCTGTCACATTGTATTTCTCAGTTGTGATTTTCTGCTACTTAGTGTAATTATTAACTTTATTTGTGTTATGTATGTGAAATGTTATTGATGTAGAGTTTGGTTTTATTGTTTCCATACTGTAAAGTGCTTTTTAAAAATTATTTATTTATTTATTTATTTATTTATTACTTACTTACTTACTTATACCCCGCCCATCTGGCTGGGTTTCCCCCGCCACTCTGGGTGGCTGACCCCACTATAAAAGAGAATACCTTTCTCCTTGGCTGCCAACTGGAGAAGGACCTCAACAGAAGAAGACCCTAAAATACAAGCTGGATCATGAGGGAGAAGATGGTCCTTCAGAAACTCTGGTGAACACCTGTGAATGTGGGAGGACTAGACTTTGGTAATATGTTGTCCTGCAAGGACAAAATTTGGCACCCCACCCCCAAATTTCTTATTTTCACAATCATCACAGTTGCTTTTTAAATATCTTATTTTGTGACCCTTTGGCTTAGCGCCCTGTGCGGGAGACCTGGCCACACACACCTGTAACTGGAAGGCATGTAGCATTTCCTGGAGTTAGGAACCTCCCTGGGCATCACAGGTAGAGAACCCATGACCCTCCAGATGCCGTTGAACTACCTCTCTCTTCATCATTTCTGACCATTGGCCATGCTGACTGGGGCTTGATGGCTGGGCAGCGCATTGACTAGTCCTGCTGTAGGCTAAATGCTGCAGCTGAATCAAAGCAGACACATTTAGGATATCCTTGGCAAAATATATCAGCCCAAATATGCTCCTTTCCTGCTTTCTGTGTTCAGAGATTCAAAGCACGTGATATCCCCCAGAGAATCCCAAGAACTATGGGGAGGTTGGACTGGATAAAAAACCCACACAGGAAAAATGGATATGTGTTAAATCTTGTTTGATGCCTATCTCAGAAGCTGCGACAAAAGACAAAGAGAGAAGCAAACATCTAGAGGGACTGTTGGAAAAAATCGGGACTATTGTGGATTACAGCAAGATTTTGATATCAGGATTAGGATGGCAGTGCGAACAGTTATCTAGAATCTCCAGACATTGAAGCATGGGAAGCCAATTTTTTTTATGATTTGGCATAATATTTGGCTTAATTGATATGTATGTGTATAATTGGATATAATTGAAATAATTGAATTGTGTTTTAATTGGAAAATTTAATAAAAAAGTATTTTTAAAAAGAGAGAGAATCCCAAGAACTGTAGTTTATCCTTTACAGGACTACAATTCCCAGCACCCACAACACACTACAGTTCCCAGGATTCTTTGGGGGAAATAATGTGCTTTAAATGTAGGAGGTGTGTGCAGCCTGAGCCCCCCCAGCAGTGAAAACAGATTCCAGGGTTGAGCTCTTTCTCCAGTTAAATCCTGCTCTTTTTGGTTTACAAATGTTGACATATACATAGTGGAGTCACTTTTAAAGGGATCATATGATAACACATGCTAGATCTAGCATGCTAGATCATTGTTATTCCTTCCTGCCGAGAGTAGGATGCATTAGGGATGTATGCTGCATAAATATTGACTCTGACAAACCTGACCAGTCAGAAGTAAACCTGGGATACATGGCTATCTAATTACCCAGATCATGTGAGGCTTGCTATGAAGTGCAAATACAGTGGTGTGGGTGAGGTTTAGAAACAGCCAAGAACACTGTAGTCCCTTTGAAAATCCCCCATTAAGAACCTGGAATCCAAATTCCTTTTCAACAGGATTATTTTAATATGGCATGATGGGTTTATCTGCTTTTCTGGAACAATCTAAATTATATGAAAGCAAGAGGGAGTGTAGGCATGGCAGAAACCCCAGGGCTGTCCCCCCCCCTTCAAGCAAAGCCAGCTTTGGCTTGCTCTCTGCAGTTTGCAAAGCATTGGACAGACTTATTGACCACTGATTTTATTGTCTGTCTTGCACCAACTTCCTGGCTTCAAGTGTGTTTGCCCACCTTTTACACATTTTTAAAGCCCTATTAATGCCCATGCATTCAGTGGGAGAGATGGCTGGGAGAGATGGCTGGGAGAGATGCCTTGGGCTCCTGTGCTGCACTGCTGTGGGTACAAGCCCCTCTTGAGATGACCATGCTGTAAGATCTGGACTCACTCTATCTAAATTCAGGTGCAAATATGTGAATAAATCACATTTCTTAAAGCTACAGCAGCCTCCGCAGCATCTTGATTCTCAAAGGAACGCAGAGCGCCTGGATCCCCCTGGGATCTTGCCACAGCTCAGCATGGCTGTGTGCCTCTGGGCTGAACCCTCTTCTCTATACCAAAGCAACTACTGTACTCTATTCTGAACTTAAAAATGGAAAGCGTAATGCTGGTGGTCAACAAAAGAGGTTTAAAGACTGTCTCAAGGCAAATCTTTAAAAATGTAGTATAAACACTGACAACTGGGAAACACTGGCCTGCGAGCGCCCCAGTTGGAGAACAGCATTTACCGAAGGCTTTGAAGAAACTCGATCTCAGGACGCAAGGGAGAAATGTGCTAAGAGGAAGGCACGCTTGGCAAATCCACACCGTGATCAACTCCCACCCAGAAACAAATGTCCCCACTGTGGAAGGACATGTGGATCCAGAATTGGCCTCCACAGTCACTTACGGACCCATTGTTAAAACTTTGGCCACTTCATGAGAAGAGAAGACTCCCTGGAAAAGACCCTGATGTTGGGAAAGATTGAGGGCACTAGGAGAAGGGGACGACAGAGGACGAGATGGTTGGACAGTGTTCTCGAAGCTACGAACATGAGTTTGACGAAACTGCGGGAGGCAGTGGAAGACAGGAATGCCTGGCGTGCTCTGGTCCATGGGGTCACGAAGAGTCGGACACGACTAAACGACTAAACAACAACAACATGGAAGACAAGCTTACTTGGCTACGAGTGATTGCCAAAGAAGACCAGGGATAGCCAATCTGGTCCTGTCAGATATTTTGGATTACAGCTCCCATCGTCCCCTTGTTATTGGCCTTGCTAGGTGGGCCTGATGGGAATTGTAGGCCAAAACATTATCTGGAGGCCACTGTGTCTGCTATCCCTGCTCTGTAACATTGGAAGATACTGCAGTGTGTGACTAATTGAAAAAGCTTTATGTCATGTCTTTAAAATGGAACATTGGTGCAACTCCAATGCCCTGTGTAAATCTAGGGGTACAGTCATAAACATCAATGCAGATCTGAAAAGACGGAAGATATGTTCCAGCCAGCCTTCTCTTTGCCAGGGATAATGTTTTTTTGTTTGTTTTCTGTTGTTGTTTTGTGCATGTCTTCCAAAGATTCAGAGCCAGCTTCAGGGTGTGCGTACGAAGCAGGGAGGTGGGAGAGAGCATGGATACCATATAAAACTTCCTTTCCAATAAAGAAACAACTTCAGGGAAAATGTCCAGTATGCTTGTTCCCAAACACTTCCCTTCCAGATCTGAAGCCACGGGGAGAGGGACATCAGTAATTTGCTAAGCAAGAGTGAGTCTGTCTCTAATAAAGGGCCCGCTGCAGGAGCCCCAAAGGAAGCCAGGAAGCAGCCGCTACTTAGCCAGAAACATGCCAGGGACGGATAGAGGAATTTTCCTCTGGAAAATACTCTTTGAAGCTACCTTCCCTGAAGGCTTTGTCTGAGCAGCTGATTGGCAATAGATGGGCGGGTTATTCTCTCTCTCTCTCTCTCTCTCTCTCTCTCTCTCTCTCTCTCTCTCTCTCTCTCTCTCTCTCTCTCTCTCTCCTCCCCCCCCCCAGCCTACCTACACAAAACGAAGCAGATATTCTCCACATCCTTTTCCATTCCCATAAACTGAGGGGGAAATGAGGAAACAGAACAATTTTAGAGCGGTGAGAGAGGAGGGGAAAGAAAGACTGCAGGGGGTGTGGTAAGAAACCCAAAAGGGGGCAGGTTTCTCTAAAAAAAACATTCAAAGAAGGAGTCTCTAATTCCTCACCAATACTATGCTATTCTCTTGCACTAAAAATATAAACCTCATTGTGTCAAAACACACCAGGGGTCTTCCCATGTGAACCTGTGCATGTTTATATTAGGTAGGTGTGTGTGTGTGTGTGTGTGTGTGTGTGTGTGTGTGTGTGTGTGTGTGTGAGAGAGAGAGAGAGAGAGAGAGAGAGAGAGAGAGAGAGAGAGAGAGAGAGAGTTATATATCCTCCTGTCACTGGTTATCCTTTTTTTCTACCGACAGTCTGCCATGGAAGCGGCTGAGAACCAGAATTAACTCTTCCTACCTCACGAGCTTCAGAGGTTATGGAGACCTGCCGCTGAATGAGTGAGTTGCTATGGAAACGCTCTCATTGCCACCATAAAGTGGAATACCATAGCTAAATCTCTGCAAGGAGAAGATATCCAAATGGCAAGCTCTGAAAAGGTACCAATGAACTCTTTCTCATCCATTTCTTCATTTTAAAAAAGAGCATAGAACAGTCCATCCCTGAAGACAATCTTTCATATTATTTAATGGAAACAACAGTCTTGATCAATCGGGTCCTCCCTAACAAGAGGGCAAGTGTTGCGGTGCGACCTGGCAACCAGACCCCGTGTTGTGCGTGGGACAGTTTGGATAGCCACAACACCCTATTGGCGGTCCCTCGATCTTGGGAGCAATTGGTCCAGAGGAACGCCAGTCAAAGCGATCGAGGGACCACTACTTAAGCTGATGCACATGTCCCTGAGCTTCCTCTTTTGGGCTCAGTGCATCAGAACACCCGCCCACCTCTCCCTATATTTAGGGCTTGCGTGCTTGACCTACATGCCGTCGTGTGCTGCCTGTCGTTGGGACGGACACGGCAGGAATTTCCCCCCCTTGACTGATTGGCTGGTGCCACTTGGGTTTCGCCTGCTGCGTAGCAAATCGTCACAACTTGTAAGGTTGCGGATAGGCTCTGGTTCAGGTGATAGAGGTGGCAGGATGCCTAGCCATCCCTATGTGTTGGGTATTCCTTTAAGAAGGAATCCACGGACTCATGGTTGGTCTACCCTGTGAGGGGTTGTGCCTGGAGCCTGAGTCCAGGGGACATCTGGGTGGAGGCCTAGCAGGGCTCCTGCTTGCCACTGTCCCAGGTGTTCACCCAAGGCTGACCCATGGTTGGTGCAAGGGTGCAGGGAGCTCGTTGAACCAGAGGCTATGCAACCACTCATTTGATTGTAATCAATAAAGTTGTGGCCTAAATTCTGCCAAAAACCAAACCAAAATTTGAGTCTTGTCTGAATTTATTTCTTGGGGGTGGTTAAAAGGTCTCCATATGCAAAGTAGATTCCATTATGCATTTAACAATCTTGAGGGGGCCACAAGACTATTGTTTTTAGTGCAAGAGGCTAACACAAATACCACTTTGGGAATTAGTTAATGAATGCCTCATGTTGCCTCAAAACAAATAATATAAGCCATAAGTATTATGAAAAATATATGAAATGAAAATAGAACATTTGGATCCTGCTTATTTGTACCATTTGTACAGGCACCCATCACCCAAAGCTCCCAGGTGGTCTACAAACATCAAAAAGTACAGTCCAATACATTCAACACCAGCAGGTTGTGCCACTCACCTTTTGAACCACAGGTTGACCCACAGGTATGGTGAGATAAATAGCTGGCCTGTGAGACGAGAAAGATTCACCACCTGAACTTTAGGGGGAAATGCAGCCTCAACTAAAACAGATTGAACACCACTTAACAGTCTTGTCTGGGCTGAGTCCTCAGGTATTGGTTGTCATCTAGCCTGATACCATGCCCAAACTCTGGCTCAAAACAGTCACTGCTTCAATGGATTGGAGAAAAATAAGCTTTTGTGCACTCTCAAGTTCAAATTTGTACACTTCCCTAACCATGGAGGGCACCCTTCATCTGCTGCTTCCCAGCCCTTTAAAATACAGGAGCTGAGATCAGGGCCAGCTCTACGGCCAGGCCTGCCAGGGGGGCGCACCGCAGCTGCGCCTGCCCGCCGGCCGCTCTTCTACGCAGCAGCGCCCTCGGCAGTAGCGCTGTGCGCTGAGCCCGCCCGCCCGTCGCGCAGCAGCGCCCTCGGCAGCCGCGCTGCGCCTGCCCGCCCTCCCGTCGCGCTGGGAAACGGGGCGGGGGGGGCGCCGGAGGGATCTGTCGCACCACGGCGCCAGGGCGCCAGAGGTGCTTAAGACGGCCCTGGCTGAGATAAACCAAAATCCTACCACCACCACTCAGATTATTTTTGCTTGCTCATGCTCATTCATTAATCAAACCACCCTTATTTTAAACCAGTAGCTTGTATTGGGGTTTTTTTTGGGGGGGGGGTTCTTCTGTTCTGCCTCAGGTCTCCACAGAGATTAGTTTCAGGTTGGGGGGGGGGGAGAACAGAAGAAGAGCGATCCTGCTGGATCAGGCCAATGGCTCATCTAGTCCTGTTCTCACAGAGGCCAACCAGATGCCCGTGGGAAACCTGCAAGCAGGATCCAAGCACAAGAGCAGCCCTCTCCTTTCCTGGCGTTTTCAGCAACTGATATGTTTAGTTTGGCGCACTTTAAAAATAACTATGTAGTGGGTATTGTGCAGCACAAAGCCAGGCCTCTTTCAGGTACAGTGGTACCTCTACTTACAAATTTAATGCGTTCTGAATGCACATTTGTAAGTCAAAAAAATGTGTAAATCGAATCCCATAGGAATGCATTGGGAGAAAAAATTCGTAAGTCGAAGCAACCCTATCTAAAAATTCGTAAGTAGAAAAAATCCTATCTAAACCACATCCAAGATGGTGGACGGAGCTCCGTTCGTAAGTAGAAACATTCGTAAGTAGAGTTATTCGTAAGTAGAGGTACCACTGTACCTCCCATAATCGCTAGGTCCCAGTTGGTTGATCTCTCTGAACAGCCCACTACCAAAGAATGGTCTTCTCAGCAAAGTAAGCTCTTATTTTACCCATAAACAGGAGAAGACTTCCGCAGTTTCTTTGCCCTCCCTTCCACTGGCACCAAAGCCCCTGTGATGTCCCTCACATCTTCTACCTGTGTGTCACACTTCTAAGGAAGTGCACCTCTAAACAACCTGCTTCAGACATCCTAGCAAGTGATAAATTTTCTTTCGACTGATAACTTGTTCCGAAGTGGACTGCTGCTAAATGCTTGCTGCATCCTTGGAGATAATGTGCGTTGACAAGACATTGGCTGTTAATTGGCACCTTTTTTCTGTTGCAATGCCTCTTTTAATTAGGACGGGATGAAGACAAGGGGCAAGTGAAATCCAAAGGAGGGAATAGTGAAAGGAATGGGGAAGAGAAAACTGCTGCAGAAGGAAGAGAGAGTTGGAAGCCACCAGGAATGCACAGTGATACATTCCTGATGATTATATCAACAGTAGAAGAGAAGAAGTGTTTGGATTTGATACCCCGCTTTATCACTCCCCGAAGGAGTCTCAAAGCGGCTAACATTCTCATTTCCCTTCCTCCCCCACAACAAACACCCTGTGAGGTGAGTGGGGCTGAGAGACTTCAGAGAAGTGTGACTAGCCCAAGGTCACCCAGCAGCTGCATGTGGAGGAGCGGAAACGCGAACCCTTTCCCCAGATTAGGAGTCTACCGCTCTTAACCACTACACCACACTGGCAGCAGATAATTGAAAGTGGTGTCTCTGGGCCTTAAGGAGCTTACTCTCAAAATGGTGCATGTTCAGCCATGATCAGCAGGGCTGGTAAGCACTTCAAGCAG
Source organism: Zootoca vivipara (assembly GCF_965207765.1). Taxonomy (NCBI): domain Eukaryota; kingdom Metazoa; phylum Chordata; class Lepidosauria; order Squamata; family Lacertidae; genus Zootoca; species Zootoca vivipara. The sequence goes on from NC_142590.1 coordinate 2,999,089, forward strand.
TCCTTGGGACAGTTCCCTCCCACCCTGAGCAGGGCACCTGCCTCTTGCCATGTGCAGGGGCTGCATTATTCCCCCCCCTCACCTACCATGGGTGCAAGATGGGGGGGCAGCAACACTTCTACAGAGAGCTTAGTAGATCTTCTAGATCAGTGGTAGGCAACCTAAGGCCCGGGGGCCGGATGCGGCCCAATCGCCTTCTCAATCCGGCCCACAGACAGTCCGGGAATCAGCATGCTTTTACATGAGTAGAATGTGTCCTTTTATTTAAAATGCATATCTGGGTTATTTGTGGGGCATAGGAATTCGTTCATTTTACCCCCCCCCCCCGAAAAAAAAATATAGTCCGGCCCACCACAAGGTCTGAGGGACGGTGGACCAGCCCACGGCTGAAAAAGGTTGCTGACCCCTGTTTCTAGATCTAAAGAGTTATTAAATGGATTGGAATTACATACCCTCCAACATTTCTTCAATGAAAATAGGGACGTCCTATATACGTCCATACTACTACTACTACTACTGCTAACAACAACAACAACAACAACAACAACAATATTTATACCCCACTCTGGGTGGCTTCCAACATATATAAAAACATAATTAAACATTAATTTTTTTAAAAAAAAAGCTTTCCTATACTAAGCTGCCTTCAAATGTCTTCTAAAGGTTGGCTTGGAGTGGTCATATAACTCCATACCCTCTAACATTTCTCTGGTTCATATAGGGACGTCCCAAGGAAAAATGGGACATTCCGGGATCAAATCAGAAATCTGGGTCTGTCCCTGGAAAATAGGGACATTTGGAGGGTCTGGAGTTAGGGCTTGATTCCTATTTAAAAGCAGCCGTGGCCTGCACCCTGGGTTATAGATAGAGCTGGGCTGGGGGCCCCCCCTTGGAGGCCCTGAGTACCCTCATCTGATGCCCAGCTTGGCCTGGAGCCCTAATGCTATGTTTCAGCATTTCTTACAGTATTTCTGGTTAATGCAAAATATATGGCACATTACAAAACAGGTGAATTATACATCATATGTGAAAAATGGCATAACTTAAGACCTGCACTCTGCATCCCTAAGAAATAATTTTAGTGAGACCTGTAGGCTGTCAAAGCCATAATAATTCCACCTCCTTTTTTAAAAAAAGATATTTATCTTATTGTTTCAGAAGATAATTCCTAATGATAGCAACCCTAATGAAGTATTGGAGAAGAGGAATTTAAATTTGAATATAGTATTTAATCTTTACTGCAGGCATAGGAAACCTCAGGACAAGAGGCTGAATTATGACCTCCGGGCCTCTCTCCGTCTGGCCCTCAGAATTCTCCGGAAGGGATGTGGCCCTCAGGTGCTAAAAAAAAGGTTCTTCCTGCTTGACAAGCTAATTCAAGCTTGATTTCCGTGATAATGTTTTACCTTAAATTCATTTGAACCCTTTTAAAAAGTTGGCGTAGGAATCAGTTGTGCCAGAGGTCTATGATGGGAGCCTAACAGTACCTAATTCTACTCTCCTTATCCTTGTACTCTCTCGTAGGTGCCAACTTTCTGGGGCCCTGGCATAGCTGCCAAGTTATCCCTTTTTTAAAGGGATTTTCCCTTATGCTGAATAGGCTTCCTCGTGAGAAAAGGGAAAACTTGGCAGCTATGGGCCCTGGGTGCCCGAGCACCCACAAAACTCCCCATGGATGGGCCAGACACCCACAAATTTTGGTGCCAGGGCCATGTACACTGCATGGCACCAACGGCCTCAGGAACCTATGGTCATGGAGCCAAGCTGGGACTTGAATGCCACACATCCGACTTACTTGCCAAGGCTGACTCATGGGCGAGGTCCCTTTGAGTCTTTTACTTGGCAAAGAGACCTTGCCGTAACCCACAGCTGACCTGGCAACCAATTAAATATTAGCTCAAGCTGTGCCGGTGTTGCAAGAAAAGGGAAAACGAAAAGAGACCAGATACCATGTGGTGAAGCAAACAGGAGTATCTGGTGTGCAAGAGTTGCAAGTTAATTATTTCTTGCTTTAGCTCACACACAGTGAACATCCTGTACAAAATCTAGAAAGGACGTGGCTACTATTGCAATCCCTTGATTTGTTTGATCCAAACAATGGTGGTGTTAGGACTGCTGCATGACTATTTGGAGATATTTCTCCCGAATAAGCAATTTGCATACAGGGGTGGGGAGAAGTGGAGAAAAAAAGTCTGTAGCTTGAATTTGAAATGGCTCATAGCTGCCAAGTTATCCCTTTTTTAAGGGATTTTCCCTTATGCTGAATAGGCTTCCTCGCGAGAAAAGGGAAAACTTGGCAGCTATGAAATGGCTGTGGGTTTGACTGGATGTGAAGCTTTTTGGGGTTAAGAGGTGACACTGTGGGGGACCAAACAATTGCTCTCCTTGGGAGTTTGGTGCTGAATCTGTATTTTTCCAGTGTTCTTGTAAGAGTCTGGTACTTCCAAATTGCTCCACTTGTAGATTTCCTACCCTCCAACATTTCTCCTGCCCCCCCCCCAATAGCTGTCAAGTTCTCCCTTTTTTTAAGGGAAATTCCCTTATGCTGAATAGGCTTCCATGTGAGAAAAGGAAAAACTTGGCAGCTATGCCCCCCTTTGTATCTCTCTACTGTGCATTATACTGTGTTCTTGAATTTATCTTAATCCTGCTAGGGTTTTCACTTGCTTGCAGTTGTTTTCTATATACTCTACACAAAAATTCACTCCTTTTTATATACTTGGTCTTCTTTCTCTCTTATCCTGCTGGTTAGGCCTGCTAACTCTGTATATGCTATCTTTTTAAGCTGCCATTCCTCTTTCTTAGGAAACTCTCTCACTTTCCACTTTTGGGCTAACAAAATCCAAGCTGCTGCAATAGTATACATAAATAACTTCCCCAACACATTTTAAAAGGGCAAAGTGTGTAGAACACTTAAAAAAACAATTTATATGTTTTTTAAAAATTAAGCAATTTAACAGAAGAAGCAGTACTTTCTGCTGGGCAGCAACAGTCCTTATGAAGCCTGTCAGGCCCCTCCCTGGGCCAGGTGGAGAGAGGCAATGTCAAATAATTGTTTCCCATATTTTTCTTGTGGGCGGCAAGGTGAAAGCCACCATGGAGTTTTGGGTTCCAGTAGTGTTTTATATTGTTCCCATACTGTAAATAAGGCTTTCTTTACTATATGGTTAAGGAACCCTCTGTGGTTCTTCACTTTGTTATCTCCCAAGTAACCATGCCACCCAAAGACGTTATTGTGTTTTTTAGCGTTATCCATTCTTTGAGCCGTAGTATAATTGGAGATCTGGGACTGCAAATCCTCCTCTGTATCTAATCTCCGTTAATAGTTTATGGTAAATTTTATTTTGGTCAGACTCATGTTGGTAGCTTCAAGAACACTGTCCAACCATCTCGTCCTCTGTCGTCCCCTTCTCCTTGTGCCCTCCATCTTTCCCAGCATCAGGGTCTTTTCCAGGGAGTCTTCTCTTATGAGGTGGCCAAAGTATTGGAGCCTCAGCTTCAGGATCTATCCTTCCAGTGATCACTCAGGGCTGATTTCCTTAAGAATGGATAGGTTTGATCTTCTTGCAGTCCACGGGACTCTCAAGAGTCTCCTCCAGCACCATAATTCAAAAGCATTCATTCTTCAGCAATCAGCCTTCTTTATGGTCCAGCTCTCACTTCCATACACCACTACAGTACTGGGAAAACCATAGCTTTAACTATACGGACCTCTGTCGGTAAGGTGATGTCTCTGCTTTTTAAGATGCTGTCTAGGTTTATCATTGCTTTTCTCCCAAGAAGCAGGTGCCTTTTAATTTTGTGACTGCTGTTACCATCTGCAGTGATCATGGAACCCAAGAAAGTAAAATCTCTCACTGCCTCCATTTCTTCCCCTTTTATTTGCCAGGAGGTAATGGGGCCAGTGGCCATGATCTTAGTTTTTTTGATGTTGAGCTTCAGACCATATTTTGTGCTCTCCTCTTTCACCCTCATTAAAAGGTTCTTTAATTCCTCCTCACTTTCTGCCATCAAGGTTGTGTCATCAGCATATCTGAGGTTGTTGATATTTCTTCTGGCGATCTTAATTCCGTCTTGGGATTCATCCAGTCCAGCCTTTCGCATGATGAATTCTGCATATAAATTAAATAAGCAGGGAGACAATATACAGCCTTGTTGTACTCCTTTCCCAATTTAGAAGCAATCAGTTATTCCATATCCAGTTCTAACTGTAGCTTCTTGTCCCACATAGAGATTTCTCAGGAGACAGATGAGGTGATCAGGCACTCCCATTTCTTTAAGAACTTGCCATAGTTTGCTGTGGTCGACACAGTCAAAGGCTTTTGCATAGTCAATGAAGCAGAAGTAGACGTTTTTCTGGAACTCTCTAGCTTTCTCCATAATCCAGCGCATGTTTGCTATTTGGTCTCTGGTTCCTCTGCCCTTTCGAAATCCAGCTTGCACTTCTGGGAGTTCTCGGTCCACATACTGCCTAAGCCTGCCTTGTAGAATTTTAAGCATAACCTTGCTAGCGTGTGAAATGAGCGCAATTGTGCGGTAGTTGGAGCATTCTTTGGCACTGCTCTTCTTTGGAATTGGGATGTAGACTGATCTTCTCCAATCCTCTGGCCACTGCTGAGTTTTCCAAACTTGCTGGCATATTGAGCATATTTGTAAGGCCTCATTGGACAGCCACTTTGCTTTCTTGCATTTTGTTGAATAGTGGGTGAACAGAGTAGCCGACACTGTGATTTCTCCAAGCAGCTCTTTATTTGGAGGCTGAAACAGAACTGAACTCAACTGCTGAGCCGGCCTGCTTTTATAGAGACTGGCTCAAACAATGTAACAAACATAACTCAAAGTTCCCGCCTAAAACAACTGACGAGGACCTGAGGGAAAACTCCAATACATGACACTCCTCCCCACTGAGAAGAGGTATTAAGGTACAAGCATAATGGTTCCATAATGCAACTGCGTAATGATTTCAAAGTACAACACATAATGGTTTCCTGGTACATACTTCTACAGTGGTACCTCGGTTTATGAACACAATTGGTTCCGGAAGTCTGTTCATAAACTGAAGCGTTCATAAACTGAAGCGAACTTTCCCATTGAAAGTAATGGAAAGTGGATTAATCTGTTCCAGACGGTCCGCGGAGTACTTAAACTGAAGCGTTCATAAACTGAAGCGAACTTTCCCATTGAAAGTAATGGAAAGTGGATTAATCCATTCCAGACGGGTCCGCGGAGTACTCAACCTGAAGCGTACTTAACCCAAAGCATGGGTGTAATTGGTTCCGGAAGTCTGTTCATAAACTGAAGTGTTCATAAACTGAAGCGAACTTTCCCATTGAAAGTAATGGAAAGTGAATTAATGCGTTCCAGGTGGGTCCGTAGCGTTCGTAAACCAAAAATTCGTAAACCGAGGTGTTCATAAAACGAGGTTCCACTGTATTTACAATGCCTCATATCTTGTACAATGCTAACATAGCCCCTTAAGTAGGCTGGCCGCTTGGTGACCCTGTTGGATCACCGAGGGCTGGTACTTGAGTCCTGGGGGTTTCTCAATGTCTGCTGAGGCTGCAGTATAACTGATGGAGGCGCTGAGCCCCAGTGCTACGGCTCTGCTACTGTCGACAAACCCTCCCCGGTTGGAGTCTGCGGCTTGACCAAGTTCCCCATCTGCAAGTTGTGATGGGGGTGAGGATGGAGCCTTGTCTCTCGTTGGTGTTTGTTCTATAGTGGCAGGTGTAGTTGGGGGCACTGTGGGAGTGTCCAAATTCCCAACCCTGTGCCTCAACTGATCTATATGGCGACACTACAAACGACCGTCCTCAAGCGCGACCTGGTACAATCGAGGCCCAGTGACCCTCCACTACTATAGCCGGCACCCACGGAATGTCCCCCACAAAGTTTCGAGCAAAAACTTGATCTCCCAGAATGAAAGACTGTGGCACATTGGCACACCCCGGGGGATCGGCCACACTAAAGTCCGATCAAGAAATATAGCAGATCCTATAAGGGGAGTTCTCAATATAATCTATGACCTGCAGCTACAAAATACTCCAGGGACATTAATTTCACTCAATGCCTTTAAAGCATTTGACAGAGTAAAATGGGTGTACTTGAAACTCTTTCTAAATTTAGAGAAAAATTTCTGCACATGATTCAAAATATTTACTCAAAATCTTCAGCTTTAATTATGGTAAATGGATATGATAAACCTCAACAGGGTCACCAACCAAGGATGCCCTCTGTCACCACTGCTTTTTGCAATGGCAATAGAGATCAAATCTAAGCTATACAACAACATGTAGATGCCTCTGTGAAGGAAGTAAAAATAGGAAATGTTGAACATAAAGTTAATATGTTTGCAGATGATAATGGTGCAAGATCCAATTGTTGAACTTCATTATTTAAAAGAACATCTAGAAAGTTTCTGTCAAATTGCAGGGCTGCAAATTAATTATACAAAATCAAAAATACTACCAATTAATTTGACAGCGACAGTTCAAAAGCAGCTGACAGAAATGTCAAAAATAATGATAGCCCGTGGAAGGTTTAAATAGCTTGGGATAATCTTAACAGCTGATCTCAATCAATCAAATCAAAGAAATTATAAGCCTTTGCTCAAAACAGTAAATAGACAACTGTCAAATTGGAAGCGCACAAGCCTTAGCTGGCTAGGTCATGTTGCAGCTATAAAAATGTCAATTATGCCAAAATACTCTTTTCTGTTTTATGGTTCTCTTTTGCTATCTTAAAAATCTAGATTAATAAAATTATGGTGTGTGTTGTTTTTTTAAAAAAAGATCTTCTCTTCTGCAGGAAGATCTAAGTCTGTTTTGCTGATTACTCACATGGAGAATCTCCTCGGACCTCCACCATGTTCCTAGTTAACTCCCACCAGTAATATTGTCTTGGTAACACATTCCCAGCATCTATATACTTTATTACCTCTGGTCAGAAATAGCTGCCTGGCTGAGGAACAAGCATGTTCCTCCTCCCTTCCGTGGCCAGACTAATGCAAACGGACATCATTGCATCCTTTGCTGTAGAGTCACATTTCGTTCAGCCGAGCAATTTGGCTGGCTTGCTCCTAACTCAGACTGTGTACACACACTCCCATTCACTTTGTGTCCACTACAGGCTCATACCCTCCAACATTCCTCCAATGAAAATAGGGACATCCTATTCCATAATAATAATTTTATTATTTATACCCTGCCCATCTGACTGGGTTGCCTCAGTAATTCTGGGCAGCTTCCAACATATATAAAAACATAATGAATTATTATTATTTTTTAAAAAAAACTTCAAGGCTGTAACCCTTCTAACACGTAGGACAATCGGTGCTCCGCTCAGCTTTTTTTATACAAGGGGAGGGCAACTGGTGATCCCGGCACTAAAAGCTTTTGTTGGAAAAGTGATTCCCCAGATGCTATATGGGGTAGAACTCTGGGGATGGAATCAGAAGCTGCTAGAACGGCTTCAAATCTTCCAAAAAAATTATCTCGGAAGAATTCTAGGCCTCCCTCAGGGTACTCCGGTAGCCTTCTTAAGAGTGGAAGTAGGATTACCTTCTGTGTCTGCCTTCTGCGTTTTTTTATCAACCTCGCAGATGCCTCAAACACCTTATTGGATAAACAAGGCTTTGTATCTTTACAACATAATACTACTTGGCGTCTAAACCTATTAGATATTGTATCCAGATACAATCTACCCGAGTTTAACATAATGAATTTTTTTAAAAAAATTTTAAACTTCCCTATGCAGGGCTGCCTTCCGTGTCGGGATCCACAGAATGCTGTGTGAGATAGTAAGTCTGCATTCCCGATTGTACTAGAAAAGTGAAACTACTGTAGCTGATGCAACTGGCTGAGTCGGAATGACTCAGCAGTAATGTGCTGTCAGTTGATTGGCTGTCATCGGTTTGAAAGGGAAACCTTTCCAGCAGTGAGTATGGTGTTGTCGAAGGGTGTGGTCAGTGAGAGGTTGAGAGAGAGAAGTTTTCCTACATGCCTTAAGGTGCAGCCAGGTATCCTGCTTATTTGTATGAACTGCTTGTGTATCATAGCCTGTAGATATTTGTATATACAGTGGTACCTCTACTTACGAATGTTTCTACTTACGAATGGAGCTCTGTCCGCCATCTTGGATGCGGTTTAGATAGGATTTTTTCTACTTACGAATTTTTAGATAGGGTTGCTTCTACTTACGAATCCTATGGGATTCGACTTACATTTTTTTTCGACTTACAAATGAGCGTTCGGAACGCATTAAATTCGTAAGTAGACTGTAGCTCACAATAAATATACTGCACTGAAGAACCTGGAACTCTGAGCATTTCTGCTAAAGCGCCGTGAAGGAATTAGCGACATTCCGATGTCTTCTAAAGGTTGTATGGTCCTCCAACATTCACATGGATGCGGAAATTATAGAAAAGTTTTTTTGGGGTGGAAAAATACTTGTGTGGGTCCTACACAAGTGTTGATACAGTCGTACCTCGGGTTGCGAACACCTTGGGTTGTGAACACCTCGGGTTACGAACTGCGCAAACCCAGAAGTAATTTCGCCCCACGCGCGTGCGCAGAAGCGCCACACGCATTTGCGCATGCGCAAAGCGCGAAAATAGTGAAAATAGCGCTTTGCACATGCGCAAAGAGGCCTTTTCGGGTTATGAACTTTTCAGGTTACGAACTGCGACCCGGAACGGATCGCGTTCGTAACCCGAGGTACCACTGTATATACAAAAGGAGGTCAACACAAGCAGCACACCTGCCTCCATGCAGAATTTCTGTCACTTCCTCCTGGGTTACTGGGTTTGCTGGCTTATTTATAGCTGATCCCAGAGAGTGGTGAGGTTGATAAAACACCCTTAGAGTGCCTTTCTCTGTCCAAGTCTTCCCCTGGCAGTGATTGGAATCGACAGCTGAGATGAGGCACTCATGTCCCAGCAAAAGAGTGACGTCCGCACCATGTGGGAGAGCAGTCTGTACTTTCAGCCTTGGTTGTTACTATCACCCAGTTCAAAACACCACCACTTCATCCACCCATTATGTCATGAGCCATTGCGGTGGAGCCAAGAAATGAAATGAGCAGGAGATTTGGGCGTGTGGCTGCGGGGAAGGGTTGGCTGGTAGAGGGAAAGAGACAGCAGCTGCAGACTCCAGGAAAACAATACTGGCTTGTTTACACTGAAGAGAGGACAGCAATGGCCAGTGGTGCAGTTGTGACCACAAGGATGTTTGCTGAACCCTCCTGTTCTCTTGCTACTTCTCCCTCCTCCATTTCTTTTGCTTCTACCACTCTGCATTTCCTCTCTTGGACCTGGACCAGTTACAGGAAGTTCAGCAAAGTGCCAATCCTGTTCCTGATGCTCCTGACGAATCCAGACCCTTCCAAGAAGCACAAAGGAAGTCATATATGATATAACAACAAAATGATGCAATAATTTTTATTAGATCAACTCTTTGCCAAATATCTCTCCCCCCCCCCCAGTCTGTTGAACCATTCATTTGCTCCAGAACTAAAGATCTCTCCACCTGGAACCACACTTTCAAATGCATCAGTAGAGCTGCTTCTGCATGGCACAGCTAATTATCCATTTTTGCATAGCATTTGTCAAAGTTTTCTCACTGACTTGGTGCCATTCTCCTCATCTAGGAAATTTTTATGGATGTCCAAAGAGTGATGTATATTGTTTATTAACAGACCAATGCCCAGACAGGTCTTGGTAATCTCCATGTTGAAAAACATCCTCAAGAACCGTGAGCTAAGAAAAATTCTGGAGGGTTATATATTGAGAACTTATAACAGCTCACTTTGACCAAACAATGTTTCTCATAAAGTAGACACACACACACACACACACACACACACACACACACACACAGAGAGAGAGAGAGAGAGAGAGAATACCGAATGTATAATCACATGGCAATAATCGATATAGTAGCTTTAATGTACTATGTACTATGTACATTACAGTGTTTATTGTGTGTGTGTTATATACATGCATACATGCACGTAGAAGCTATATTATTTGTTTGGTGCCAAAAAATGCCTATAAAGAATAAATAAAAATATTGCCAGGGTCCCACCAAATGTGCCTATCCAAACCACTGAAGATTTTTTGAAACACCATCCATGCAAAGAATCTCAGCCTTTTGCACAACTCACAGATACTGTTTTTCACTGAGCATGCAATAAAATGCACTTGGATGCACAAATTCATTCATGTCCATATCTTCCTAGGGTCTCTTTACTTGTACCTCATTGGTTAAGGAGCCTTTGGGGAGAGGAACTAAGGATAACTTCCCTACGAGTAAAAAGTGTGGTGTGTGGTTTTTAAGTTTTGTGATAACAATAAAACATCTGTTCCTGGAGCTTGGCCACTGGATTACAACAAAATGACGTCTTGTTTCTATTAATTATCCTCTAGAGGCAGGGAAACAAGCTGTTGGTTTCTTCAGCACTAGCTGACAAACTAAATCCTTGTGACAGCTGATGTAGCTTGATCAAATACAGCACAAATTTTGTTCTAACACCACACCAGCTCTAACATGCTCTAAGAGAAGCATACAGAGCAAACAAAGTCACTTGCCGCGTCCCGAGGGTGCTGACTTGCCCCCCATGTTGGGGGTGCCCCGTGGGATGGGTCCTGTAATGTCACATGACACATCCCACCCCCACTGCTGGGCTCTGCGCTTGGCCTCCTCGCCGAAACCTGGCGACCTTCCCACTCCTGGGCAGAGGCTGGGGTGTGCGGAGGGTACCCCTCTGTATTGGGGGGGCTGGGCCCTCTGCCTCAAAATATTGAGGGCGCTGAAGCCCCTCACTCCCCTATAACTGGCGCCCCTGCCACGTCCTATTCTGCCACTTTTTAAAATGTGTCCTATTACAGACCAGCGTGTTGCTATTGGCATCAGTGAAGCTGTGCCATTTGAAAGGGTTGCTCAAGGCCAGGGGTCAGCAAACTTTTTCAGCAGGGTGGCCGGTCCACTGTCCCTCAGACCTTGGGGGGGGGCAGACTATATTTTGAAAAAAAATATGAACGAATTCCTATGCCCCACAAATAACCAAGAGATGCATTTTAAATAAAAGGACACATTCTACTCATGTAAAAACACGCTGATTCCTGGACCATCCGCGGGCTGGATTTAGAAGGTGATTGGGCCGCATCCGGCCCCCGGGCCTTAGTTTGGGAACCCCTGCTCAAGACCATTCATTTCTCCTGGCACCCCAGCAGGCCCTGACACACCCACAAACCAAGCTGCCCTTTGCACACTCCCCCTGGGATTGCCACCTTTGGTCAGGCAAAATATGGGACAAGTTGGGAGGAGGTGAATGGGTGTGTGTGTCTGAAAATTACTTTTTCTGGTGCAGAAATGACTTCGATCCTTTCCATTGGGTTGTTCCCAATACTGGTCATAGTCATAGTGTAGGTCCAATAAATTTTGCAGGTCTAAGTTAGCAATGTACATTAATTTCAATGACTTGCATCCTCCCCACCTGCTGAATTTCTGCCTGTCAGAAGAATGGTAAATGTAGAAATCCAGCCAAAAAAGAAAGAGGGGTGACGATAGCAAGAAAATCCTCACAGAGCTTTGCCTCCAACATCCCTTCCTTCCTAACTGCTAATGACACACACATGCATCATAGTCAGACAAATTAATCTAACCACTAGGCTTACATGTGTACTTCATTTCTGGACTTGTCCTTTATACAATATTTTACATCAATTTATTTAAATCAACAAAAACAACTTTTTAAAGGCTGCAATCCTCTGCGTAGTCATTTGAAAGTAAATTCAACCAAATTAATTGGGACTTATTTCTGTTTTCAATGGATCAGGCTGAAAGTGAATTTAGGATTGTGACAGTTTCTTGCAAGGGAGTTTGAGTCCTCATCTGCAGTACACGGTGGGTGCTTGTGATCCTCAACACCACCCAGCCTCACCTTTCTTCCCCTCCCCCCATGGCTCATCCAAAGTCACTCCATTCTATCTCAGATGCACCCCTACATTTCATCCCCAAACGTTTCCCACCCATTTGGCTGCGGCTGCATCACTCACTGGATTTAGTGGAACAGGGAGGGACGGGTAAGGAAAGGAAAGGAAAGGAGACAGAGAGACAAAGAGACAGAGGCAGGCAGGAGGGAGGGAGGCAGGAGCTGAACTCAGCGCTTGCCTCAGAGGAGGAGGAGGAGGAGGAGGAGGAGGAGGAGGAGGAGGAGGAGGAGGAGGAGGGAGAAGAAAGTGAGGCAGAAATAAGGGACAAACTATGCCCCTTATGGGATGCAGTATTTTCCCTTGAATTAACGGACAGTTCCTTAATATAAAGAAGGCTGGTCGCCGAAGAATTGATGCTTTTGAATTATGGTGCTGGAGGAGACTCTTGAGAGTCTCATGGACTGCAAGAAGATCAAACCTCTCCATTCTGAAGGAAATCAGCCCTGAGTGCTCACTGGAAGGACAGATCCTGAAGCTGAGGCTCCAATACTTTGGCCACCTCATGAGAAGAGAAGACTCCCTGGAAAAGACCCTGATGTTGGGAAAGTTGGAGGGCACTAGGAGAAGGGGACGGCAGAGGACGACATGGTTGGACAACGTTCATGAAGCCATGAACATGAGTTTGACCAAACTGCGGGAGGCAGTGGAAGATAGGAGTGCCTGGTGTGCTCTGGTCCATGGGGTCACGAAGAGTCGGACACAACTAAATGACTAAACAACAACAACAACCCTTATTATAAGGGACGGGTGGCAAGCCTACTCCCACCACCTCCTGAGACTCTGCAAGCTCAGTTAGTAAGTAGTAGCCCCAAATGCTTTCCATAAAGGTCAGTATAGCTGCAACACTTCTGCTTATAACCTCAGTAGCCAACCAGACTTTATTGGCTCTACCCAAGCTGTAACCTAGGAGGGAGGAGAGACTCTCTCATGCATATAAAGCCTCAGTTCCCACAGTCTTTTCTTGCATAATGTTGAATAGTTAATTGTGGTACAATTCACAGCAAGGAGGACAGAGAGGTACACCCTGATGATATAAGGTACTGTATTTGCCTGTGCACCAAAGGTTAAAAGTGCACCAAATGTGCACCAAATGTCCCAGCAAGTGGGGCCACTCCCAGATCTTTGTGCATTAATTCTACACTTATTCAACTGAACACAAATAAATGACTGTGCGTGAATAGGATTTTCCAAGCACACACACCTTGATCAATCTAGACCAGGTCAAAAGCCTGGCTGAAGGCTGAAGGCAAAGCTTGCTGGCCCAGAGTGAGAGACCAGGGAGGGTGGAAAGTGATGTAGATTCAGTGGGGCCTACATATGTGCAATGCTTGTTTGTTTGTTTGTATACTGCACTTCATCGGTCTTGCTGCCACCTAGCTATTGCTGCAGTAATATTAAGAGCACTGCTGCATATTTATTTGCATGTGGCATATTATTGGGTTGCTTATGCACCTAGAGTTAATTCTGTGTTTTGAAATTAGCCGCATCCTTGTGCCGTTGCTTTTGAGCTGTAATAACCCTGAATTTCAGGGTTAATATTCATCAACTTATGTGTTGCTGTTTCCCAGTCTGCTGCTTTTCTATTACCTTCTAGCTCACAACTCCCTGCTCTCAACTCTGCCTTTGTCCTTCTAACTACCCACCCCTTTGTCATCTCACACAGAGCCCCTTCCTTTGTTTCCTTAATTGTCCATCACCCAGACTATCACCTCACCAGGATGTTAGGCTGTCTATTCCGAGAATTAGAAGAGGGCCCAGGCATTCAACCTCCCCCACCCCCCAAAAAACACCTCAGAACAATACCTTGCCTGTCTCCTTGGTAGATGTAAATAGGAATCACAATGTATACATCAAATATAGATGGTGCTTTTTCACAATTAACACACTGCTCTTCAAAGTGGATATTTCTGAGACCTTGTTCCCTATTAAGTCCAACTGTATTCTGCCTATAAAAGGTGTGTTTGGTAGAATATGCTCCAGAGTTAGTTATGGTAACTATGTCTGTACAACCAGAGAAAATAGATATTGTAGAAACAGAGGCTGGTATACGTTTGGAAATTTTAGTGAATTGTGAGTGAGGTGGAGTCATTACCACAGCCTTAATTTGGGCTACTGAATAAAGTATGGATATCAGTAATATTTAGTGAAAGCCATATACTGTATTTTTGTTTATTTCAGATGCTGAAAACAGATTTGTAATTCAGAATCTGTCTTTAGAACCTTCGTAACATGCACGGCCTGATCTATCTACAATCTATCTATCTATCTATCTATCTATCTATCTATCTATCTATCTATCTATAGTACTGAACATTTGGAAGCCTGTCAGGTGGGTTAGAGGGGGGGAGGGGGCATAGGTATGATTTGGGATCCTTGGCTAAATCTGCTCAGGCCAAATGTTATTTCTGTCCCTTCAAAGATGGTTTGCTTATTACACATGCTGACGCAAACCCCTAAGGAGCTGAACGTTATCCTGACTTCATATTCAAGTGATAGTTCTTGGGTGAATAAAATGCATTTTTGAGAAGTTTTTTTTGTTTGTTTTTAATTTAGGCATTGCTCTGGCAGATCTGCAAGAGTATTAGACTCTTGACAGACAGGGAGAAGTATTATACTTCTCCTCCTCCCCTATTTGTGCTCCAATCTCGGCAATGACCTCATGGAGTGATCTGATGGACAGGGCAAAGATGAGTTTAATAAGATAAATCCACTGAAGACAGATTACAGAAGAGTTCGTAAATTGGAAGCAGGACTTTTTAATCCAGAGCAGTTGGGAAGTGAAGAAGAGGGGGCAGGGAAGGAAGAGTAATTCTCAGCTAGCCCAGCTACTGACAAACTGTTAAGAAGGGACTGGTTGCAGCTCACATCCACCCACAAATGTCTCATCGCTTACACACCAGCAACTCCAGTGCCTGGTTTAAGGTGGTGCAGGTGCTGAGCTAAGGGGGCGCAAAATAATACTGTGAAGGTGAGAGTGGGAAGGGCACCAAATTCTGCCCTCACTCAGGGTGCCATATTACCATTATTAGTGGTATTGCTTTTGCGTGTGCCATAGCTGCCAAGTTCCGGCCTGAGAAATAAGGGACTGGACCGTAAGTAGCAAACCGGATGTAGCGCTGCCGCCATTTTGGAACTGGGCAGAGCATGCTCAGAAGCTACTTTTGATGCTGCTCTGCCCTGTTCCAAAATGGCCGCCGCACCAGAATAAACCAGGGGAAAACAAAAAAAAAATCAGTTTTTCCGGCTGGGAACAGCCGGAAAAACGGGGGTTTCCCGGGGAATACAGGAGACTTGGCAGCTATGGCGTGTGCAGACCTTTTAACTACCCCCAAATAAATTCAGACAAGTCTCAAATTTTTGTTTTGGCTTTTGGCAGAATTTAGGCTACACATTTATTGATTACAATCAAGTGAGTGGTTGCATAGGCTCTGGTTCGACGAGCTCCCTGCACCCTTGTAGGTAGCGCTGACCCAGGGCACACCATAGGTCAGCCTTGGGTGAACACCTGGCAAAGTGGAAGGCAGTATCCAACCAGTCCACCACCCAGATGCCCCCCTGGACTCTGGCTCCGAGCATAACCCCTCTCAGGCTTGACCAACCAAGAGTCCCAGGATTCCTTTAACGGAATACCCATCGCATAGGGATGGCGAGACCGCTCTGCCACCCCTATCACCTGAACCAGAGCCTATCCGCAACCTTACAAGTTGTGACGATTTGCTACGCGGCAGGCGAAACCCAAATGGCACCAGCCAATCAGCCAAGTGGGGGAAATTCCTGCCGTGCCCCTGTCCCAATTACAGACAGCACATGACAGCATAGCAAGGTCATGTGTGCAAGCCCTAAATATAGGGAGAGGTGGGCGGGTGTTCCGATGCACTGGCCCAAAATAGGAAGCTCAGGGACACGTGCATGGGCTTAAAGAGAGGTCCCTCGATAGCATTTAGCAGGCACCCCATTGGTCTAATTGCACCCGGCATCGAGGGACCTCCAATAGAGTGTTGTGGCCATCCAAACTTTTCCACACACAACACAGGGTTTGGTTGCCAGGCCACACCGCAACACGTGCCCTCTTGTTAGGGAGGACTTGATTTCCGTACTTATTTGGAAACAGAAATCAAAGAGGTTCCACACAGTGTTGTGATGTTCTGATGCGGGACAAAGACAAGGAACACTTTACTTTGCTCGCTACATCACAGAGCTCTAGCTCCTCTGGGCATGAGGTCTCCTAGCCTCAAGGGGCAGTTAGCTATGAGACTCTCTTTCTTAGGCTCAGACAACAGACTGCTGTCCCTTGGGAGAAAATGTAGGCTTCCTCCTTACCCACATCTACATGCACTTGACATGAGTCAACAGTGTGATGCAGCAGCTAAAAAAGCCAATGCAATTCTGGGCTGCATCAATAGGAGTATAGCATCTAGATCAAGGGAAGTAATAGTACCACTGTATTCTGCTCTGGTCAGACCTCACCTGGAGTACTGTGTCCAGTTCTGGGCACCACAGTTCAAGAAGGATACTGACAAGCTGGAACGTGTCCGGAGGAGGGCAACCAAAATGGTCAAAGGCCTGGAAACGATGCCTTATGAGGAATGGCTTAGGGAGCTGGATATGTTTAGCCTGGAGAAGAGAAGGTTAAGGGGTGATATGATAGCCATGTTCAAATATATAAAAGGATGTCATATAGAGGAGGGTGAAAGGTTGTTTTCTGCTGCTCCAGAGAAGCGGACACGGAGCAATGGATTCAAACTACAAGAAAGAAGATTCCACCTAAACATTAGGAAGAACTTCCTGACAGTAAGAGCTGTTCGACAGTGGAATTTGCTGCCAAGGAGTGTGGTGGCGTCTCCTTCTTTGGAGGTCTTTAAGCAGAGGCTTGACAGCCATCTGTCAAGAATGCTTTGATGGTGTTTCCTGCTTGGCAGGGGGTTGGACTGGATGGCCCTTGTGGTCTCTTCCAACTCTATGATTCTAAGAGATGAGGGAGGTGTCCATAGTGAGTTCTGGTACCTCTTTTTCTAGAAAAATGGCGTTGCTTAGACCCATTACCCAAAGTGTCTGAGACCTGGGTCTTCCAGGCCCTCATAGATAACTAGACCACCTTTTTACTCTAAATTCAACGGTCACAGCTAGCTACCAATTTTCCAGTGAAGGCCAAGCTGGGGAAAAGCTTTATTTGTTCTTGGTGTTTTTCCCCCAGTTTACTGAAACGGGGAAGTTGGAGCAGGGGAACGGAGATAGCTAAGAAGCCGGAGGGGCAGGTCTGTGCAGGCATCCTGAACACAGGACGCTCAGTTCCTGCTCAACAGACTGCCTGCTGAGCTTGGGAAGAATGTGCCGTCCAGCCTTTGAGAAGCAGGAGGGAAGAAAATGCAGCCAAGAGTCAGGAAGATTAACAGTATTGGGAATTTTAAAACACAAAAATAAATATTCTACAAGTGAAGGCAAGTGGGTACTTTTTTATGGAAAATGTTTTCATTGGCATAACATGCAGTTGAAACACCAAGACAGTTGAAAATTTGGGATAGCCAAATTTTGGTTCATGCAGGAATTGCCTTGTCCTACTGTCCCAAGGCAAATTCAGTATGTCAACTTTTCTCCTCCTGGCCATCTTAACTTTGGCCATCACTCGTAGCCGAGTAAGGTTGTCTTCCATAAACCCGGTTTTAACAGTGAGTCTGTATGGGTTTTTGGAAGAAGGCTGTGCGTGAATTTGTTTTATGTGTTTAGAGCAGTGCACACTGATCAACGCACAGTCTTCACAATAAGGGTCTGTTCCGATGGCATGAGAAGGCTATCAAAACAACTGGTAGATTCTTGTCTGCTGCAGCCTTCATCTGCCTTCACAATCATAACATACTGCTTGTTATCATTCACCTGTTCTGCTGTTGAGGACTTAGTCTAGCTCCAGCTCCTCCCCTTTGACCTTACTGTCTTGGGTGACCCTGCTGGGAGTACAAGACTTGTGATGGCTTCACTCACAAAGGTCATAGGCAGAGGCGTAGGGGAGCCACTCCGGCACCCCGAGCGGCAAACCTGACGCGCCCTCGGGGGGGGGGAGCGTCGCTATGTAGCCACAGCACCTGCTGCTGCTGTTGGGACTGATATGGGAGAGACAGGGCAGATGAAGGCATCTTTTTTGCTGCTGTAGGTGCCTCTTCCCAGCATTCATTCCTCCCTCTAAATAACACCAATTCCTCCCTTTTTAATAATACTTAACATCTGCACAGGGACCCAGGTGGCGCTGTGGGTTAAACCACAGAGTCTAGGGCTTGCCGGTCAGAAGGTCGGCGGTTCGAATCCCTGCAACGGGGTGAGCTCCTGTTGCTCGGTCCCAGCTCCTGCTCACCTAGAAGTTCGAAAGCACATCAAAGTGCAAGTAGATAAATAGGGACCGCTCTGGCGGGAAGGTAAACAGCGTTTCCGTGCGCTGCTCTGGTTCACCAGAAGCAGCTTTGTCATGCTGGCCACATGACCCGGAAGCCGTCTGCGGACAAACGCTGGCTCCCTCGGCCTATAGAGCGAGATGAGCGCCGCAACCCCAGAGTCGGACACGACTGGACCTGATGGTTAGGGGCCCCTTTACCTTTACCTAACATCTGCACACTAGTTTAGGAAAATGTTTAAAACATAACATTATCTCAGTAATCTGTACAACAACGCTGTAAAGTAGGTCAGTATTATTACCTTTATATAATAATAATAATAATAATAATAATAATAATTTATTATCTATACCCCGCCCATCTGGCGGGGTTTCCCCAGCCCCTCTGGGCAGCTTCCAACAAAATATTCAAATACAATATTACAAGAGGCACAGGCACTGAGAAAGAGTGGCTTCCCTGAGACCGTGTAGGGAGTTTGTGGCAGGGATGTGATTTGAACTGGGGACATCCTGATCCAGAGCTGAGCCTCCTAGCTAACTGCTAGCTCTCCATCACATTATTCTGCCACTGACACAACTTCTTGTCAATTACAGCCGAACCTTGAGGCTATGTTTGAGTAACTGGATACCTGTCGTTGCAGTGACAGCATATATCCGCCAGCATGTTAATGAAAGGATGAAGTCCTGCCAAAGCCAGAGAAAAGGCTGCCTCTGAGGTGCTGCACTTGGTGGCAATTGAGGCACAGACCCAGATCTACCCACAGCAAAGAGGCAAGACCAAAAGCTACATTGGCCATTTGTACTCCGAGCTTTGGTCAGTTTCTTCCCCCCAAAGGTTGATTTAAAGGCACTAACAGACAGGGACGACCCTGTGAATGTTTGCCCAGGCTTCAGTCCCACTGTATTCAAAGCAGCTGATTCCCAGGTGGGCACAGGATTGCAGCAGCAAAAAACATCATGCTTTCTGTCTGTAGAATCATAGAATCATAGAGTTGGAAGAGACCACAAGGGCCCTCCAGTCCAACCTAGGGGGGAGGAGGGGAGATTTGCCTACCACTGGCTGATTAAACAAGCTATGGCCTTTTAACTATGTTGGGGGTATTGTTTTTTGTTATTGTGTTATGTATTTTGTGGTTTTATTTTGTGGTTTTATGTTGTAAACCACCCTGTGATCTTTGGATGAAGGGTGGCATAAAAGTATAAGTTAATTAATTAATTATGATAATAGGTTCTGGCTCCACCTACTGTTTGGGCTCCTCTCCTTCCACCCCACCAGTCCCAATGAGCACCAGCAACCACTTTGCTCAGGCTGAAGGCCAATATTATGGATTGGAAGAAATCATAGAACCATAGAGTTGGAAGAGACCACAAGGGCCATCCAGTCCAACCCCCTGCCAAGCAGGAAACACCATCAAAGCATTCTTGACATATGGCTGTCAAGCCTCCGCTTAAAGACCTCCAAAGAAGGAGACTCCACCACACTCCTTGGCAGCAAGTTCCAATGCCGAACAGCTCTTACTGTCAGGAAGTTCTTCCTAATGTTTAGGTGGAATCTTCTTTCTTGTAGCTTGAATCCATTGCTCCGTGTCCACATCTCTGGAGCAGCAGAAAACAACCTTTCTTCCTCTTCTATATGACATCCTTTTATATATTTGAACATGGTTATCATATCACCCCTTAACCTTCTCTTCTCCAGTCTAAACATACCCAGCTCCCCAAGCCATTCCTCATAAGGCATTGTTTCCAGGCCTTTGACCATTTTGGTTGCCCTCCTCTGGACACGTTCCAGCTTGTCAGTATCCTTCTTGAACTGTGGTGCCCAGAACTGGACACAGTAATCCAGGTGAGGTCTGACCAGAGCGGAATACAGTGGTACTATTAGTTCCCTTGATCTAGATGCTATACTCCTATTGATGCATGCAGCCCAGAATTGCATTGGCTTTTTTAGCTGCTGCATCACACTGCTGACTCATGTCAAGTTTGTGGTCTACCAAGACTCCTAGATCCTTTTCACATGTACTGCTCTCAAGCCAGGTGTCACCCATCCTGTATTTGTGCCTTTCATTTTTTTATTTTTTATTTTTGCCCAAGTGTAGTACTTTACATTTCTCCTTGTTAAAATTCATCTTGTTTCCTTTGGCCCAGTTGCCTAATCTGTTCAGATCATTTTGAAGTGTGATCCTGTCCTCTGGGGTATTAGCCATGTCTTACGTACTGTCAACTATTGACTGCTACTGCATGTCTGCTACCACATATTTTCTGCTATGCAAAATCTCTGAACGCCAGGTGTTGGCTTTGATTACAAAACATTTGCCCAATATTCACATTGAGGATAGACTTCAAGTAATCATCATCAAATTTTGCAGAAGAGAATTTTTGTCCTGGCTTCTGCAGGCAGGAAGTTGAGAGGCTAAAATACAATCTTTCTGGAGACAAACTCTAGAATTGAATGCCTTTATCTCCCTACCCAAATCGCTAATCTTAGCTCTTATATAATCAGACTCCTGGGCCCTGGAGGTCAGTAGGGTGTCAGCTGCTGCTCCTACTAATTATATAGCTTCACATAACAAACAGACCGCAAGAACCGGGGAGGGAGATCTAAATGAGAAATAGGACGTTGCAGTCTGGAACAATCTTTTGTTGTTCTTCTTGGCTCTCTTGGTTATTCTCTGCATCTTCAGCCCCAATTGAGGTGTGCATTGCTGATATGGGACATACCCACAAAAGCCACAACATGATGTACAACTTCAGTTCAACCATTTTACTCTGTTGCACCAAAAGCAGCAATGAGTCCTGTGGAATCAAAAATCAGACAAAATTATTATGGCATAAGTTTGTAGAACATCATATTTAATAGTCCAACTTGGAGCATCCCGCGGAACAGAAGCAATCACACCCCAGCTGTTCCCTGCTATGGAAGAATACTACATGCAAGTTGTCACAGATTTTTAGAGCTGCACAAGACTTTTCTGCAATAGCAAGAGTGGGGTGCGGGGAAGCTTGACAGCCCATGCTTTTGATGGGTAGCATCCTGGCTTTATTGCTGAATGGTTGACAGCTGGGTTAACTATAGAGCCAACCTGGGCACTGCAGGATGTGAACTAGTTGCCCTTTGGAGCTAGTACAGATTTCCTACTTTCTGGGCTACTGGAACTCCTGGAGAGAGGAGGAGAGAGTGTAATTAGTTCCAGCAACTAATGTCACAGACCAGAATCCTCTGGTCCTGGGAATCAGATGGTCTCAGAGAAGAAATCCATGATTCTGCCTGCTATAAAGCTCCAAGATCTGCTGTTGCACTCTCAGACTGGACAAATCTGACTGTGCCCAGTGCGGTCACCACCCAGCGGTCGTAAAAGACAATTGAACTTTTTCTTTTTCCTTTTCCGAGGCACTGCTGCTTTCACGGACACCAGCTGCCCTCAGATTAACTTTCCCCCATATATCAGTCCTGACTCTGCATTATTCCCCTTCACCTTTGTCATTTTCCTTGCAAACAGTCCTGGGCCAGAGTCCAGGAGCAGGTGAAATTTTATCTAACAAGACAAAAGCTCAGCAGAATACTGATGTGCAAGCAGGGCAGGGAAGCATGGAAAGAGCAGGGACAGAGCCCTGGGCGATGTCTCTATAGCCCCCTGCCCCCAAACAACATGGGGGAAACCAGGATTGTGAAGTATGGCATGGCCTATAATCTGCAAGAGTGTACCTAGAGGTGTGCAGAGCCCAGAGCCTCAGCTGCATTCTTCTAAAATGCTTTTCTTCAATTCATCCTGACCCACAGCACAATGCAGTTCCTTTGGGCACACTCTGCATGGGTATTGTCATGGACCAGTTAGACACAGATAAATGGTGGGAGGAACCAGCTGGGCAACCAACAGGGGAAGAAGGCTCAGAGCCAGGAGATGGCGGTAGGACGATGAGGAGTGGTCACAGGGAGCAGAGAGAGAAGACTGGGAAGAGGAGGTGTTGGAAGCTGAAAGGGTAACAGGCCTTAGAGCTAGGAGAGTCTGTGGCAGAGAGAAGTCCAGAATCAGGACTCAGCTAGACTGGTAAATAAAAAGTGCTTTATATGTCAGGAATGCTTTGATGGTGTTTCTTGCTTGGCAGGGGGTTGGACTGGATGACCCTTGTGGTCTCTTCCAACTCTATGATTCTATGTGTTGCATATATAACCCTGTGACACCAGATGGTGCTGTGGAGTCCAGTCTTTCCCTATGGGATTTCCTTGTATGAGTTGTTTTGTAATCAAAGCCAGCACCTGACATTCAGAGATTTTGCATAGCAGAAAATATGTGGTAGCAGGCATGCAGTAGCAGTCAATAGTTGACAGTACCTAAGACATAAAAAGGTAAAGGTAAAGGGCCCCCTGACCATCAGGTCCAGTCGTGTCCGACTCTGGGCTTGCGGCGCTCATCTCGCTCTATAGGCCGAGGGAGCCGGCGTTTGTCCGCAGACAGCTTCCGGGTCACGTGGCCAGCATGACAAAGCTGCTTCTGGCGAACCAGAGCAGCGCACGGAAACGCCATTTACCTTCCCGCCGGAGCGGTACCTATTTATCTACTTGCACTTTGGTGTGCTTTCGAACTGCTAGGTGGGCAGGAGTTGGGACCGAGCAACGGGAGCTCACCCACGGGGTGGTCCCTTCCAACTCTATGGCTCTGTGACTTTAATGTAAACCGCTCAGGTAGCAGCAGCATCAAGCAAAGCAATTGACTGCAGATTCTCTGGGCTTTCTGTCTTGTTTCCAAATTCCTGCAGAGGAATTTGGAAACAAGGCGGGTCTTTTCCAAAGATGAGGGAACAGTGGAAAATTCCCACTCTTCTCACAGCTGAAGGTTCCTGCTAGAGGAAACAGCATAATATTTCTTTATAGGTATACTGGTAAGTAAAGAGGAAAAGAAAAAGGACAGCCCAGGCGTGGTGATGGTAAGTAAATAAACTGGACCGATCACACAAAGGTCTCGCTTCTCTTTCTTGTTTCCCATTGCGGTGGAGTTCAAAAGGATTGTCCCTCCCTGCGTCCAAAGCAGCAGGACATCAAACTGACCTTTGCAAAAATCAGTTTCCTTTGGAAGAAAGAGATCTGAAATTGTCTGGGCAGTGAGGAGCAATGTGAAACATGATTGGCAAAAAGCTGAGGAAGATTTACAGGAATACAGTACATCCAAAAATGTAATTTGTTTCATTTCATAACAGAGAAATGAAGGTGGTGGCTTATGGGACATCTTGCACTTTTGCCTGACTTAAATGTGAGAAGCATGCAAGAGGATGACAAGTTTTCAGAGCCAAACCCTGGACTTGTGAAGTGAAATTCGACATCATACTCTTGCAATCGTTCCACCTGTACCAGCATTTCAGATGGAGCAACACCCCCCCCCTTCCCATCACATGCTGATCCCAGAGCCATTATGGGAGGTGCAAGGGGGGGAAGGTAGAAAGCCTCATTGCACAAGTGGAAATCCTTGTACAAGGCTTCTGCTGGCAAGGCTGGTTAGGTGAATCTCACCCATGGTTCTCGCAGGGCTCCTAGGGAATTTAAACCCACCAATCAGAGATGAGGTGCTGGGAAAGAAGCTTCTATCCCAAATAAAATGGAAGAGAATCTTTGTAAATAGATCATATATTCTGAAGGCACCACAGTCTCTGCTGTGGCTCATTTCCAAAGGAAACATGAACCCTGGGTAAGTGCCAGGGATCCCCGGAATCTTAGACTGCTTGGAGATTGGGGTGGCTTGTAACAATATTTACAAGAACTTTCTGGATTCTTTTAGTCACCCTTGTGGGGGGGATAGGCTTAAGAGCCAAAGTGCACTGGGGTGCACAGAGAGAGAGAGGGAGGGAGGGAGGGAGAGAGATGTTTTTCAAAGCTCAAATGAATGGTGTGTACTAAGAACATATGCTTTTATCTGGGAGTTGTTTTTTTTAGCAAACCACAGCTCTCCTCCCCTGGTGCTGACATCATTTTATAAACGTCCTATTTTCATCTGAAGAAGTGTGCATGCACATGAAAGCTCATACCAATGACAAATTTTAGTTGGTCTCTAAGGTGCTACTGGGAGGAATTTTCTTTTTTGTTTCGACTATTTTAAGGTGGCAAAAGATTCTTTGATGTCTCTCCCACTCTGCAACCTCAGTGCTGGAATGCTCACTTTGCATGGAAAACAATAGCAACACAACCTGGCACAAAGGAATCCCCACTGTTTAGCTATTTTGTGAATGTTTCATGTTGTTGCTATTTAAAATTCCTTGAAGGCTGTGTTTCTCCTCTCCTACAAGGCTGCATAGGAATACCCAGGGCCCTCATGCAAGGGGTGCAGGGCACCCAGGGGTTGAATTCCAGGGGGCACCCGGCATCCACCACTGAAGCCGCCTAAGCTCTTAACTAACTACCTGTTATGAAACAATAAATAATTTTGATCAAGCTAGAACAACTAAATATATAATACCTAGGTATTACCGAAATGTATACCTATTGTTTCACTAAAGGACTTTCAACTTTGTGTGCTCATTTACCAAAAGCGCCAGCGGCGGCTGTTGTTATTTACAATGGCTGTGTTTGTCAGACTTGGGGGGCGCTGGGCAGATCTTTAGCATATGCTAAAGACTCCACTGGGAATACAATAACTTAAGAACTACCTAACTTGATCAGACCACAGTTCATCCTGCCCAGCGTTCTGATTGCAGCAACAGACGAATGACTCTGGGAGCTCACAAACTGGGCATGACAATAGTGAAAGTGTTATGTATTATGTCAGTGGTTCCCAACAGGTGGTCCGCGGACCCCCAGGGGTCCGCGAGCTATGCCAGAGGGGTCCACAAGATGCTATTAGAATAAAAACTATATTAAATATATTTCGTATGATAACAGATTTTTTGTTTTGGCCGCTTCCTGCATGAGCAGAGTCTAGCGCAAAACTAGAATTAGATAGAGGCAGTAGTTCTGCTGTATGCCGTTAGGTGGCGCTTTACACATTCTACTAACGCTCACCTCCCCAAGATGCTTTGCGCGCGTCGGCTTCATTTGTGCACTACTGCGCAGGTACCCTGTCTTCTCCATTCCCCTCCCTCCTCCCTGGCGCGCGCTGCCTCTTTGCAAAACAGTAGTGCTTGTAAACAAAGTGTTGTTTTTCGCAGAAGCTACAGTTCGCGTAGTTAAAAATGGACCGTTGGTTAAAAAGTGGTTCGTTAAAACGACAAAGGCCTACAGATGAAGAGGAAGATGTTCAAACAAGTAAGTCAGTGACTCTCGAACCGATCTTGTCAGTGTCCATTGAACCTAAATCGTCGGCGTCCCTTGAACCTAACCCTTCCAAGATCAGTGTTAAGCTTACTGGAAAAATTAGATTAGGAATTAATGGGGGTCCTTGTCACAATAGCGGCTCAATGAGGGGTCCTCGAGAAAATTTTGTTGGGAACCCCTGTATTATGTATTTAGTTTGACTGCAGTACTCACTCTGGCCACCGTGGCTGCAGTTCTCACTCAGGTCCACAACATGCAAATGAAGGATTGAGACTGCTGTTCACGGATTGGGTAACTAGGGGAAGTTTGTTACTGTTGCAAGTTACTGAGTACTATATAAGCCAGCCGGCTAAGCTATTGTTCAGTCCAGGACTCAGAGCTGAAATAAGAGCTGGTTGTTTTAAGAGCTGTGTCTTCAGGGCCATCTCAAGCCGGTCGGGTGCCCTGGCGCGGAGATTGCTCCACAGGGCCGGCGCGGTGCGCCAGGGCGCCAGGCCAGTAGGCCAGGCGCTACGCGACAAAGCCGTGCGGAAACCATGATGCACCCTGTGAGGGCGGGGGCGCCGGAGCGAGCTCTGCCCCTCAGTGTCAGGGCGCCCGACCTGCTCGAAACTGCCCTGTCGCTCCGGCGCCTGGCACCCCACGCCTTGCGCCCCACGCCACTGAAACTACCCCTAGAGCCGGGCCTGTGTGTCTTCATCCGTCTTTCCCACGACTCAACAGAAAGCCATCTGCCATTGTTTATCCTCAAGCACCTGGCTTTCAGAGGTCTACTGCCTCTGTACACGGAGGTTCTGTTTAGCTGTCATGGCTGATAGCTGCCAATGAATATAACCTCTGAGAATTTGTCAAAGTCTTTTAAAAGGACATTGGCCATCACCCAACTCTTGAGGCAGTGAATTCCATAAGTTAATTATCAGGGAGGGTGTGGAGTGCAACAAAGAGACACAGTGAATGAGTACACCTGATTTTCCCCTTAAAAAACCAATCAAACCAAAATTTATCCAGGGGCACCCTTAAGGGATTGTGCAATTAGAGCTGAAGGGTGGAGGAAAAATTAGATCCACATTTTAAAGCCAACCAACCTAAGCCCCAGACCCTGGATTTATATTTGGATGATTCAGATCAAGCAGTTTTCCAAATGTTGTGATGCAGCTGGCACTTTAAAAATGTGCACAGAATACAGAATGCATATTTTATAGAGAATGCTTTTGGGGGGGGGGAATGCATTGGAAAGCAAACAAAAATGTGTGTTTCATAGAAAGAATGCAGACAAAATGCATACAATTTTAATGCAAATGTTTAGTGCATTAAAAAATTGGGGGGGACCTAGGATGAAATGGACCTGTATGATTGATCTATGTGACAAAACTGACATGGAATGGAAAGAGGCTTCTCTGTCCACTCATATTAGATACCAGACCCTCCAAACACAGCTGACCCATCACCCAGCCCCTGCTTTGCATTCATGGGCACAGAGCAGGCAGCCTGAAAAGCCACTGGCTTTTCATAAACAACCTATTTGCTGAAACATGTTGCAGTGGAGCTGACAAAAGCCAGCAAGACTTGGATGCACGAGGTGTACTTCATGTGCCGCCAAGAAGTCTGTTTACAAATCAAATATCTCGCAAGATGCTTGTAATATACTATTTAAAAATGAAAGGGTGGGGAAACATACCTAAGGGCAGCATTGTGTAGCAACACCTATGGCCAGCTCAGAAGAGATCCACGTTGGGCTCTTCCTAATGCCCAGGGTAGAAAAGGTGGGCATTCCAGACCCCACCACAGTGGATGCAGTCATGAAAGTGAGCAGTTGCAAATTTCCTAGTTTGTGTTTTCAATTACTTTCGTCCACAACTGAGAATTTTATTCCACTTGCAATGCTTAAGGGCAGCCCAGATCACATTTCAAGCAGTATTGGCTTTTTCACTCCACCCAGGCTGAAGCGGAATGTGCTGAACCAGATTTTGAGTGCTAAAATGCTATTTTCAAGTCTACATACTTAGGCAGGGGTAATATCAAAATAGTACCAGTTTGGTCAACATATTACCATTGACAAATAGGTCAGATTTACTGGCAAGCGATGGATTTGGTATTTAGGAGGAACGAGCTGTAAGTGGCAAGCTGCATATTTATTTTCATTAATGAATTCATACAATTTTATTTTGCCTGGAATTTCAGCAGAATATGTTTCCTTTGCCATGGAAACTCCATGACTCAAGAATCCACTGGAGAGGGAAAGAGGTTAGGTTTCAAGGGGAAACTAGTTTTGAAAAACTGATTTCTGAACTATTTTTAATTTGAGAGAGAGAAAGAGAGGGAGGGAAGGAGGGAGGGAGGGAAGGGGAAAGAAAAACTAGTGACGATTTGTAAGTTTAAAAAACACAATGCAAATTGGACTAATTCCTGCATAGCACATTTCTTAGTCTAAAAGGCTTTTCCCGCTTCAAGCTGGTAGGGTGTTGAAAGGCTTGTTTTAAGTTTTTTAAAAAGTTGAATAAACTCTTACACATTCAGGTTGACTGCTAGTGTGATCTCAGGAAAAAAAGAGTCCAGACCATTTATTCAATTATAGTTTCCTTGGTTTTGCTCAAAGTAGATGGTGTCAGAAGTGTCATCGCCAGAATGGCAAACGAAGCATTTGAGTCCCTCTCCAGAGCCGTTTGGTTTGGCTCTCAGGGTATCCTTGAAAAGAAGAGAACAGAAGTCATGGAATTAGTGTGTACCAGATTATTTTTGTGTGGCACATACTGAATGCCTCGTCTACTTCAGTTTCATCACAGCTGGAGGATTGCAGTGCTGAGTCACCATAACATTTTCTCTTTCACAGGATGGAGTTCTTGTAGCTGACTGGCATCTCCTTCCCGTTACCAACTTTCTGTTCTTCCAAGGATAGTTTTCCTGTTATTTTTTCTGGTTTTTGTTCAGCACAAAAAGAGTTATTTTATGGACTGTTTCTTATTCCTCCCAATATATTCCAGACATTTCAGAGCAGAGCTGTTCTGAAATCTTGGATCTAGATGATAAATAGCTGTGGAGGTTGCGACTGATGGAGAAGAAAGTCCCTTCAAAGCTTTGGTAGATTCATCTCCTGCCTTTTCGCTTGTCACCCCATACACTCACATCCTCTCGCTGGCCGGGTCTGACTGATGAGCTGGCTCCCTTTGCTTAAATTCTTTAGCTTGACGTAACTCCAAGATACTTGACCGACACATACATAGAACTGGCTCTGGAAAGAAGGATGAGACCCAAGTAGATACTACATAACTTCTTTGCTGGCACACAACAAAGATGGGACGACCCAGAGGCTTGGGATGAATTTCAAATTGACTTCACAGCTGAGGACTGTGGTGTGGGGAGTGGAATTTAGTGAATGAAATGCAAAATGAGTGCGCTTAGATGCAGGAAGAGCCAAACCAACCCATTGCTTGCGGTTCCAGAGGCAAGGCAGAGTTTTCCTCTGAGACCACATGAATTTGTATATCTTCTTGTTGTTGGCATCCATCTGTCAAGAGACAATGGAGTGCACCTCCAGGGGTGAATCAGCAGCACTGAAATCCCTGAGATGCAGTGTGTATGGAGTTCCTGGCGTGGCCAGATGACAAGACTCGCTTCTTCATCTCGCTGACGTGGTCCAAAGGAAAGCAGAGCAACACGTTTGGCACCAGCTTGTCTACAGGAGTTGCCAGAAGAAGGCATATAAAGCATCATCCAACTACCTTAGGGACTCCACTCTAGATTTCTGTAGGGTTTACTCCTGAGCCTTTTCTTCTCCCAGAGACATCCCACAAGGCAACAGAGGTTTAGGATCAGAGTTTTCCTAGATGGGCTACTTTCCCAGGTTGACAAGCTCCATCTGCCCCATACTTCTCTATGCAGCACATGCAGAAACTGCCTTCCTGACCTTTGGACCCACTCTTGGTTTCATCTCTTCAATCTGCTGGAGCCTGTCTTTTCATGCAGGGAAGCCCCTAACTTACTAAGAGTTTGTTACAGGTAGGTAGTCGAAACAAAAAATAAAATAAAAATCCTTCCAGTAGCACCTTAGAGACCAACTAAGTTTGTCATAGGTATGAGCCTTCCTGCGCATGCACACTTCTTCAGATACCAAGTCTGAGACTCATCAGCTACCCTCACCTGGTTTAGTCGGCCAGTCAAAGCCGTTTCCTGTGGGATGCCCGTTGTCACACCCTGACATCTTCTAGGAGTCACAGGTGAGAACTGAGTGGGGAGTGGGGACCCAAAAGGAGCACAATGTGTCCCCCACAACAGGTACCCCACCCCTAAAACCCCATACACCCCATCTGCATATTATTTCTTTTATTAATGTACAAATGACCAACAGTGAAATGTAATGAATGTCCAAAGGTGCCTATATCATTGTTCCCCACCCCCTGCAACTCACATGTCCCCAATTGCAATCTAATCTACCCCTTGAAAGTAGAGCCAACCTCTGTTTCGATAGCCCCTGCTCCATTCTGGGTGCTGGACACACTAATATGCTGGGTATGTTTCCATTGAAATGATTTGCTGTACACCCATCATTCGATGCCACTTAGAGTGGGAAGATGTGGCGCACCACTAATTGCCTCACCTGCCCATCTACCAGTATATATAGGCAGTGACATCATCCCAAGGGAGGGAGGGAGGGAGGGTTCACTGGGATTCCCCAGCATTGTCTATGCTGGGGTAGGTAGGAGAATATAGGAGGTGTGGCATAAATCTGGGCACCTAATAAGTGTCTGGCAAGTGCTGGCCTATACCTAATCCATGAAAAACAGGACAAAGCAGAACACCAGGCAACCATTTTAACTGGCTCTTGATAAATGCTGTTTTTGCAGCGCCGAGTTTCTCCCACCCCTACACACTTTTTGCCTTAAAATAAAGCTGTGCCACATTTGAACCTCATAACAACCCCACGAGGTACACTTACCACCTTCACACACCCTATAGCAGGCATGTCCAATAGGTAGATCGTGATCTACTGGTAGATCACTGGATGTCTGCGATAGATCACTGGTAGATCGTTGGCTCCCCCCAAAGAAGCTGAACAATCGTGGCTCCCCTAAAAAAAGCTCAACATTTTGCCTCCTCCCTGAAAAAACTGTGACCCAAACCCCCCAAAAATAGGCCTTCCTCCTTCCTAAAAAAAGTTCAACAACTTTGACCTGAACCCCAAAAAAGGGGTAGATCATTGCCAGTTTTTAACTCTGTGAGTAGATCGCAGTCTCTTGGGAGTTGACCACCCCTGCCCTATAGAAAGTAAAACATAAGAAATGTGTTTTTTCTTTCAATATTGACATTTCAGGAAGCATATTTTTGTGCAAGCAGGTATAATACATGGCTTGTATTGCGACAGGTTCATTAGCAAAAGGGCAGGAAAGGCTCTTATAGCAAGGCTCAGTAAGAAGGACTGCCTAACCGTTCTGGTGGATCACCTGTGGAAAATCTGCCTGCTGAGTTGGAGAAAGACCTCCTGGGATTCAGAGCTGGGAGGGAAGCTGCTGATTAAGAGACAAGCTAGAGGTTGCTGAGTCAGAGTCAAAAGCAGCCTTGGAAGGAAGTTGATTCCAGGAATGGGTGGCATAGCTGCCAAGTTTTCCCTTTTCTCGCGAGGAAGCCTATTCAGCATAATGGAATTTCCCTTAAAAAAAGGGATATCTTGGCAGCTATGATGGGTGGGTGGGTGTGATGTGTATGTTTACACAAAAGTAACCCCCTGACCTGGATCCACCTCCTCCCAAGGCTGCTTTTCAGTAAAAAATGAACAGCACAATAAAACAATTGGGAGAAACTTACTGTAAACAGATAAGCATTTAGCATCTACTTTAACCCTTGACAGCCACCATTGCACTCCCAGTTCTGTAAAAGTCTGGAAAAACTTATATTTATCTGCATCAAATGTCAAGTTTAGCCCAGGCTTGAGCTGTAAACTATAGAAAACAAGTCAATAATCTCTGACTCCATCCTCTGTTTCCATGAATGGTGAGCAGAGGATTGCCTGGTCTCCAGAACCTCCAGCTCTGAGATGCCCCCCCCCGGGGGGGCGCAGAAACCAGAGAT
The DNA here is from genome assembly GCF_965207765.1 of Zootoca vivipara. Taxonomy (NCBI): domain Eukaryota; kingdom Metazoa; phylum Chordata; class Lepidosauria; order Squamata; family Lacertidae; genus Zootoca; species Zootoca vivipara. The sequence continues at coordinate 3,030,760 of NC_142590.1, forward strand.
GAGGCCTGACAGGGATTGAAATGAGCCTTAGTGGAATGAGGGGGGAGCAGACCCTCCAAGGGTCCCTATTTTCTAGGGACGTCCCTAATTTAGAGAAACCATTCCAGTTTCTAATTTGATCCCGGAATGTCCTGCTTTTCCTTAAAGGTAAAGGGACCCCTGACCATTAGGTCCACTCGTGACTGACTCTGGGGTTGCGGTGCTCATCTCGCGTTATTGGCCGAGGGAGCCGGCGTACAGCTTCCAGGTCATGTGGCCAGCAGGACTAAGCTGCTTCTGGCGAACTGGAGCAGCGCACAGAAATGCTGTTTATCTTCCCACCGGAGCGGTACCTATTTATCTACTTGCACTCAGATGTGCTTTCGAACTGCTAGGTGGGCAGGAGCTGGGACCGAGCAATGGGAGCTCACCCCGTCACGGGGATTCAAACCACTGACCTTTTGATCGGCAACCGCTAGGCTCTGTGGTTTAACCCACAGTGCCATCCGCATCCTTAGGATGTCCTTATTTTTGTTGGAGAGTATGGAGTTATCTGACCCCTTAGCCATCTGAAGGCAATCTTTTATAGAGAAGTTTTTTTTAATGTTTAATGTTTTCTTATGTTTTTGTATACGTTTGTAGCTGCCCTTAGTGGCTGGGCAACCCAGTAAGATGTGTGGGGTATAAATAGTAAAATGATCCTTATGGAATGGGCCATCCCATTTCATCGGATAAATGTTGGAGGGTATGTTGGCGTTGAATGGTACCTGGTAGAGGCCAAGGATAGTGTCTGGTGGGTACTAACCTGCAGCCTTAGTGTGTCTCACAATTGACACAAGGGGATAGTGAATAGCAAAACCTCAGGTCAAGCAGAAAACAGCCTGCCCCCTCAAGAACCCATCCCTTGCTTCTTAGCCAAGGATTTGCCGTACTTCTTCTGGAGACCCCGACAAGCAGGCTGGATCCATGAAGCTTCCTGTCAAACTCTGAGACCGCCAACCCTAGATGTGCAAAAACCCAAGGACAAGCACATGCATTTATCTTTCCTGAGAAGTGATTGCAAATGTGAATGTTGACCCAGAGATACCTTATCTTCTTGGCAAGATTCCTTTATGACAGCTAAGGCATTATGGCTATTGCAAGTGTTGTAAAGATCAAATCACTCTCTCCAGTGCCATATTATAGCAGCTCACAGGTGGCCCCTCCTAGAGCAGAAGAGATTTATTCACAAACAAGTTGAATTTTCAAATGTAAGCGTTCAATGGTGAAGGCAAAGTGTGGCATGTCTGTCTGTGTGAAATTTTGCTCCAAAACTTTGTGATTTGAGTACTTGATTACTTGATTTCGGCATGTGCCAGTTATTAGATATTATAAGCAGTCAAATGCTAATATGCCATCTATAACAAAATAACAAATAATGAAATAAAATATAATAAGATGTGTCATATACAGTACAGGTATCAAATTATGATATCTACAAATATTTTAATAGTCTGAGAATATATGATGGCATCAAAATGTGCAGCAATCAAGTCAAGGCAGTGTGGCTGCTAATCTGGAAGTGAGTCCTGGTAGACAATGAAGATTTGTATAAGAAACCCAGAACACTGAAGCATTGGGGAAACATTACTTAGCCAAATTGCTCAAGGCCCAACATAATTTTGAACCCATAGTGAAGGTTTTATTAGGAAATCTGGGTCCACACAGAACCGGGCTCTGATTCCTAGAGGTTATCAGGATGCGTTTGGAGAAAAGGCCAGGAAGTAACAGGGTGAAAGAAAAAGCCCAAGAGAGGGTGAGTGAAGACACTAGTTGAGTTTAATTGCAAAAGAGGATAGACCTCCTGCACCTTTAGCAGTTGTGCAGGTGAGTGAATTTCAACAGGTATCATAGAAGACAGTTATCAATGTGGTGCTCATGGTTCCTTTTGCATGCATTTAAACCCCTTTGCTCCACCTTTTAAATTTACTTTATCTGCTGTTGGCAACCCAGGTCTTCAGCAGCCCTACCCACTTCCCTCACTTTCCTTTCCCCAGATGGGACCCAGAGGCATTCGAAGGAAGAGGAGAGGATGGAGCAGCTAGAGATCTCGCCTGCTTTGCTCCTACTGCAGTCGTTCTTCTGCTGCTACATCAGGCAACTGAGCAAAGCCATGGCTGGCGTTAGCACGTCATCCAAACCCAGGTTTTGGGATCTACCATGGTTGCAGCTCATGACTTGTGTGGAGAGAACTAAGCCATGCACCTGGGCAGGGCCATCTTAAGCGCCCCTGGTGCCTTGGTACGCGGGATCCCTCCGGCGTCCCCCCCCCGCCCCGTTTCCCAGCGCGATGGGCGGGCGGGCGCAGCGCGGCTGCCACAGGCGCTGCTGCGCGGCGGGCGGGCAGGCACAGCGCGGTTGCCGTGGGCGCAGCTGCGCGGTGGACCGGCGGACTGGCCGGCCAGCGTGCGGGCGCAGCTCCTGGCGCCCCCCTGGCGGGCTGGCGCCGTGGTGCCCTGCGCCACCCAGCCTGGCTGTAGGGCTGGCCCTGCACCTGGGTTCAGATGGCACGCTAAGCCAAACCACAGCTTTGTACAGAAGTGCATCGCAGCAGCAGAACGACTGGAGGAAGAGCTAAGTGGACATGATCGCCACTCTGGCAGCCCCCACATTTACTCGTTCATGCTAATCCGTGTGAAGAAGGCCAGTGGGCCATCGTGCTGACATTTGCCAGGTGCATCTTTTCCCCAGCTTCACATTAGGCAGGGATTACAAGGCCTAGAATCATAGAATCATAGAGTTGGAAGAGACCACAAGGGCCACCCAGTCCAACCCCCTGCCAAGCAGGAAACACCATCAAAGCATTCTTGACATATGCCTGTCAAGCCTCTGCTTAAAGACCTCCAAAGAAGGAGACTCCACCACACTCCTTGGTAGCAAATTCCACTGCTCATCTGGAATTCCAAACACAATGCAGGCAGCAAAGGTGGGGGGGGGGTCCTGAAACGAGCAGGGGTGCTGCCATGGCAATGCTTCCTGCTCACATGAAAAGAAACAGCCTGTTTGCCAAAACCTAATTCTCTCAAGGGTTGCTGGCACTGGAAATGGGTAGAATCTCGGGTGGGGGTCCATCACAAGGGCTGCCTGGGCCAAAGGATGCCAGCCCATTCCAAGCTTCCCATCAGCTGAGAATCAAATCCTTTCCGCTCATTTATATACTGCATGATTCAGTCTTTTCCTGTGAATGAAACTGCAAAGCTTCCTCCGTTTAAGACTGCCTTGTCAACCCATCAACTATGTTGTTGTTGTTGTTGTTCAATAGCCACCCTTTCAGGTCACATCCAAATTTAACAATTGTTGTTTTTCTGTAGCAACGTTTCCATCAGACTAGGGCTTCTGCCACTGTGGTGCTGGCAGAATGAAGTAGCAGGCAAGAATCTGGCTACTGAAGCTCTCAGGTTGCCAAAAAAACTGTTGGAAATTTGGCACCTCTCTGGCCCTCACAACAACAGCACTACCTTGAAGGAAGTGGGGGCACAATGTTGGAAACAAATATACAGTAGTAAGTAGGGTTGTCGTATGTCTGAGATTTCCCAGACATGCTCTGCACCCCCATCCGGGCAGATTTTTGCATTTTGTATTAAATGTCCGGGTTTGGGGTTTTTTGTTTTGTTTTTTTTTGGTGGGGCACGCACATGCTCAGAAGGCACTGTGCCCTGGAACAAGAAGTGTGTATCAGGTGGCCTGGAGCAGCCTGCCAGGGGTTGTGCTAGGCCTTGCACAGCTTTCCTGGGGCAGTGTGAGGCTCCATGCTGCTCCCGGCGGTCGCCTGGCCTTGTGTGACCATCCTGGGGTTGCTCAACCTCCCATGGGGAGCAGGCCAAGGACAGCAAAGGGAAGAGAGGGGAGGGAAGAAAGGGGGGACAGGCAGGCGAGGGAAGGGTTAGTGGCAGGGAAGGGAAATGCAGGAGGGAGTGCCCCCATGGCAGGGGGGGTGTCTGGGGTTTTGATCCCCGGAATATGGCAACCCTAATAGTAAGACTATTCCAGTGAGAGCTGGACCATAAAGAAGGCTGATCACCAAAGAATTGATGCTTTTGAATTATGGTGCTGGGGGAGACTCTTGAGAGTCCCATGGACTGCAAGAAGATCAAACCTATCCATTCTGAAGGAAATCAGCCCTGAGTGCTCACTGGAAGGACAGATCGTGAAGCTGAGGCTCCAATACTTTGGCCGCCTCATGAGAAGAGAAGAATCCCTGGAAAAGACCCTGATGTTGGGAAAGATTGAGGGCACAAGGAGAAGGGGACGACCGAGGACAAGATGGTTGGACAGTGTTCTCGAAGCTACGAACATGAGTTTGACCAAACTGCGGGAGGCAGTGGAAGACAGGAGTGCCTGGTGTGCTATGGTCCATGGGGTCACGAAGAGTCGGAGTATTGGAGCCTCAGCTTCACGATCTGTCCTTCCAGTGAGCACTCAGGGCTGATTTCCTTCAGAATGGATAGGTTTGATCTTCTTGCAGTCCGTGGGACTCTCAAGAGTCTCCTCCAGCACCATGTAATACTCCTGGCCAAATGTAACGAATGTAATACTCCTGGCCAAATGTAACAACCAAAGACACACAAAATATGCCTTTCCTCTATTTTCTATAATGTTTGCATGTGCATTTCAGTAGAGCGTGAGACTCTTAATCTCAGGGTTATGGGTCCAAGTCTCACACTGGGTAACGGATTCCAGCACTACACAGGGTTGGACTAGATGATCCTTGTGGTCCCGTCCAGCTCTATGATTCTATTTAAATAAAGATGGCATTCTTTCAGATTCTGTACATGCTGAAAAGCACCATGTTCTTACATGTCTTTGTATTTAAAAAGAAAGTCTGAAAGAGAGTCTTGTTGAAGCAGTTGAAAGGTCCCCCAAGCCCAGCATTCTCTCTCCAACAGAGGTCAGTCAGAAATTTCAGAGGGGCTGCTTCCCACAAGGAAGGCAAAAGGAAGACTGTGCAAGCTCAGAGTCAGTCGACACTGGCAACATCACATGTGAGACTGAAAACAAGAGTAAAAAAATAGCAGGACTTAGGGTTGCCATATTTCAAAAAGTAAAAACCAGGACACCTGGGGAAATCTGGAGGTATGGCAACCCTACAGGACTGGACGGACACTAGGGAGCAAGCCCATTCAAATCATGGGGCAGACATTGAGCACAGCATTTAGAAATTTGCTGAGCCAGGTATGAACCCAAGTGAAAGTAGATGTCTCACTGACACTGGCACATTGCCCCACAAGTTAATTGCATTGCAACTGAGAAGGGCATATAAGGTGGGCCTCTCATCTATGACCTTTTGCAGGAGCTCCTGCACTCTGTTTGGCAGAAGAGCCGCCTGGGGTGAAGTCTGTGGTGCAGGACTTTGCACAAACGGGAATACCGAGAATGCTGACACAAAACTTACTGAACCAATTCATCCCCCTGGGCCATCTCATTTCCTTGTGTGAAACAAACAGCTTACATAACCGTAACTTGCTTGGCCCTACCAGAGGCCAAGGAGGGAGGGGCTGGGTTTGACTTGCATTGTGGCATGGCTGAGGTTTGAGTAACAGATGGCACCCAACCCAGGGTCAAAGTGTGTGTGTGTGTGTGTGTGTGTGTGTGTGTGTGTGTGTGCGCGCGCACACACACGCACACACACACAAACACACACACAGCATATTGGCACAAGGCTGAACTTGCCTCATATTAGTCACTGTGGAAAAGGGATGAAAGGGAAGGCAAAGCAGGGGGGGGGATCTTATAATTCTCCTGGTGAAACAAGGAATGTTTATCAATGGCTGGCTAAGTGCAGAGCCATTGATAAACAATGGGGAACCAAGTGCTGGGCCATTTAGGACAATTGGCAATGCCCGCTCCCCAAGCCAGTGCTGGTGCTCGGCTCTGAATACACCATGTTTTTCGCTCCATAAGACACACTTTTTTCCTCCTAAAAAGTAAGAGGAAATTCTGTCTGTCTTCTGGAGCGAATGCATGGTCCCTGGAGCCGGATTGCCCAGGGGCGAAAACCGGACCGTGCTTTTTTTTTTTTTTTTTAGGAAGAGCTAAAGGCTAACGAGAGGAAAAGAGGGAGTTGAAAAGAACCAGCTCAGCAGCTGATTGCAAGACATCAGGGAGGGAGATAAGGGATGCTAGCTCCCTTCCTGGCCCCGCCCCCTGGCCCAGGCCTCCATTGTTGAATGTTCTGCAGACTAAGGCTGCAGCGACATGTGACTGGCTGATTAGATTATCTGTCTGGAAACTGTAAAAATGGCTCCCTTTCCTTTCCTAAAGAAGCTGCAGAACTGTGAGTTGAACCCCATAAAACAGGATTTTTTCCCTTTGCAAGGTAAGCTCAGCAACTTTGAGCTGCTCCTCAAAAATGGAGCTTTCCCCCTTTGCAAAAAAACTGCAGAACTGTGAGCTGATCCCCCCCCCAAAAAAATGGGGCTTTTCCCATTTGCAAAAGAAGCTGCACAACTTTAAGCTGATGCTCAAAAAAAGGAGTTGTGCAGCAAAAAAGCTGCACAACTGTGAGCTGATTCCCCCAAAACCGGGGCTTTTCCCCTTTCCTCCTCTAAAAATTAGGTGCGTCTTATGGAGCAAAAAATATGGTAAGCACTTTAGCTTTTCACAGCCAGAATTGGGGGGAAAGTGTGGCTTATATTCAGGCCAATATGGTACTTCATTTTTCCTTTTCCTTTTACTCGGCTTTCCCTTTCCTCCCTCCTCCTCCCAGGGGTGTAGGAAGGGCGCGGGGGGGCAGGCCGCCCTGGGTTCCACTCTGGGCGGGGTGACAAGATGGCCCCTGCCTCCCCCCAGCTTTAGAGCAGCTGAGGGTGTGTGCAGTCCATATGGGCACCACTCTCATGCGCCGTCTGTATGGGATGCCACTCGAGCGGCAGCCCGTACGGACTGCACATGTGTGGCATCCCTTACAGTCGCCGCACAAGCACAGGCCGTACAGGAAGCCGTTTGCATGACGTCCGTACTGGCTGCCGCACATGTGCACTCTGTACGGGATGCCACTCACGCATGGCGGCTGTATGATGGATGCTGTCAGATCAAGAACAAAATCCAGTAAGGTCTTACGGAAACTTGGTGCAAGAATTATTACCCTACCTAGGCCATGATGCCCCTCGTACCGACAAAATTGATGCCCCTGTATCTCGACCTTAGTTCGACATGAATTGCATCAGGGCTAAAGATGCTCTTATGTCGGCATACTCAAGCTTTAAAGCTAACGAATCAGTAACACCAAATATGGACATCGCACAAATTTATGAACTCAAAAAACGCTACAAAAGTATCCTAAAGCAGAAAAAGAAGGAGACAATGAAGGACACATGGGCCCGCCTTATCCAAGCCGCCAAGAAAAAAGATTCAACACTATTCTGGCAAATTGCCTCCAACAGTAAGAGCAGGCATCCAATGCTAGAACAATATATTTTGCCTGATAGGTGAGAGCACCATTTTAGGCAAATGTACGCAGATACAGGCTGTGTAGAGACTTTTGATGCACCGAATGTGGAAGACCTACCAAAATGGAACCCAGTCACCTTGTCAGAAATAGAACCTCTATTGTCAAGATCTCAGACTGGGAAGGCGCCTGGTGAAGATCTAATCCCACTTGAACTCATCAAGGAAAACAAAGAGTGGTGGAGCCCTGTATTTGCATCTTTGTTTATGTATATCGGCAGTACGGGACATATTCCAAAAGACTGGGGTTGGCCATTATAATTCCCATATACAGTGTACCTCGACTTACAAAGGCGATTCGTTCTGCGGCGCTCTTCGTAAGTCGAATCCTTCTGTTGTCGAAGCATCCGTTTTGTGCATGCGCGAAGCACGATTTTGTGCTTCTGCACAGGCGCAGAGCGCACGCGCGGTGAAAAAACTTCCGGGTTTGCCGACTTCGTAAGTCGAAACCTTTGGAAATCGAGGCATTCGGATGTCAAGGTACCACTGTACAAAAAAGGGAGTAAGTCAGATCCAGGAAATTATAGGCCTATTAGTCTATTAAACATCATTAGTAAATTGTATACGTTACATCTCAAAGATAAATGGCTAGATTGGCTTGAGATGGAGTCAAAAATCGCGGACGAACAGGCTGGTTTCCAAAAAGGGCGAACAACTACGGACCATTGCTTAGTTTTACAACACCTTATCGAAAAATATTCAGCCAACATATCTTCCACCCTATATGCGGCATTTATAGACTTAAAAACTGCTTTCGACTCCATTTCAAGAATTAAACCCTGGGAGAAGATGAAATCCACAACTATAGATCCACGCTTTCTTTATCTAATACGATTACTATACTCGAATACCAGCCTCATGGTTCGCTGTTCCCATCAGGACCATCTATCCCGTCGGATACCTACCCAGTGGGGTGTCAAGCAGGGATGTGTATTAGCTCCCCTACTGTTTAACTACTACATAAATGACATTGTATCCAAATTAAAAGGACCAGAATTTCATTCACCCAAATTGGCAGACAGGACATTCTCTATTCTCCTATATGCGGACGATGCCCTGATCTTATCCAGGACTCCAGTTGGGCTACAACGGGCACTACGCTGAATATTGCAAAGAGGCCCGTCTTGTCATAAATTATCAGAAGACAAAAGTAATGTCTTTCGCCAAATGCCCTAAGATTCATATAGGGACACTGTGCCATCTGCATGTGACGCTGTGGCCAAATTTGATCACAATCGGGCAAGCGGTTTCGGAGAAAGGTGGGCTTTAACAAAACACATTTTCTACATTTTTATATACTGTAGATAGATAGATGATAGATAGATATGATCCCTTATCTCTGCAATATGAATTTCAATTCAAATTGCTACTGGGTCCTTTCGTCTAGCACAGGGGTCACCAAACTTTTTCAGCAGGGGGCCGGTCCACTGTCCCTCAGACCTTGTGGGGGGCCGGACTATATTTTGGGAAAAAATAATAATGAACGAATTCCTATGCCCCACAAATAACCCAGAGATGCAGATCAAGATGATCAGGTGACAGTAAAACCTGCAAGGTTTTTAGTGGGGGCAATTAGAATAAGATCTATTATTTGATTATTGATGTAAACTCCCCAAATGTATTTTTGTATAGTTCAGTTTTTACCTCTATCTTCAGTACATTTTGTTTTGTTTTATTGCTATGTCTAGTGACTGAAGAAAATAAAGATTCTTCTGATCTGATCTGAAGCACAGTTTGTATTCAAACATTTTCCTCTGTAGACTATTAAAAACTTGAACAAGGCTTCTTGTTGCTGCTGGTCGACAACATCATACTTTCGGAGGAGCTCGATTTCAGTGCCCACCAGCTGATCAACACTGACAGCAAGCATCTTCAGCTAGGGAGTTTTTAATGAGTGCAGCCAATACGAGTGAGGCTCATGTGCAGCGGTGTTGCCAAGGCACTATCAGGAGCAAACCTTGCATCTTTACCTTCCCATACCTGTCCTCATATGTGATGCCAGCTGTGGGAAAGTTTGGCTGTGGTTTTAGAGGGAGGCTAAATTAAGAGACCTGCAGATCCTAATCTGGCTTGTGGGTCCTTGGAGGCTCCACTCCATAAATAACAAACAATGCTGCCCAAGGTTTGCTGGCTGCATCTCCAAACAGATGTTAAGAGCATGCCACTAACTTTTATGATCTGAAAACATTGCCTGGGTTCACACCGCCCTGGCACCAGGGTGGATAAGGAAGACCAAGAGCTAAGCAAAGGCAGGGGAATAAACAACACCAGGGCAGGCAGGCAGGAGGAGAGAGACTCTGGGGAAGATTTGGCCAGAAGTTGCTTTCCCCCTTCCTCCCTGTTAGGATCCTGCATTTTTGCTGTTTCGAGAAGAACCACAAACTAGAAGAAGCAATTCCTCCAGCTAATGCGGTTCAGGTCCGTGATGAATTTTAAACAGGCGTTGGGAGGGTTTAGAAAGAAAGAAAGAAAGAAAGAAAGAAAGAAAGAAAGAAAGAAAGAAAGAAAGAAAGAAAGAAAGAAAGAAAGAAAGAAAGAAAGAGTTGTGTGAGAGACCGGAGGACTCATTTGCCTCACATGGGAAAGCAGCTGATTGGCTGGGGAAGGGCAAGAAACCACCATGGAGATAAACAAGTTGTTCCCTGAAACTTGATCGCTTCTCAGTGAGAACAGCGCAGCCTTATATAGCTTGGGGCACCAAATGCTCGGAGTGATGACTGTTTGCTGATTGGCTACTGGAGAAGAAGAGAGGGGCGTTTCAGCTTTCTTTTTCTTTTTTGCTGTTACTGGGCATATTTGGAAGAAGCTGGTGAAAGAGGAGTGTGTGCCAGGAGAATAGGAGGAAGCTGGGGGAGGGGGGGTGAGCCTGCACAGAGAGGCTTGCTATGTGCCGGCTGCAGCAGACACACAGCACTTGTTTGGAGCTTGCATCCTCCATTGTCCTGGGACAGGAATGGTGGACTTTGAGCTGCTAAAGGATGTGCTGGTGGTGGCAGTTCCATGCTTTGGATGCAGGAAGGAGGCCTGGCTAGCTGTAACAGAAAAAGAGTAGCAAAAGTAAGAAGGCTCCACAAAAAATAGGCGCTCCACAAAATCTGTGTGGCACAGAGGGCTAAAGGTAAAGGTAGCCCTGACCATGAGGTCCAGTCGCAGACGGCTCTGAGGTTGTACGCTCATCTCACTCTATAGGCCAAGGGAGCCGGTGTTAGAATCATAGAATCATAGAATCGTAGAGTTGGAAGAGACCACAAGGGCCATCCAGTCCAACCCCTTGCCGAGCAGGAAACACCATCAAAGCATTCTGGACATATGCCTGTCAAGCCTCTGATTAAAGACCTCCAAAGAAGGAGACTCCACCACACTTCTTGGCAGCAAATTCCACTGCCGAACAGCTCTTACTGTCAGGAAGTTCTTCCTAATGTTTAGGTGGAATCTTCTTTCTTGAAGTTTGAATCCATTGCTCTGTGTCCGCTTCTCTGGAGCAGCAGAAAACAACCTTTCACCCTCCTCTACAACACCAGTGTTTGGACAACATCAAACACTGTGTTTGTCCACAGACAGCTTCCGGGTCATGTGGCCAGCATGACTAAGCTGCTTCTGGCGAACCAGAGCAACACACGGAAACACCGTTTACCTTCCCACCGGAGCTGTACCGATCGGCAAGCCCTAGGGGGTACTCACATTTAAAATAAAAAAACCCTAGCAAAAAAAACCACCGCCGGTCAGTGGCACAGAAAGTTCAAGAGGCAAGCCTTTGGCTCTCAGTTAGATGGAAGCTGCCCTCGCCACCTTGTGGGCAAGCATGAGAACTGGAGTCAATATCCTTGAAGCACAATAAAAGAAACCTCAAAAGGACAAAAAGCAAAATGTAGCCCATTCCTTCTCTGAGACTGCCTTCTCTAGGACTCTGTGGAGTAAGACCAAGTTCTTCCTGAGTTCAGTGGGGCTTGCATTTAAGCAGATGTACATTGGAGTGTACAGTGCATGTATTTTCCAACCTCAATATACTTTTCCACAAAGCCATGAACAAAAATGTGGGGAGGCACCTCCCCAATCACTGTACACAACCTGCTAAGACAATCAAGGTGAATCCTGTTTCAAATACAATCTGGTAGAGGGAAGCCATTTTTTCCCTTCAAATGATCTTCCATTTGTATGAAAAAGTGGTGTTTGGTGGTAATAATTCAGATTTTAAAAGCCTATATTTGATACCTTAAGGCATTAACATAGACAACATTCATAAACATATAGATAACACTTTTTAAACATTCTGAAGAGGGACAATTGGATTAGAGATAGTGTACCTCTTTGAAAGGATTTAAATACTCATAAATGTTGCTGTATTTTGCAATTAGCAGTGTAATCTTGGGCATCACTGGTCAAAAGTAAGCCCCACTTTGGCCAATTAAGGCTTTCACCCTTCAAAACCAGGAAAAAATGGGCACTACAAATAGCAGCATCAAGGTATCATATGGCAAGATAAATATAATACACTAGCTGTACCCGCCACGCATTGCTGTGGCTCAGTCTGTGTAATTGAAAAGAAAGCAAAGAGAATGTGGATGTCCCCCTGACCGCTTCCATGTTCCCCTGAGGCCCCAGTAGGACCGCCATCCCACCCACCCCCTCCTCCTGGTTCTCGTACCGCGTTGTTGAGGGCTCCTGTCTCGGTCTCTCCCCTGTGACGTTCCCAGCCTCCTGTAGGTCGGCCCCTCAGTCGGTCAGAGGTGGGTTAGGGTTCTCCTGTGTAGGCGCAGTATCTCCCCCACCTGCCCCCTCCGAGGCGACAGCGGCAGGGGAGGTGGTGACTTCAGGGCCCAGCTTGCCTCTCATGCCGTCGGAGGAGGCAGCAGAGGCGGCTTCGGGGCCTGGGCTGGCTCTCGAGGTCCGGCCTGGTTCTCGAGGCGGCGTGGGCAGCGGCAATGGTGGGGCCGGCCTGGTGAGGTAGGTGTAGGAGTAGGGGGTGGCGAGGTAGGAGGAGGGGGAGGGTGTGGTGTGGTGTGGTGGCACTACACAAATTGCATCTGTTCCTTTGACGTCCACTGGAGGGCACTATTTTTTCCCCACAAATTCATGTTTTTACCTGTGACAGGTGTCACATCTGTTTAATCTAAGTTCATGCAAACACTCGCATATTGGACTGGAACATTGTGTCCAAATTTCAATGCAATCGGTCAAGCGGTTTCGGAGAAAAGTGGAGACCCACAAACATGCACATTTTATAATTATAGATATATATAGATGTCCCATTTGTGCATGTGACGGTTATCTGCCCCTGAATTTAGCACTGCATCATTAGGATAGTGCACAGGATAGAATCATTCTTTTCTCCAGCTTCAGAAATGTTTTTTCTCATTTAGGCTTATGCAGTGCTTTTTTTCTAAAAAAAATGTTTAGGGGTACTCTCATTTTCCTACTCATATTGAAATACTGCCCCCAATGAGGCCAAGCTTAGATTCACAAAATGTTTAGGGGTATGCGTACCCCTGCGTTCCCTCAGAAGAAAGCACTGGGCCTATGAGAAGATGGGACATGAGCAATTTTCATATCCACTGAATTGTGCAATACTGTATCTATCTACAGTGTCTGTCTGTCTGTCTGTCTGTCTGTCTGTCTGTCTGTCTGTCTGTCTGTCTGTCTGCCTGCCTGCCTGTCTGTCTGTCCAAACAACCTAAGTTAAGTGTGCAGAGCTGCAGGTTTATTCAGATTTAATCTCTGCCTTCTGAGAATTCACCACTCATTGCCCACACACCTTTGCAACTGTAACAGCAATAAACTTGCACATAAATTTTGCAAGCAGCACCACATTTGGTACTGCTCCTCTGCTTGCACAGCACATACCGGTAGTCCTATCCTGGAAGGTGGCTGGTTCCATACAGCCCTGTTAGTAAAGGTAAAGGGACCCCTGACCATTAGGTCCAGTCGTGACCGACTCTGGGGTTGCGGCGCTCATCTTATGTTATTGGCCGAGGTGAGCCGGCATACAGCTTCCAGGTCATGTGGCCAGCATGACAAAGCCGCTTCTGGCGAACCAGAGCAGCGCCCAGAAACGCCCCGTTAAACAGGCATAAAAGCACTTAGTAGAACCTGTTACTCATGACTCTTCATTAGGATATTAACAACTCATGGACTTCTCTCAAATATTTGATTGGCAGAAGTACAATAAACCCTCATAATCCGTTTGTAACCTTTGGCTTGATATCGCAGCAGAACAGATTACTCTACAATTCTATTATTCTGTTTGATTCTGTTTCTACACATGTCTGACTGGGCACACTCCAATTAAGAGTAAATAATGTTTGGGCCCCATTTATTTCAAAAGGGAAGATTATTTAAGTCATATGCTTAACTGTCTCCCATTAAAACCAGTGTGAAACCTATAGGTGCTTGACTTTGGCCTGATTTTGGCCAATGCCATTGTCCCTTAACAACATTGTGCTAGTATACAAATGGGATCATCTCAGGAGAATTTCTGCAGTCAGTTCCCCTAGACCTCATGTGAGAATAATGCCCTTTTATTTTCCCTTTCCTCCCTCCTGGTCCAGCATCTTGTCCGGTTTATTCCTTCATCTGGCCAGCACCAAATGGGATTAATTAAACTTCTATTGAAGCCAATGAGGACATTTTGCATTAATTGCACAACAAACAGGCAGCCACTCAAATAAACCATTGTGTGTTTGGTTCACGCACTTCCCCCAAAGTGAGGCTCAAGGGACATTCACACTGACCACAAGAGCATTCTTTCATCGCAGGGACAAGAAGATCCACATTATGAATAATAAGAACAGTTGTGATAACAAACATTAGACACGTCACTTTCTCTGCCCATTTACAGCTTCCACTTGCCATGTGAACTAGATTCAAAATCTACAGTCACCATGTTCAGAGGGTCAGGTGTGGGGAGGTAAGGAATGTTTTTGGCCTCTGTATTTGGTGCATCTAAAGGTTTCTCGAAGCAGCATCCTCGCCCTTGCCCCATAGTGGAACTTAGACATAAGTTCCCTACGCCAAAGGATAAATGGACACAAATCTGACATCAGGAACCACAAGACAGAGAAACCAGTAGGAGAACACTTCAATCTCGCAGGACATTCTATACAAGATCTCAAAGCAGCTGTTTTATTACAGAAAAATTTCAGAAACAGACTGGAAAGAGAAGTTGCTGAATTGCAACTCATTAGCAAGCTTAAAACCATGGAGCCACCTGGAATGAACAGAGACATAGGATTCTTATCTCATTATACATGATCAAGCTTTCCTTAGCACCTCAGCCCTTGCTCCCCCCCCTGCAAGACCAACTGCAGTCATTAACAGTCGTTAACAGTCATCAACAGGTTTACCACTCCTATCAGCCCATCACCCATTCCCATCACCCCCACCCCCACCCTCTGAATATACATAAGGGTCTGGTGGCTTCTGTTTCAGTGTATCTGATGAAGTGTGCATGTAGATATATACTTTATTGTCATTGTACTTTAAATAGTACAACAAAATTGAATGCCCTCCCTTAAAAACATAACAAAAACAGAATTACAGTCATACACATACTGTACATACACATTCCCCCCCCCCTATTCTCTTACACTGTCTTTGTTTAAAGTTGTGGCTTCCAAAGTTTTTACAGTGTTGGAGGAGAAAGTCGCTTATGTTTCTTTTTCCTTTTGTGTTGCATATTAGCTCTGCTTCCCTTCTGTGGCAGGTTGCTTTGTATATCTTGAAGGGCTTGGTTTAAGTTTTGCACATTTCACAGTAGCGCGGTAGTCTGCAAGCGTGGGTTAGTGAAGAGCAGTAGTTGGGAGATGGAGGATTGGAGTGGTGTTCAGTTTGTTTTTTTAAAAAAAGTAGGTGCAGTCCTTGTTTCAGAACTTCATCCATCACTCAAGAGATCCAGTGGTGTTCTGGGTTAAAATGTATGCTGGAATACAGATTACAAACCGGGACTCTCTGAAAGAGAAACTTGCGTGCATAGCTGGGTGAAATGGAATCAAAGAAGTTGGAAAGCTTATACCAAAATAAAAACTTAGTTGGTCTTTAAGGTGCTACTGAAGAATTTTGTTTAGACATAAGGTGTTCTGCAGCAAAATGCATGTGGTATCCTAGCCTTTACTACTTAGGCTCTCAAACTGGGGGGTGGGGGGTGAGGCAGCGATCCTCAGTGGGACCATTAGAGACCTGCTCGGGCATTATGGATGCTGGGGATTTGGGAATGACCCATGGCTGTCAGAAAGCCTCCAGTCATGACTGAGATGCGTCACTCTCCCTCTGCCCCCAGCCCCCAAGGGTTGTCCCTTCTGTAGCAACCTGCTGCTCGGTATTTCCTGTCCTTTGGATCTGTTATAGAAGGCTGGGGTCATCACGGGTGGCCATTCCTTGAAATAAACCTTGAAGCTCAGGGCCCCTGACATCAGCAAGCAGATTCTATCCTTGCTACCAAACTCCTGCTGTTCTAGATCTAGGCAATGAAATGATCTGGGCTCTCAAAACATAGAGGCCTAGGCCTGGCACCAAAAGCTTAGAAGTTTTACCTCATCCTTAACAGTGCTCAGGAAAAGAGTTAAATTTAAGAATTATTAAAAATAGTTGTTTCAAGCATCATGTTTGGTCTAGAACAGATATTGGAATGTGGCTTGGTTTAACTTGCTTCTCTTTTTCACCCAAAAGTAAGGAAGTTTGTGGTCAGCACAAGAGATAATCTGCAACAGAAGAAATTATCACAGGATTGTTTTGGCTCCTTAGAAGCACAATTTTTTTTTAAAAAAAACAAATCCTAAATATCATTTTATATCTCATATCTAAACTTTCCTAACCACATTCAGAATGTATTTTTCTCCTCTTAAATAGACCAGTGTGTTCATGTTCCCTTCCTGCAACAAAAATCAGGCTTGGCAGCCTTGAAATATGCAGTATAGCAAGCTGGCTTTGTGTGCAGACTTACATTCCACACACACAGCTCACATAAATAAGTCTGACATTCATCCTGATTTGTCTGCACAAAATCAGAATTAATACTCAATAAACAGCCATGTAATATAACGTCTGCACAAAATTTGTGCAGAGGTTATATTACATGGCTGTTTATTGAGTGTTAATTCTGATTTGTTTCTGTAGTCATGCGACCTCTAATGCCACTATTATACCATACCTTCCAACATTTCTGCAATGAAAATAGGGACGTCCCATTCCATAATGATACTTTTACTATTTATACCCCACACATCTTACTGGGTTGCCCCAGCCACTCAGGGCAGCTTCCAACATATATAAAAACATAAGAAAACATCAAACAGTAAAAATCCTGTACAGGATTGCCTTCAGATGGCTCGGGGGTCAGGTAGCTCCATACCTTCCAACATTTCTCCAATGAAAATAGGAACATCCTAAGGAAAAGTGGGACATTCTGGGATCAAATCAGAAATAGGGATTGTTTCTCAAAATCAGGGACTTCCCTGGAAAATAGGGACACCTCCCAGTGCAATTTCCCTTTACTTTTCTTACCACAAAAGTGCACCAAAAGCTCTTTTATCGGGCAACTTTCTTTTGCCAGTATATGACTGAATAACCTCTGCAAGATAATGAAAGTCTGAAACTCCTGACAAACATAAAAAAGAATAAAATCATTTTAAAGCTCCTTAGCAGAGAAAACTACATTCAGGTTATATTCATGCAGTGAAAAAAATTTATTTGCATGAAGAACAAAACGTGTAACCCACATTTTCCTCTCCCAATGGAGACATTCAAAGTGGGCAATAGAAGCATGCAAAATGAAATAAACCTCTCTCTCTCTCTCTCTCTCTCTCTCTCTCTCTCCACACCACACCACACCACACCAAACACCACACACAGAGAGTGGTATGGTGATGTGGGCATTAAACGGAGAGGTTTTTTTAGAGCCAAAAAGTGATATAGAATTTTTCCCTAAACAAATAAATCCTTTCTTAGCCATGATGTTCAGAGGGTCAGTCACTGTTAGCTTGGTTTGCTTCAAAGAGCTCTTGTGGGGTAAGATAACCATCTTGGATGCTTTGGAGAATGGGCAGGAAACAAACTGGATCTATAAATGCCTCTAGTCACAAGACAATCATAAGGCATATAAACCATTCCAACATCCTTTCTCTGGCTTGTGAATAGAAGGGGGAAATTCTGTCCAGAATACAGCATAGAAAACAGACGACCATCTATTTCTTTCCAAGGGGATAAACAGCATTTCTGCATCCTAGTTTGCTCTGCTGAGAATTCAGAAATGCAAAATCAGCACAGCCAGCTGTAAACTGGGGGAAAGTGGGATTTTGAATGCAGTATCAAAATCATTACCTAAGGCGTCCCCTTCCTTTTTATTTACCTCAGAAGAGAGCAGCAGAAAGGGAATTGTTTTGGACTCTTGAGTATTTTAAAATGTTGTATTTTTTTGCAGTGATGCAGCTACGGCCTAGGACCCTCGTAGTTACGGGACTGTCTCTCCCAGTATGCTCCGCGGAGGACCTTAAGGTCCATAAACAGTAATACCTTAGAGGTCCTGGACCCGAAGGAAATCAGATTAGCCTCTACTAGAACCAGGGCCTTCTCAACACTGGCCCCGACCTGGTGGAATGCTCTGTCTCCTGAGACCAGGGCCCTGCGGGACCCGATTTCTTTCCGCAGGGCCTGTAAGACAGAGCTGTTCTGCCTGGCATTTGGCCTGGAGCCAACCTGATCCCC
This sequence comes from Zootoca vivipara, assembly GCF_965207765.1. NCBI lineage: Eukaryota > Metazoa > Chordata > Lepidosauria > Squamata > Lacertidae > Zootoca > Zootoca vivipara. The sequence goes on from NC_142590.1 coordinate 3,048,919, forward strand.
TCCCCCATTTTCCCTTTCTTTTTCCCTTTTGTATGAGGCTGCATTTTTAATTTCTAATTTTTAATTTAATTTTGATGTATTTAGTTTTGTTGTTGAGTTGTATTTTGACCAGTTGTTTTATGTTTGGTGTTAGCCGCTCTGAGCCCAGCTTTGGCTGGGGAGGGCGGGGTATAAATAAAATATTATTATTTGTGTTTGTATTTGTACAAATTCTGGGGAGGAGTATATGAAGAAATGAAAAAGATGTTGGGGGTTACTTTTGGGGGGGAAAACAGAGTACTTCTTATTAAGTATAATGCCAAATAATATGCCAGATAATAAAAAGAACATCTTCCTGTATGCGTGTGCACCAGCAAGATTGCTGATAGCCCAGAAATGGAGAAAAGAAGAATTACCCACAATCCAGGAGTGGCAAATAAAGTTAATAGAATTTATGAACCTAGAGAGAATGACTGCAGCAATTAGAAACATTTCAATACAAAAATCCAAAATAGAATGGGGGTTGGTGGAAGAGTATTTTAAGATAAAGGATATAAGAACTGAATTGATGGTCTGTTTGAATTAGGTAGTCATGGGGGGGAAATTAGAAGGAGGGGGGAAATAAAATTTAAAATGTATTAGAGTTGTATTATAATTGGAAAAAAGTGACGCAAGTTAAAGAGAATAGGAAAGATAAGTGAAGTGTTGTGATTTGGAAGTCAAGTTCTTTTTAATAACATATGATTTGGTTGTATATAATTTATGATTTATTTTTTCTGTATTGAATTTTAATAAATCAAATAAAGAATTTTTTAAAACTTAAAAAATATTATTAATCATTATTATTATTATTATTACGTAGACCCTTCAGTTGCAGAGCACAGTAACTGGAGAAAGACAGGTTGTGTAGCCATAGAAGTGGCCAGAGGATGAATGACCGCTGGGAGAAGCACAAAGAGAAGAAACGCCACAGTGCATCTGCATCAGCACAACTGGACGCCTTCATCTGCCCCGGCTGTAACAAAACATGTCTCTCCTGTATCAGTCTCTGCAGCCACAGCAGGCGCTTCCAACAGTTTGACTACATCTTCAAAGGCACACTCCTCCCTTGTCTCCCCAGGCAGATGGAGGCCAACTACAACAAGCTAATATTTTTCTTCTCTTCCCTCCACTCCATGTTTTATAACAGCTTCCATAGTCCTGATTTTTTTACAGCAAATTCATCCCACCTCCGCACCAGCCAACAACAGTTTTCCAGTCATACTCTAAGTATCTGCCATTTTGCTCTTAAAATCTCACTTAAAACCCTAGCGCCATCACAACTCGGGGAATAATGCAGTGTTTGCTTCTGCTGTCCTGATGCCAAACACATTCACTTGGGACTAAGCACCATTTTGTTGTAGAAAAGGGCAATATATTGTTTAATAATAATACAGTAATAATAATGGCAGCATCTGCAACTGTGTACATGCCTAGCCTGCTGCCTTCTGACAAGAAAATAATTTCAAAAATAAGAAATGACAGAGCAGTGATTAGCACTGACCCTGGGGGGTCCTGATGTGCCAAGCCTAGGTGCCAGACAGGTAGTGAGGGGGGGGGTCTCCATCATCTGGCTCTATGGATGGTCATTTGGAGCTTTCTGGACTTTGGACCCCCAAAATCCAGCTCTAGCTACATCACTGACTTAAATATAATAATCCGATAGCCTGGAGATTCTTCAGCACGAGACTTCATGTTTGATACAAGGCTTGTTTTCTGTTCCTTCCCTCCTGCTAAAAACATCAACAATAAGAGGAGTTCATGAGTGCAGGAATCCTGCGCTGTCGTCTTCCCCCTCCCCTTCTACTCGCCAAGGGGCGTGAAAGCGGCTGAACAAACTCAGAATCAGAGATTATTATACCCTGCTTTAAATCACTTTGTGTGTGTGTGTGTCATTAAAACACCCTCACAATGGTGTGTGTGTCTGAGAGTGTGTGCCCTTACTTTACCTGTACATCTATTATATGTGATAGCAGCAGCTCTCCTACTTCACAGCATAGAATCATAGAATCATAGAGTTGGAAGAGACCACAAGGGCCATCCAGTCCAACCCCCTGCCGAGCAGGAAAGACCATCAAAGCATTCTGGACATATGCCTGTCAAGCCTCTGCTTAAAGACCCCCAAAGAAGGAGACTCCACCACACTCCTTGGTAGCAAATTCCACTGCCGAACAGCTCTTACTGTCAGGAAGTTCTTCCTAATGTTTAGGTGGAATCTTCTTTCTTGAAGTTTGAATCCATTGCTCCATGTCCGCTTCTCTGGAGCAGCAGAAAACAACCTTTCTCCCTCCTCCATATGACATCCTTTCATTTCAATCAGCCAGACAACAGCTAAGAGACAACCTCTGCTGGCTTTGATAGGAAAAACACCTTTTTTTGCTAAGACCTTGTGGTGTAAGTGAGGCAGAAACAGTAAAAGGCAGCATCCTTTGGACAAAGAGGGCAGGCGAGCTGTAAAGCAAATGGGCATGTTCTGCCTCTCACCTTTCCAACTCCTGAACAAAGGCCAGTTTTGACATCCCCTGATGCAGAAGGGTTATTCTCTCCTTCTTGGCAAGCAAAGTTGCTATCTAACAACAGCTATCGCTGCCTCCCCTCCACCCCATCCCAATTTCGCTGAACATGGGAAAGTATAAACTTGCCCTCCTTTGTCTAGCACAGGCTCCCCTGAGCCAGGAGCCAAGTTCTGAACAGAGCTGCGTCTCAAAGTGAGCAGCTCTTCCGTGGTGGTGGACCCTTGTTGGGACAGTCATTGTCTGTTCCTGGTAGGAGCTGCCTGCAGTAATGGCTGCTTATGTAACTGAAACAGGAGGGTGGCTGAGAGAGACAGAGAGAAAAGCCCAGGGGGAGGTCACAGGAAGAACGACAGGGAAGATGAAGCTCTTCATTGTGCGTTGCACCAAACTGCAAAACCAGAGGACCAGGCACCTTGTACTTAGCTCTTTGGAGTACATTTGTCACCTTGCACTTGTTATGGAACATGGATTTCAAGGTAGTCTAATGCTTTCAGAGCAGGCCAGAATGCCCTCAGTGGTTACGCCTCCTTCAAACCAACAGCAGAAGTAAGTCTGTGATCATCACCAGTACTATTTTTCTAGGAAAAGAGGTGCTGGAACTCACAATGAGTGCCACCCTCATTGGCTTATAATGGCAAAGGCACCCACCTAAGAGGTACCAAAACTGAGTTCTAGAGAGTTCTCTTAGAATTTTGAAGTGTCAGGCATAGCTCTAGTGGCTTTAGCCCAAACGTAGCAGAGTTTTCCTGCACAGTGCAGAAGCTAGTTAATGTGGAAATGACTAGTCGGCTAGACGCAGAATAACTATTTACAGGATTTATTAAAAGAAAATAAAAGCAGCAGAGTTTCTGCATACAAAGCAAAGCAAAATAAATCCTCTCTGTCTCTCTCTCTTCAACCATACGCAGCACTCCTACTCCTAACACCCAACAAGAAACAACTGTGCTAGCATTCCTAGATAACAGAGTTCAGTGCTGGTCATTAACCAATCAGAGAGCTGTTGCCAGGCCAGGCAGACCTTGGCTTTCTGCCAAGAGTAAATTGACACTGCCTTGAGTTAACTGTGTGAAGCAAGAATCTGTAAGTTTCCCATGAGAACCAATTATCAGAAACCGAACAAGTTCTGCCTGAAAAAAGCCCTGGTTGTCATATTTAGCATTTAAGCACAAAATGTCTTTCTGTGTGTGTAACCAACACGATGAACTACAATTCCCAGAGTTCCCTGGGGGAAAGAATTGTTAAACCACTCTGTAACTCTGAGGGGAATAGGGTTCCTCCTTAGACCTCTCATCACCCTTAACAAACTACAGTTCCCAGAACTCCTTGCGGGAAGCCATGTCTCTTTAGCGTGGTCTAATGATAGTGCTTTAAAGTGTGGATGTGGACTGTATCTTAGCCCTGCCAATCACCTGTGTGGCTTGGGAAACTGCTTACTCCTTCATGGGACAAATGAGTTGTGAAGCAGCAGAGCCTTTCAAAGAGATGCCTGTTTGTTCCTGTGGAAGTAGTAACAATGATGAAAAAAGAGACAGGCAGGAAGAGAAACAGCAGTAACTAAAACTGAAAAGCATGCAACTGGCTCTTGGGGAGGAGCTACAGAAGGACTTGTTCTCTGTCACTGAGCTATAGACCTTCTAACACAGGCCAAATTGTCAAAACCACAGTGCACATACACACATGCCTTAAACAAATGGAGATTAAACTGTAGGAGAATGACAAATGGTTGTACCTAGCTGTGTAGCACACATCCTCTTCAAAAGAAAAGCTACCATATCATTTATCTGCAATGATGGGACTGGGTATCACTGTGGTCTAAACCACTGAGCCCCTTGGGCTTGCTGCCTGGAAGGTCGGCAGTTCGAATCCCTGCAACGGAGTGAGCTCCCATTGCTCTGTTCCAGCTCCTGCCAGCCTAGCAGTTCGAAAGCATACCAGTGTGAGTAGATAAATAGGTAGTGCTGCAGAGGGAAGGTAAACGGCATTTTCATGCACTCTGGCTTCCGTCTCGGTGTCCCATTGCAGCAGAAGCGGTTCAGTCCATCTGGCCACATGACCCGGAAAGCTGCCTGTGGACAAACGCTGGCTCCCTCAGCCTGAAAGCGAGATGAGCGCTGCACCCCATAGTCACCTTTGACTGGACTTAACTGTCCAGGGATCCTTTACCTTTTCCTTATTTGCAACAGCAGGCAAACCCACTCTCCATCAAAATTTCCACATTCAGAGCATATGTGTCACAGGGGCTGCGTTGCGACTACTCTAGAGTAACGACTCTCCAGACCGTTGCCTTTTCATGCTTTTATTATGTGCAGGCTATTTACAGTGCTAGAGCTGTACAGGATACATGTTCTCAGTCTGACCCAGAACCCTGGAATGGCGCTTCCCGCGTTTTCTTCCAACATAAGAGTCTGGGCACCCCAAATCTCCTCCCGCGTTTCCTCCTGCGTAATTCCGGAACCGGAGGGGAAAAGGGTCTCCTTTCCATGTTTTCCTTCTCCCCCTTTTCCCCCTCTCTCTCTCTTCTTCTCCCATGTGCAGCAGAGGCTCTGCTATCCTGCCAGAGCCCTGTTCCCTACTTCCTCCTTCCCCACTGGACTCTTCCCCCTCCTCGCTGGCTCCGCTGCTGGTGGAGGAGCTGCTCCTCAGGATGGAGGGGGCTCTCTGTACTCTTCCCCCCTCACAATATGCTTATAACACCAGCTTTGAATGTTTTAAGGGAAATACTGCATTTTTTCGGGCCATAAGACGCACCGGACCATAAGACGCACCCTTTTTTTAAAAAAAAAAAAAGGAGGAAAACAAGAAAACAAATATTCTGCCTCAAACCTGGTGGTGGCAGCTGCAGAAGAGGAGAAAGCAGCTTTTGGGTTGCACGTTCCTCCTCCGCAGCCTCAGCCACCAGTGACAAAGGGGCGGGGGGGGGAACGTTCCTCCTTCCTCCCCCGCCCCTTTGCCGCTGGCTTTAAAGCCAGCTGGGGAGAAGGGGAGGATGCTATGGTCCCTCAGACCTTGTGGGGGCCAGACTATATTTTTTGGGGGGGGGATGAACTAATTCCCACACCCCACAAATAACCCTGAAACTTGACATGAGTCAGCAGTGTGATGCAACAGCTAAAAAAGCCAATGCAATTCTGGGCCATAGCTGCCAAGTTTTCCCTTTTCTCGCGAGGAAGCCTATTCAGCATAAGGGAAAATCCCTTAAAAAAAGGGATAACTTGGCAGCTATGTTCTGGGCTGCATCAATAGGAGTACAGTATAGCGTCTAGAAGATCAAGGGAAGTAATAGTACCACTGTATTCTGCTCTGGTCAGACCTCACCTGGAGTACTGTGTCCAGTTCTGGGCACCACAGTTCAAGAAGGATACTGACAAGCTGGAACATGTCCAGAGGAGGGCAAGAAAAATGGTCAAGGCCTGGAAACGATGCCTTATGAGGAACAGCTTAGGGAGCTGGGTATGTTTAGCCTGGAGAAGAGAAGGTTAAGGGGTGATATGATAGCCATGTTCAAATATATAAAAGGATGTCATATAGAGGAGGGAGAAATGTTGTTTTCTGCTGCTCCAGAGGAGCTGACACGGAGCAATGGATTCAAACTTCAAGAAAGAAGATTCCACCTAAACATTAGGAAGAACTTCCTGACAGTAAGAGCTGTTCGACAGTGGAATTTGCTACCAAGGAGTGTGGTGGAGCCTCCTTCTTTGGAGGTCTTTAAACAGAGGCTTGACAGGCATATGTCAAGAATGCTTTGATGGTGTTTCCTGCTTGGCAGGGGGTTGGACAGGGTGGCCCTTGCAGTCTCTTCCAACTCTATGATTCTATGAAATAACCCAGAGGAGTATAGGAGTATGCATCAATAGGAGTATAGCATCTAGATCAAGGGAAGTAATAGTACCACTGTATTCTGCTCTGGTCAGACCTCACCTGGAGTATTGTGTCCAGTTCTGGGCACCACAGTTCAAGAAGGATACTGATGAGCTGGAACGTGTCCAGAAGAGGGCAACCAAAATGGTCAAAGGCCTGGAAACGATGCCTTATGAGGAACGGCTTAGGGAGCTGGGTATGTTTAGCCTGGAGAAGAGAAGGTTAAGGGGTGATATGATAACCATGTTCAAATATATAAAAGGATGTCATATAAAGGAGGGAGAAAGGTTGTTTTCTGCTGCTCCAGAGAAGCGGACACGGAGCAACGGATTCAAACTACAAGAAAGAAAATTCCACCTAAACATTAGGAAGAACTTCCTGACAGTAAGAGCTGTTCGGCAGTGGAATTTGCTGCCAAGGAGTGTGGTGGAGTCTCCTTCTTTGGAGGTCTTTAAGCAGAGGCTTGACAGCCATCTGTCAGGAATGCTTTGATGGTGTTTCCTGCTTGGCAGGGGGTTGGACTGGATGGCCCTTGTGGTCTCTTCCAACTCTATGATTCTATGATTCTATTCTATGATTCTAGGTGCATTTTAAATAAAATGACACATTCTACTCATGTAAAAACACGCTGAAGGCGACTGGACCGTATTTGGCCCCTGGGCCTTAGATTGCCTACCCCTGGTCTATACCATACCTAGAGCACAAAAAACTATGGAATGTGTTGAGGGGCACAGGTTTAACATTTCCTGGGAGATCTCAAGGTTTGCCTTTAAAAAAAAATAAAAGCAAGTTTCTAACCCTTACAGAGTGCTACTTGCTTGAAAGTGTGCAGAAAATGCTTTCTGAAATCTTAGGTGCCAGATACTCAGTGGTTGAGGGTGCCCCTCCCTGTGACTAGAAGCACACTCCAAATTACACAGAAGTCAAAAAATAATGCAAAACAAGTGAAATTATTTTTAATGTACAGAACACACACAGCTTGCTCTTCAGTCAAAGAGCCAAGTAATGTGGTTGTTATATAGGCAAGTCAAGAAATATTTGGCTTGCAACAGACATAGATAATAATAGCACACCCCTTTTCTCTTCCTATGCCCCCCCCACAGGTATTCAATGACTGCTTTGCTCAAAAATATTGTTGATCTGTGCCTAACAGTGAAGATTTTAGCCTGACTTCTTCAGGTAAAATCATCTTGGGGAGGTGAGATAAGAAAGACTTCTGGCTGCTGATCCTGGCAACATGGTTGAGAATTCTGGACTAGACTGATGTTTATGGGATGACAAACCTTTAATTATGAAGGTGCATTGCTTTAGATGTGGGACCTCGATCTCCATATGAACCAGGACGTCCTTTCTCTGGCCAGCCTATACAGATATTGCTAAAGTAGGCACCAAGAAGATTGCACTACCCAGCTGGTTTGCATGGGTGTGCCTGCAATGTGCCCATCTCACATAGATTCCTACTTTATTTTTATCCATTAGAATTTCTGGTCATTTGGCGTTACAACACTGCCATCTGCTGTTACTTTCTGAAACTGATAGAGATGGTGAAGAATTAGCATCTACAGCAGGGGTAGGCAACCTAAGGCCCAGGGGCCAGATGCGGCCCAATTGCCTTCTCAATCCAGCCCGTGACAGACCGGGAATCAGCGTGTTTTTACATGAGTAGAATGTGTCCTTTTATTAAAAATGCATCTCTGGGTTATTTGTGGGGCCTGCCTGGTGTTTTTACATGAGTAGAATGTGTCCTTTTATTTAAAATGCATCTCTGGGTTATTTGTGGGGCATAGGAATTCATTCATATTTATTTTCAAAATATAGTCCGGCCCACCACATGGTCAGCCCACGGCTAAAAAAGGTTGCTGACCCCTGATCTACAGTGTTGGTGTTTTTATTTTAGGTTAAAAATTACATTATTCACTGCAAAAATGTGAGTTCTTTGTAAGTATATTGTAAGTGCAGTTAAGGGTCCTGGAAGTTGTTAGGGTGACCCTCTCCCTGCACAGAGCTACAATTCCCAGAATGGTTTAACAATCAATCCCTCTTCTCCGGCAACTCCGAGAATTTGTAGCTCTGTGGTGACATCAAACTCCATTACAGATATCAAAAATGTTTTCTTCCACCTTGCCCACCTGCTGGAGAATTTCATAGAATCATAGAATCATAGAGTTGGAAGAGACCACAAGGGCCATCCAGTCCAACCCCCTGCCAAGCAGGAAACATCATCAAAGTATTCTTGACATATGTCTGCCAAGCCTCTGCTTAAAGACCTCCAAAGAAGGAGACTCCACCACACTTCTTGGCAGCAAATTCCACTGCCGAACAGCTCTTACTGTCAGGAAGTTCTTCCTAATGTTTAGGTGGAATCTTCTTTCTTGTAGCTTGAATCCATTGCTCCCTGTCCGCTTCTCTGGAGCAGCAGAAAACAACCTTTCACCCTCCTTTATATGACATCCTTTTATATATTTGAACATAGCTATCATGTATATTTCACCATCTCCCTCGCATTTTGCTTGCCTCCTGTCTCCCGCTATTTGTAAGGCCCCATTGGCCAGCCACTTTGCTTTCTTGCATTTCCTTTTCATTGGGATGGTTTTCGTTGCTGCCTCCTGTATAATGTTACAAACCTCCATCCATAGTTCTTCAGGCACTCTGTGCACCAAATCTAAATCCTTAAACCTGTTTCTCACTTCCACCTGGAGCAGGAACTGGCAAGCCACTCCAGTATCCCTGCCAAGAAAACTCCATGGACAAAGACAACAGGCATATAAAACTAGTTATTAGAGCCTAGTTATTAGAGGGCAGTGTATTAGGGAAGCTTCACAGAGGGAAAAAGTACCAACACGAGAAGAATGAGTTCAGGGCTCATCTGGGGGAGGCGTGGCAGACACCGCTGCCTGCCTCTGTCCCAGGTGTTCACCCAAGGCTGACTTATGGTTGCTGCCCAGTCAGTACTACCTGCAATGCTGCAGAAAGCTAGCCAAACCAGAGCCTATGCAACCACTCACTGGATTTGTAATCAATAAAGTGGCCTAAATTCTGCCAAAAACCAAACAAAAAATTTGAGTCCTGTTTGAACTTATTTCTAAAGGTAAAGGTAAAGGGGCCCCTGACCATCAGGTCCAGTCGTGACCGACTCTGGGGTTGCAGCGCTCATCTCGCTCTATAGGCCGAGGGAGCCGGCGTTTGTCCGCAGACAGCTTCCGGGTCATGTGGCCAGCATGACAAAGCTGCTTCTGGCGAACCAGAGCAGCGCATGGAAACGCCGTTTACCTTGCACTTTGATGTGCTTTCGAACTGCTAGGTGGGCAGGAGCTGGGACCAAGCAACGGGCACTCACCCCATTGCAGGGATTCGAACCACCGACCTTCTGATCAGCAAGCCCTAGACTCTGTGGTTTAACCCACAGAGCTTATTTCTAGGCCGGGTTAAAGAGTCTCCACACGCAACTTTAGTGGTACTGCTGACCTTTTGTGGGGAGGAGAGGGACTGACAACTAATAGCCCACAGGTCCATTCTGTTGTCTCCATGTTATTACCAGTTGAGCCAGGTGTTATGGGTTAGTGCAGCATCTGTTACTGGAGATGACTGCTCTACAACTGCCTACCTGCTGGATTCTGTACTCACATTTTTCTGGGTTAGGAACAGTAATACTTGCAGATTCATGGTGTGCAGGCAGATCACTCAGTGATGAATCACAGGGTTTGTCCATGCCATTGCTTAATCCATCTTGTAGCCAATAAAATAAGGCTTCTCGCGGTTTCTGACGGACGAAGCCATTGCCTATACCTTCTGCCAAAAGAACCAGGAAAGAAAAACTCCTTCTGTTTGTTTTTCCTTTTGCTGTGTTATTAAGAGTTGGGTGCCACTGGCGTAAGTTAAAGACCAAATGAAGACTATCCCTGCTGGGAGTCCAGCAGAGCCCAACAGAGTTGGCTGCCCCTCCCATAAGGAATGACAAACTCCTATTTCCAAAAGTCTAGCCCTTTTAATGGCTTGAAGGCCAGAAGGAATCTGCTGCACAAATGCCTGTGATTCTGGGGGCTTCTGGTTCCACTCTGCATTAATGGAGGCATCTCCCACGACAGCAGGAGATCGTTGGCAAAGGAAAAACAAGCATGATTGAGGGTAATTATCTTTGCAAATTGCCTCCACGGATGGGGGGGGGAGAAACGACCTTCATTCACAGTCAGTCTCGGTACCTGGCTCTTGCTCCGGCATGGAATGCAAGGGGCAGGGAGGCGCTGAGTGCCATGGGCGTAGGCAGGGGGGGGCATATCGCCGTCTATTATTTCTTATCAGAACGTTGTATACTGATACATCGATACAAGTGAAGGTGGATCTTGCCGGCCATCTCACTACAAGAATTAAGACCACAGTACTGGTGTTAAACAGGGATGCATTTGGGCCTCTTTCTTGTTTAATTTTTATATTAATGACATAGTTAAAGAACTGGAGGGCCTGCAGTTTGCCCCTGGCACAATTCTTGATCAGAAACTCTCTGTTTTAATGTACGCCGATGACCTAGTACTTGTATCTAGAACCCAGTTGGGCCCGAGGCGATTGCTTGCAAAAATAAGCTCATATTGCACGAGGAATGCCTTATCCATAAATTACGATAAAACGCAGGTCATTGTATTTGGGAAGCGCCCTAAAAAGCATGTTTGGCACCTGGACAAACACATCATAAACCAAGTAAAGACGTTCAAATACCTGGGACTGGTTCATTCAGAAATGGCACCTTGGAATGCACAGCTGTCCAATATTAAATTGCAAGCCTTTAAATCGGTAAAAGCTATTTTGAAATTTGCTGCTTGCAATGGGGGAAACCTAGTCAATCCAGCTCTATCGGTGTACAAAGCAAAATCAATGGCCCATATTTTATATGGTGCAGAGGTTTGGGGCACTTCAAACGTTTCTGGTCTGGAACCCCCACATAACTATTTTTTATTATTTAATGTTTCAACTAATATATTAAAGTGTTTCCATAGCTTTGTGCTGATTAAGTCATGTTTTGATAATGTAAATGTCCTATGTTTTCTACCAAATTTGTATATATTTTACTGAATTACATTGTATACATTGCAGCAGCCTTTGGCTATAAGCAATAAACTTGATACCGGTACCTACAGCAAATATTGGAGGGGCCGGCACAGCCAATCCTGGCACCTCCACCAACCAATTTATTAACCAATGCCTAACTGCAACCTTACAAGTTGTGATGAAATGTAGGCGTAGTAGGCGCAGTAGGCGAAAACCAAGTGGCACCAGCCAATCAGCCAAATGGAAAAATTCCTACCAGGCCCCTGCCCCAAAAGCAGACGACCCCATGGCAGGCATAGCAAGGTCAAACGCAACAGCTTAAATAAAAACCCAGAGCTGGAGCAAGAAGGCATCTTCAGATATTAAATAAAGGCAAGGAGTGAGTTCCCAGGAATTGCAAGCCCCCTGGTGATGAATCAACCATATATTAAATAAATGCAAGGAGTGAAACACCATTTTCAGAACCAAGGTGTCCGTGATTTAAAATCGCTTTTGAGTCTAGAGGTCTCCAAAACACCCCCCAATAAATCAAACTTCCCACAGAAATGTAAGTTTGAGGGTTTTGGCATAATTTTGGCCACAACTTTATTTAAAATACTTTATTTAAAATACAAAATGTGAGTGGTTGCTTAGGAAATGAAAGAGCTGATAAAAAATGTAAATCTATGAGTAGACACAGGAAAGATATCCAGAAGAGGAGGAAGCTAATGGGAACAAGGACACAAATGCTAGAAAACACATAAAAGAGGCCTCCATGTGACTCCCTGCAACAGGGAATAGTGAACTATCAGATCTAGGTCCACACAGATCTCTACACCCACCCACCCAAACCCCAATGGTGGGGGGGGAGCGATCTGCGTGGATCTGGATCTGATGCTATTCCATGTTGCAGGGAGTCACATGTATAATAGTATGTTTGGGAACTTCAGGTGGGCTTGGAGATGCACAGCTTTCCTCTATATCCACGACGCAGGATACGTTTCGAATGTCAAGATCTTGTAGATGGCTTTCCGGAATATCCACGATGCAGGATTCGTTTCGAGTGTCAAGATCTTCTGCCTGGTTTTCCTGGATATCCACTATGCAGGATTGGTTTCGAGTGTCAAGATCTTCTGCCTGGCTTTCCGGTATCTCTACGATGCAGGATTTGTTTCGAGTGTCGAGATCTTCTGCCTGGCTTTCCTGGATATCCACGATGCAGGATACGTTTCGAATGTCAAGATCTTGTAGATGGCTTTCCGGAATATCCACGATGCAGGATTGGTTTCGAGTGTCAAGATCTTCTGCCTGGCTTTCCGGTATCTCTACGATGCAGGATTGGTTTCGAGTGTCAAGATCTTCTGCCTGGCTTTCCTGTATCTCAACTGTGGAGGATTTCTCTTTAATTACCAGATCCAGATGAGAACCACACTTTGAACAAGTAGTTAGACGCTTGCTATTTACCAAATTTCTTGGGGTAATCACCACTGCAATGTCTATTCGATATGGATCTGTTGTGGTGGTCCTGATGCAAAATCTCTCCATCCCAACCAATGCTGCACTCAGCAGCTGGAAACCCGCAGCGATATAGCCAAGATAAATAGAAGGCCCAATATGCTGCTCGCTGGGAATTGGAGGCAATTCAAAAGTTTCTGGGAAGTCAATTTTCCCATTCTGCAAGACAGAAGACATGTTCCATATCACAGAAATCAGGACAAGGATCCCTGCAGGTATGTTCAGGAACGCTCCAAGCCTAAAAAAAGTTAAGAGGAAATCCTCGTGTTTTCCGGGCTCGAACACATTGCACAAGGCAAATGATATTAATACTAGGGCGGCTGAACTCATAGTGGAAGCTAAGGCCATTAAGTCCTGAGCAATAAAAATTTCCCTTGGGAGGGTTGGATATCGCTCAGTGAGACCTTCACAATGCCAAAAAGAGTTGCCGTCGTCAGAAGGGTTTCTCCAAAAACAGACATTCCAGATTCCAATCCAGACGTTTCCAGAGCTGTTCTCTCCACGCCACACTCTCCAGTTGACACTGGCTGTGGTTGCAATGCACAGAATGCAGGCCAAAATACTCATCAAGAACCCACAGAACTGGAGGCAAGAAACTACGCTCAGCAATCTCCCCACCAGGGAGCCTTCTCTCACCCGCAGGGGGGGTTTGGAGAATAGAGGACCCAGGGAGACTTTGGCAGACATCCTGGAAACAAAAGAGAAGACAACATACAGTGAGGGAGGGAATAACAAGCATGTCTAGTCATTGAAGGACATCCTCCCTCCTGGCCAGAAAGAAGCAGCAAAAGAAAGAGTTCCCCTGCTCTCTCCCACCCCCTGGTTAGGTATAGACATCTGATCCAGAGAAGCCGACACTCATACTTTCTTCCAGCACACTGCTCCTGATTGAATATACTGTTGCATTGTTCCTGTGAAAATGGCCCTAACCACAGCAACCTGTTGTGGATGGGAATCTGCTCATGATTTCGCTGTTTTGCTATCTGCTACTGCTATCTGCTACCTTTCCCACAGAGCAGAAACACACCTGATGGCATAGTGAGGAATGTTTAATCCCTACACTTACCTGAAATGCGTTCCTCAGCTAGAGTCTAGCGGGCCAGGAATAGAGCAGGTATTTGCTAGGTGCTCCTGAGCCTCAAAAAGACTCAGCTGCTGGCCACTGGGCTGACGTTCACCTGAGCAGCCGGCCACAGCAGCAACTGCTCTGCAGAATTCTAAGGTCAGTTACAGTCCAGTTAGAATCCTGACAGCAAGACAAATCATAACTCCAGGGTACTGGTCATTTGGAACAGCAGGAAAGTGGGAAATGGGAGGGAACTCAGTTCCCTTCTTTCCGAATGCAGAGTGTCTATTCCAGGACACTGTGCAGTTCAAACACGTTCTTCCTGAAGTCAGATTCAGAGCAGTTCCAGGAGTAAAAATGGTGATTGGTGTATCTCAGTATAGATTCGCTTGATGGTCCTGCATGCATTTCATAAAGGATCTCCATTTACAAGAGAAGCTAATACTAGCATTAGGCCCTGAACAATCAGAATTTCCTTGGCAAAATTATTGAAGACTCCTTACAAACCTATCATTCTTCTTGGCTGTCACAACTTGTTTGGACATTATAGTAAGGGACAAGATATTAGCTCTTTTCCTTTGCACTGGGACCACATGAAATTTGTGCCATGGGACCCCATCACTCACACCAATACAGGCAACACCATTTTCAGAACCAAGGTGTCCGTGATTTAAAATCGATTTTGCGTGTAGAGGTCTCCAAAACACCCCCCAATAAATCACACTTCACACAGAAATTTAAGTTTGAGGTTTTTGGCATAATTTTGGCCACAACCATATTTCAAATACAAAATGTGAGTGGTTGCTTAGGCATTGGTTACGACTATCTGACATCCGCCCGCCTGCGGAAGTCAGGGCGAGGAATAGAAATTGAGGAGAGAATGGAGACGGGGTTCAGAGACTCTCCTCTCCTCAACTGCTCCCAGGGGCTCTTCCGTGGCCCTAGCCCCTTGGAGGGGGTACGGACGAAAGCATGGCCAGCCCCAGAATTCCTTTAACGGAATTCCCCGCGCAGCAGCAGCATTGTAGGGTCAGGCACGGCCAACCATTTCCCCTACAGCAACCGAGACAGCTTTAGAATAATTCCCAGAGCTGAAAGTGACCACTTCCCACTTGAGTTATCTCTGATATCATTCGTTTCTCCTGCTTTTCCTAAATTATTGGATGAAACGGAATATCTGATACTTGGAAATAAGAGGTGAAAATGGAATGCACAGGTCCAAGAAAAAACGATTCAGATCCTGGATTCCCATGAATTTGTTTCATTAAAGGGGGAATTGTTCTTAGAAACAATTAGTAATTGGTCTGTATGAGAACATAATTAACAGAATGCGCCCATTGATGACCACAACTAGTATGACAAAAAATAAAAAGTTTAAAAGACATACCTGGTTTATAAGGAGTGTCAGAATAGTAAAAAAAAAAAAAGCTTATCTAGGGAACTCAGAAAATTGAAGTTAAAACATGCTAAGCACAATCTTGTTATACAAGCTGAGGTAGCCCAATTACGTTATGATTATAAATTACTACTTACAAGCAAGAAACAAATATATTATGAGCAACAGTGGAAAGCATTGGGAGATGTAGCACTTCAAAAGTATTCACGGAAATTTGGGCATCTGGTCGCCCAAGGTACAAATGGGCTGGGCTACTCGCTAGAAGCATCAGTCCAAGGAAAGGATTGGGTTACATATTTTACAGGAATATATGGCCCCCGAACCAACTCACCCTCACAAGTTGACCACATTCAGTTATCAGAACTGCCAGAATGGCCAGACGTCATGCCCAACCAGATTAAGAGGCTAATCATAAGCCAACTAGCCAATAAAGCCCCAGGAGAAGACATGATCCCAGCAGAGATTTATAAGATAAGACTGGATTTCTGGCCACCCATTTTTGCAAAACTGTTCTCATATATTAACAGCTCAGGTTGCATACCAGAAGGGTGGAAGCTGAGCATAATTGCCCCAATATATAAAAAGGGTGATAAGAAAATTCCCGCTAATTATAGACCTATTAGTTTGCTAGATGTAGCCTCTAAATTATATGCCAGACTCCTCCTTGGGAGACTGGAAGAATGGGCAGATACAAATAAGGTGATATCTGAAGCCCAGGCAGGTTTCCAAAGAGGGAAATCCACATTGGACCAGTGCTTTGTGATGAACTTTCTGCTATGCAAATACATCCATAATTTGAAGCAAAAACTGTATGTTGCTTTTATTGATCTAAAATCGGCTTTTGATACGATTCCGAGACACGCATTGTGGCAGAAATTGGGGAAGACAAATATAGATCGCCGTCTATTATTTCTTATCAGAACATTGTATACTGATACATCGATACAAGTAAAGGTGGATCTTGCCAGCCATCTCACTACAAGAATTAAGACCACTACTGGTCATGGGAGTAGGCAGGGGGGGCAGGAGGGGGCAACTGCTCCCCCTAGAAGCAAAAAATTAATGTATTTTACAGACCATAACTCCAAAAACTGAAGTGGAAAGGACTTTGCTTTAGCAAGAGCAGCTAAGTCTCTGCTTGCTGGGGGGGGGGACACACAGCTGTAACAAAAACACATCAAATAAATAAAGCAAAGTGGCTACCAGTAGTTAAGCAGTTAAGACAATGGAGCAGATATCCCCAGGCAATATTCAATAGCTGACCACTTCACCCTATTGTTCTTCAGTGGGAGTTGTTAATGAGCATTCAGGAATCGCATTAAGAGTTCTATTGACGATTTAATGAGGGTGCAGATTATTCAATTTGACTAAGGTGGCTCTGCAAGGCTAAAAGGAAGTGAATAAGAAAGGGGGGGGCTGTAGCTTTGACAGACACAGTGGTGTTTATAAAAAGCAGTGGTGTTCCAGTCTGCCCCTCCTCCTGCATCTGTATACTGTAAATCAGGGGTGGCCACCTCCCAAGAGACTCTGATCTACTCACAGAGTTTAAAACTGGGAGTGATCTACCCCCTTTTGGGGGGTTCAGGTCAAAGCTGTTGAGTTTTTTTAAGGAAGGGAAGCCCTGTTTTGGGGGGTTTAGGTCAAACTTGTTGAGCTTCTTTTAGGAGGGAGGGAGGCCCATTTTTGTTTAGGGCTTCAGGTCATAGTTCAACTTTTTTTAGGGAGGAGGAAAATTTTGGGTGAGCTTTTTTTAGGGGTGCCAGTGACCTACCAGTGATCTACCACAGACATCCAGTGATCTACTGGTAGATCACAATCTACCTGTTGGACGTGCCTGCTGTAAATCAAGCAGAGAGAAAGCTGCTTACAAGGCTCCTGTACAGGCGTACCGGTATCTTCCTCTTGCTGCAGAGTTCCAGCATCACAGCGTCACCCAGAGGCACCCACAAATATGAGTTATCCCTCTCTCTATTTCTTCCTTCCTTCCCTCCCTCTTCCATCCTTAATAAAATACGGGGGGGGCAGATAAGCCCCACATAGAAAGCCCATCAACATGGGGGGATGACTCTTTCAAATATGGTATTTACCAGTAATTGGGGGGGGGGGGAGGCACCTAGGCCTCTAGGAGTTGGTTGCTATGCCTAGGAGTAGGACAATTCAAGAAAGCAGAATGATGCATATGCTATGGTAATATATCAATAGAATCATAGAATTGTAGTCGGAAGGGACCACAAGGGTCATCTAGTCCAACCCCCTGCAATGCAAGAATTTTTTCCTAAGGTGGGGTTTGAACCCACAACATGGTTGAAATATTATGCTGATATGCAGCAACGCCTTGGAGCCGTCGTGGCTGCGGCCGTGCCTTGCCTTGCCCTCGCCCGCCCTGCCACCCCCTCTCGCCTGCCCGACCCTCCCGTCCTCTCCAGCCAAGCAGGGTAGCCGCCAACGCTGCCAGCCCCAGAAGCACAAGGTGGCCGCTGCCGCTGCCGCCACGATGTCCTCAGGCCCGCTGGCCCTGTAGCCCCGTCCACATTCCCACTTTGTGGCCCCTCCCCTCCCATGCCTTGGCCTCGCCCCTGAACGACCATGGCTTGCCCCCCCCCTAGTTTTGATCCTGGCTACGCCCCTGCTGAGTGCAAAAGCACTTTGCCTGCCAAAAACCCTCCAACATTAAGAAGCAGAGGTTCTCCTGTTAATTAGAGCATACCTAACTGGACTAAAGCACAGGCGTGAGCTAGAAGAGATGAGATCCTAAACTGTGGAACAAAACCAACTTTAAGGTTTGAACTTGAGAGAAGACTTCATTTGATAACAGCAACAACCGGGGGAAAGATAGGCATAATATTTTACAGGAAGAAACACCACAGACAGAATAATTGCCACACACTGGAAGAACCAGGCTATAGCCTGAGTGCCTCACTTGTAGTTTTATAAATCATTTAATGTGTCAACACAAATAGAAGTTTTTAATATTGCAGTTGTTGTACAAGGGATTAATATTTTGACTAGAATGCAATGGAAATTAATAAGATTTTGGAATGCAGAAATAAAGCAAGTAATCAAGCCATCAATTCTAGCAGGTGGGGGGGCCACCTTATTTAAATTATATAATTTGGTATTTGAACAATTGGTATTGATAATTGTATTATAAATTGGTATTGTTATGATGAGGCTATTATTGGATTCTAATTGAAAACTAATAAAAATTATTATTAAAAAAACAGAAAACAAATGCCTGTGATTCTGTGATCTCATTTGTAATTTACAAGCAGCCCCCCATTTAAGTGGGGGTCATGTTCTGAGGCACCGCACACGGTGAAATCACATATAATCGAAACCCATTGAAAAAGTCCGCAACCCCCCCCCATTCCACTCCTGCCCTGCCCCACCCCCACCCCTTTTAGTGATGTTTCTTCAGTGCTGGCTTTATGACATTTCCAGGTTACTTCCGGGTTCCGCATGACGTGCGTATACACAGCCATACACATATTGAAAGTGTGTACTTGTAGAGGAATATACTGCAAAGGGCTGATTATACTACAGTTCGTGCCTGCAGATATTTATTCTCAAATGAAGCTAGATTGGAGCATTCTAAACAATAACTATGAAGTGACATATACATACATATGCATTTGTTATAGCTAAAATCTGCCACTGTTTGAAAGAATTGAAGGCAAAGGAAGAAAAGATTCCACACTAGCATCCCTTGATCTATCTGACCTGAGGAGAAGGTTGCAGAAGATCAAAGCTATATGGCGTGTCAGATAAACTGCTGCTCTCACCAAATTTGTTTCCTCATAAGTCAACAATATTGCTGTGCCACATGGCCTATATGAAATATGCAATTCAAAAGCCCCACTTACTCACTGAATACAGTGAAACTCATTTCCCAGTAAACCAGTGGTTCCCAACCCTTTTTTGGACATGCCCCACCAAAGCATCTCTAAAATCCTGATGCTTCCCCCCCCCCCCGGGTGACATATAATTCTTATCATTCAAAAAGTGAACTCCTATTCGCGTGGAGGCAGCCTAAAAGACCACTCACTGTTAATAACTCACTCTCAAATTGCCCCCCATAAAAATCAAATTGCCCCCCTGTGGGGCGTATGCCCAGAGCCGTAGCTAGGTGATCTTGCACCCCTGGCAGAACCGTCCAGATTATGCCCCCTAGCCATGGACAAATTAGCTCTTCTTTCTGCCTCTCCAGCAACCCCCCCCCATTCAATTCACCCTCTATTTAAAACCATTTCTTATGAGGCAATAATCAATATTTATATTTATGTACATATTTTTAGCCTATTTTGCAAAAAAAAAAAAACAATCTCCTGCGCCCCTGGCGGGGCCTCACCTCACCCCCCCCCCCAGCTATGATCCTGTGTGGGCCCCACATTGGGAACCATGGCAGTAAACCATTCTCGGACTACACTGTTACAACACAGAGATCACCCTCACAACTAAACAATAATTGGAAAATAAAGACTTCACATTTATCCAGTCAAACTACATGCTAAGTTTATAATATCATTTCCCCAAGCCTACGGCACCCACAAAATACAAGAACAGCCTCACTCGCTGTACATGGGTCATGATTCATTTTTCAAAACTGGTGTGACGAGGCATTGTGAACTTAAACCACTAAACGTGAAACAAATTTAATACACTCCATCACTTTGTTCTTGGTAGCCACGCAGGAGGTAGGTATTTAAGAATGATCCAGGTGGCCCCCAGAAATGTGGGCAGGGCAAGGGCTTTAAGCCAGTGGGAAACTGTAGCAGGTTGGGGAGAGTCTTCTATGACCCGTGTCTTCAGGGGCTTGAGAACTCGGTCCCACTGGGTCAGGATTGCACCTCTGGCTTCCCCCCACTTTCCAGGTCCAGTCAGGCGGTACTGATAAGAAGTGCAGGGGCCAAATAAAACCATCCAGGCTAGTTTGGGGTCTGATAGGAAAAGCAATGGCACATTGGGCTTCACGCCCAAGCAAGCAGCAATTTCATCCATGTAGGAGACGAAACTCGTCTTGGTTTTGTCTTTCTTGCTGGAAAGAATACCCCTAAAGTGGAAAAGAAATTGGAAGAATGTCAAACTTCTAAGGCCCAGTAAGCACAATTCACCTGTTTTGTAGCCCCCGCCCCTGCCCCCCCCCAGGTGACTGTAGTACTATTCCGTCTGATCACAGGAGCCTTCAAGATACACGGGGGGGGGGGGGGCTGGGTGTGTGCATGGACCAGCTCCACCCCCTTGTATCCTGCGCACCAGGCAGGCCCTCTTCTCTCCTCCGACGCTTGCTTGTTTAGTGTAGAGGCTGGAGGCCGTTTGAAGCCTCCTCAAGACTGGGAACTCCGATAATGTTGTTGCTGTTGTTGTTGTTGTTGTTGTTGTTGTTGTTGTTGTTGTTGTTGTTGTTGTTGTTATGTGAAGTTTCTGATTGCACAAAGGCAAATGTGGTTAGAAGCCCCTTTTAGACAAACCCAGGAATGTTAGGGGCAGAGGAAGCAGGGCCCAGTGTTATGGGGTGCTGGAGGTGAGGGCAACATGCCGGAGAACTTTACTTGTCATTTTTTCTAGTAGTTAGGCTGAGAGGAGCAACTTGCCCATTGCCTTGATGGCTGAGGAAATGATTTGAACCTAGGTGCTCACCAACAAATTTCAACAGCCTAGCATTATGCCAAGTATTTCCCAATTTGACCTTTATCTCAAAAATAGCAATTTTAGAGGGCTGTTTTTTCCAGCCGATGCTGTTGCTTCAGTGACTGGTATCTCTCTTTCCTTATCATTTCTTCTCTAGTTATCCTAGTCAATCAGAGACCACTGCTAAATGTAATCATGCTGGGATGCGATGGAGCTAATCAAATACAGTGGTGCCTCACTAGACGAATTTAATTCGTTCCACAGGTCTTTTCTTATAACGAAAAATTCGTCTAGCGAATCCCATAGGAATGCATTGAAATTTTTTTGAAATTTTTTTGCCCATAGGAACACATTAATTGAATTTCAATGCATTCCTATGGGAAACCGCGATTCGCTAGACCAGCGTTTCTCAACCGCTGTTCCGCGGCACACTAGTGTGCCGCGAGACGCTGGCTGGTGTGCCGCGACGTGCGGCGACGAGAAGGGCGATTTGCATTGTCACGTGCCTGGCGGCCGCCAATAAACAACACTGACCCGCCAGAAAGGAAGCCGGCCGGGTCACGTGACAATGCAAATCGCCCTTCTCGTCGCCGCACGTCGTGGCAAAATTTAGACAAACTAAACTAAAATTTAGACAAACTTAAAGAAGCTGGCTGGATGAGCTCAACCTGAAACTTGCTGAGCAAAGGATTGTGCTGGCAGAGAAATCAGCGGCCTGTGAAGCCTTATTACAGGAGATTGCAACCAACACAGCAATTGGCAAGTGTTTCTTACAGTCATAATTATATAGTCAATATAGGGCGGCACAGAGTTAAAAATTTTAACTTTTTTAATGGTGGTGTGCCTCGTTATTTTTTTCATGGAACAAGTGTGCCTTGGCCCAAAAAAGGTTGAGAAACACTGCGCTAGATGAATTTTTCGTAAAACGCATTCGTCTAGCGAGGCAACCTCCGCTAGAAAAAACCTTTCGTTAAGCAGAAATTTTGTTAAGCAGGGCATCCGTTAAGCGAGGCACCACTGTATGCTGCTGCTAGCATAGAATAAAAAAAGGGTGAAAACAATGGTCCACCAATTTATTGAATTCGTTTCTAATTCAATGGGGTAAGTAAAGCCCATTAGAGGAGGGGCAATGCTGAAGCCCCTGGCTTGCTTTTGATGAAGCTTTTTTTTACCTCCCTCTATTGGTTCTGCAGTATTCCAGCTGCTCACCCAGTAAGCTTCATGGCCTCTCAAGTCCTAGTGCAACACTCTAACCACTACAGCACACTGCCTCCCTGCTTCTGCTATGAGGCAGCTACATAAATTAAGAAGGTATAAATATGGGGAAAGGAAACGTCACTTGGAGAAGGATCTGAAAGATTTCCCTTGAAGCTTGAATTTGTTTCATTCTGGATTGTTTTATTTGATGCTTTAATGTGTTGTAAACTGCTTTGAGATTTTTTTCCTTAAAATATAAAGTGGTATCGAAATGAAATTATTATTATTAGTAGTAGTAGTAGTAGTGGTAGTAGTAAACCCCTATGATAAGAAAACCAGGGGTGGATCTAGACACAGAGGGGGGAAACGCTATAAGTAAGTCAGAAATTAGGTCATTATAACAAAAGAAAGAAATCTCTATGGAAAACCGTGTTTTACAATTTTCTGCTCTCTGGTGCCATCTCGTGTTGTATGTTTATAGCATCTTCAAATCACTGTATCTTTACTAATGTCTTCTTCTTCTCTGGCGATCACTCATAGCCGAGTAAGATTGTCTTCCATAAACAGCTGAGTCCCAGGTCATTCCTTATTAACAAAGCAGCAAATACTCAGAATATTGCTCAGAAGTATACAGGGCTGCCCAGACTGTCCCAGTGGCCCAGTTTGTGAGGGTGCAGCTTGAATGCCTTTCTGATATATGTCTGAACAGCAAATGAACTTCTTCCTGTTTGATGCCAAATGAAGTTCACTCACTGCATTAGGTTCAGCATCTGGGTTCAGGTGAGAAGTCTGGTCATCTGTTTCTTGGAATGGAATCCCCAGTTTATCTTATTGATAATGCTGCCTTTCCCCCATTTCTCACCCACAACATTTTAGCATCAAGGAATCAAAAAGGGAAAGGGAAAGGGAGACCAGTTGTACAATCTGCTCGTTTTTCTCATCTTGCTCCTCATAAAAACATTACTGCTCCTTATGGCCAAATCAGGCACAAGGATGATAATGATGACCATGTATTTTCTGCTCAGTGGCTGGACAAAGACTGGGAATTCAAGTGTGGTGGAAACTCTTCTTTAACCACATGATGGCACTATTTTCATGGATGAAAAACTTCTAGAGAGCAGCCAATCAGAGCAGGAGCAGCAAAAGGGACGAAGTGAAAGAGGTCTCTTTAATCACCTGAAGGTTTCTAAAAATTTAATCCATGTTGTATGGGACCTTAGCATGTTGTTTCTGAAAATGGGTAAATGGGGTAGCAGCAAATATCTGGGGAGGGAGGTGCCTGATATCCTTCACTACTCTTTGAAGTCATCTCTGAACCTCCCAAAAGCATGAGCAAAGCTTTTTCTTCTTTTCTGCCATAAAATCTCAGTTCTGTTTTTTTATTCACAGACATATCAGCAAATTCAGGTGGTGCAGTTAAAGTTGATTGGGAAACAAACCAGTCTCTCTCCACTCCCAAAATCAAGTCATTGTTTTAAGGTGTGCCATTCTTAGATTTGGTTGGATTTGCAAGTTAAAGTGTTCATTATGTGCATATTGCCTCTGATGTGTTATGGATCCAAAAAATGGACTATGACATAGAGAAACATGAACAGCTTAAGAACAACACAGCAGGCCATGGAACGTGCAATTTTAGGAATATCATTAAAAGGTAGAAAAATTAGTAATTGGATACAACAAAAATCAAAAGTTATGGATGTAGTGGAAAAGGCCTTGAAGTGGATATATGCAGGACATTTGGCAAGAGGCCAATGGAATAAAGCAAAGTTAATTTGGAGACTCTATAATTTTAAAAGTCCAAGGGGATGACCACCTTTGTGGTCCACTTGCCTTTCCTCCACTCTTTCCAGGCCTGCAAAAACCTGCTCTTTAAAGCTCAATCAGAGCAAACAGCAACCCATGGAAAACCCAAATTGATGTTTGCCCCGATTCAGCTTTAAAGAGCTGGTTTTCATGGGGGGGGGAGGAAAACGCTTGCACACAGAGCCTTAAGGCATGGAGCTTTGTGTAGGAAAAGCACAGCAAAAGGTAAGTGTGGATAAGCCCTGAATGATTACAGTAATACAACATGCACAATAATATATAGCATTTCATACTTTTTAAGAAGTGTGTTCTTCCTTTTAGCAACTTCATTGATCATTCTGCTCATTGGAGGGAGCTCACTTGACCCTGAGTATGAGAAAGAAAATGGCAAATATGAACTTTTGTATTTCAGCCAATAAAAGGAAAGTACACTTGCTGCTTTGATTCAAGTCAGCATGGGTTTCTGAAAAATAGGTCATGTCAGACTAATCTGATCTCATTTTTTGACAGAGTCACAAGCTTGGTAGATGAAGGGAACGCTGTGGATGTAGCCTATCTTGATTTCAGCAAGGCCTTTGACAAGGTGCCCCATGATACAGTATTGTTGGAAAGAAGATAGTAAAATGCGGGCTAGACAATGCTGTCATTCAGTGGATTTGTAACTGGCTGACTGACCGAACCCAAAGGGTGCTCATCAATGACTCCTCTTCATCCTGGAGAGAAGTGACTAGTGGGGTGCCACAGGGTTCTGTCTTGGGCCCAGTCTTATTCAACATCTTTATCAATGACTTGGATGATGGGCTTGAGGGCATCCTGAGCAAGTTTACAGATGACACCAAATTGGGAGGGGTGGCTAATGCCCCAGAGGACAGGATCACACTTTAGAATGACCTTAACAGATTAGAGAACTGGGCCAAAGCAAACAAGATGAATTTTAACAGGGAGAAATGTAAAGTACTACACTTGGGCAAAAAAAAAATGAAAGGCACAAATACAGGATGGGTGACACCTGGCTTGAGAGCAGCACATGTGAAAAGGATCTAGGAGTCTTGGTAGACCACAACCTTGACATGAGTCAGCAGTGTGATGCAGCAGCTAAAAAAGCCAATGCAATTCTGGGCTGCATCAATAGGAGTATAGCATCTAGATCAAGAGAAGTAATAGTACCACTGTTCTGGTCAGACCTCACCTGGAGTACTGTGTCCAGTTCTGGGCACCACAGTTCAAGAAGGATACTGACAAGCTGGAACGTGTCCAGAAGAGGGCAACCAAAATGGTCAAAGGCCTGGAAACGATGCCTTATGAGGAACGGCTTAGGGAGCTAGGTATGTTTAGCCTGGAGAAGAGAAGGTTAAGGGGTGATATGATAGCCATGTTCAAATATATAAAAGGATGTCATATATAAGAGGGTGAAAGGTTGTTTTCTGCTACTCCAGAGAAGTGGACACGGATCAATGGATTCAAGCTACAAGAAAGAAGATTCCACCTAAACATTAGGAAGAACTTCCTGACAGTAAGAGCTGTTCGACAGTGGAATTTGCTGCCAAGGAATGTGGTGGAGTCTCCTTCTTTGGAGGTCTTTAAGCGGAGGCTTGACAGTCATCTGCCAGGAAAGCTTTTATGGTGTTTCCTGCTTGGCAGGGGGTTGGACTGGATGGCCCTTGTGGTCTTTTCCAACTCTATGATTCTATGATTCTAAGTGTGACTAGCCCAAGGTCACCCAGCAGCTGCATGTGGAGGAGTGGAGACGCGAACCCGGTTCACCAGATTATGAGTCCACTGCTCTTAACCACTACACCACACTGGCTCTCCTTGGTTCAACCCAGCAGGGCTCTTGTGTGTTTTTTAGTTTTTAATCTGGCACACATGAAACTATTTAAAGGCCAAATTACCCAAATTAATCATATGTTTACCCCATCCTTATGCAAAGCAGGAGTGGTGCATGATCTGATGTTAGCATCAACAGGTCACAGGGTAGGAGGAGTGCCAACTATTTCCTCTCCTTCCTACCTTGTTACAATTGCTGTTTCATTAAATGTTGTTGTGCTTCCCCTTGGTGTAAACTGGAAACTGACAATAAAATTATTCATTCATACCATTAAATACCCTTGTGATCCAACGTGCCTGAAGTTCCACTGCTGGCAGAATGGCTCCAGTTACTGCTACAAAGCCAACAAAAGCCAATGTGGGCTTTTCTAGGTGAGGAGGAAAGATCTGCTTATACAGAGATGTGCTGCTCCTGCAGGCATCACGGAGAGACTCTTCCAGAAAGGGAAATGTGGCAGAGTAGCCAGTTGCAAAGATGACTGTGTCTATATTCTCTTCTACTGTTTCATCTTCAAAGATGGCAGAGGTGTCTGTAAACCTCTTCACATTTGGCTTTACCATCACAGCTCCACAGAGGATACAGCTAGGCAGCTCATCGTTCAAAATTAAAGATGTCCATGAACTGCTAAATAGAGGAAAGTGGAAAGAAACACCATTAGTCCATATGTGACTACCAGCTACGTATCCCTCTTTACCAAGGTCAATTCCTACTACACCACTGAGAGATGATAGGCATGCCTGTTAAATATGTTGTTGGTGTGTACAAGAATTCTTCTGGTTTCCTCCCTAACCCTGACCTTTACAAGTTGAATCTCACATACCCTCCAACATTTCTCCAAAGCAGGGGTTCCCAACAAAATTTTCTCGAGGACCCCTCATCGAGCCGCTATTGTGACAAGGACCCCCATTAATTCCTAATCCTGAAATTAAAAAGTGAGAGCCAAATTAAGAGTCTTTTTATATTTTATATTTATACATTTTTTACAGTTCTTCTTCATCTGTAGGCCTTTGTCGTTTTAACGAACCACTTTTTAACCAACGGTCCATTTTTAACTATGCGAACTGTAGCTTCCGCGAAAAACAACGCTTTGTTTACAAACTCTACTGTTTTGCAAAGAGGCAGCGCGCGCCAGGGAGGAGGGAGTGGAATGGAGAAGAAAGGGTACCTGCGCAGTAGCGCACAAATGAAGGCGACGCGCGCAAAGCACCTTGGGGAGGTGAGCGTTAGTAGAATGCGCGCGCTGCCTCTTTGCAAAACAGTAGAGTTTGTAAAGCGCCACCTAACGGCATACAGCAGAACTACTGCCTCTATCTAATTCTAGTTTTGCGCTAGACTCTGCTCATGCAGGAAGCGGCCAAAACAAAAAATCTGTTATCATACGAAATATATTTAATATATTTTTTATTCTAATAGCATCTTGCGGACCCCTCTGGCATAGCTCGCGGACCCCTGGGGGTCCGCGGACCACCTGTTGGGGACCACTGCTCCAAAGAAAATAGGGACATCCTAAGGAAAAGTGTGACATTCTGGGATCCAATCAGAAACCAGGATGGCTTCTCTAAATCAGGGACATCTCTGGGAAATAGGGACACTTGGAGGGTCTGATCTCTGAGGAAGAAGGAGCGGATGCATGGAATTTATTTATTTCTTTGTTAGAGTTGCATATCGCCCTTTATCTGAAGATATCAGGGCGGCTCACAGCATAAAAATACAAAATGAGAACACAAAATATGTAATAAAACAAAATAAACCAATACCCCCCCCAACACATTATCTAATCAGCTCAAAGCCTGGTTATGGCAAGCCAGAGGGACATTGCTGCTGCCATGAGTGGGGAAGAAAGACCTGCTCCCTACTGCAAGGTCCATTTCCACCTGGCCTGGAGGGCGGGGCCACACTTACCCTGAACAGCTCAAAGAGCAGGCATCCCCAAACTCCGGCCCTCCAGATGTTTTGGACTACAATTCCCATCTTCCCCAACCACTGGTCCTGTTAGCTAGGGATCATGGGAGTTGTAGGCCAAAACATCTGGAGGGCCGCAGTTTGGGGATGCCTGTCCTAAACCCTCTTTGTCACCTTTGGCTCCTGGGAAGCCAGAGGGACATTGCTGGAACAACTTGGGTAGGAGCCATTTGGCTAAAATGTTTTAAAATATTTCAAATGGTTTTAATTTTGGGTCCTCTGTTTGGGTTGGGGTTGGTTAAATGTTTAGTTGGGGTTGGCAGTTATTTTAATTTGGGCATAACTATAAACTATTGTTATTGTTGTTATTATTATTATAGATTAATGTTTTCACCTGCCGCCGCCTCAAGGTATATGATGAAGCCGCCAGGCAATTGGGTGGAAGAGGTGAATGCCCATGGTCGATAAATTCCCATAAAACTCCCTGAAATGGTGGGAGCTCTTGGCAGCCAGCCAAGCTGAGGTCAGCGTCTATTTGGGCTTTTGACAGCATCTTGTTCCATTGCTCAGCCTACTGAGATTTAAGTGTAAGCGTTTATGTTAATTAGCTGTATAAGATAGTGTTTCTTGTTTTCTTACCTTCTGAGCCATTTTTATCTGTGTAATTATTTGAAGTTTTTCTCTCTTGTATAGTTTTGTTTCTGTAAAGTGTGTGTATGATTTTATGAAATTTGTTCTGGTCTAAGAATCATAGAATCATAGAGTTGGAAGAGACCACAAGGGCCACCCAGTCCAACCCCCTGCCAAGCAGGAAAGACCATCAAAGCATTCTGGACATATGCCTGTCAAGCCTCTGCTTAAAGACCTCCAAAGAAGGAGACTCCACCACACTCCTTGGTAGCAAATTCCACTGCCGAACAGCTCTTACTGTCAGGAAGTTCTTCCTAATGTTGAGGTGGAATCTTCTTTCTTGTAGTTTGAATCCATTGCTCTGGAGCAGCAGAAAACAACCTTTCTTCCTCCTCTAAGGTCCTGGACCCTTTAATTTTAGCCACGCCTTTCGGAGCAAGGGTCGTCCACTACAGCAGGTATCCTTATTTGGGATTTGATTGTTCAGTAGAGGCAGGTGCTGCCAGACCACCACCTTCCCCAGTTACCATAAATATTTTCATAGTAAAACTGCCTGACACTTTTTGTTAAATGTTGCTTGTGAAGCACTTTACATTCTACCTCTTCAACTCACTGTTGGACTTTCCTTGGAATGATACTTGCTGGAAATAAGGGACTGGTAAGCACTCTTTGGTACCTTCGTGAGAACATGGACCTCTGCATACCTTTGTCACGCCTTACAAGAAGCCACTGGTTCTCCTTTCGCACTGGTTCTAATGCTCAGTCTATATGCTTCAATGCTTTAGAGACGAAAGTTCAGCAAAGCTTCGTATGACAAGAATCACACTCTAGGGCAGACATGTCCAAAGTCCATTTTGGGGGCCCACCGGTCGGTTTAATCCGGCCCCTGTGGAAGTTTATTTTCTGGGGTAAAATCCTTAAAAAACACCTCAATAACTTCAATCCTAAAAAAAGGTCAACAAATTTGGTTGGCCCTCATGACCCTTCACTTCATCAAATCTGGCCCTCTTTGGAAAAAAGTTGCAGCGCTGGGGTTGCAGCGCTCATCTTGCTCTATAGGCCGAGGGAGCTGGCATTTGTCCGCAGACAGCTTCCGGGTCATGTGGCCAGCATGACAAAGCTGCTTCTGGCGAACCAGAGCAGCGCACGGAAACGCTGTTTACCTTCCCGCCAGAGCAGTACCTATTTATCTACTTGCACTTTGATGTGCTTTCGAACTGCTAGGTGGGCAGGAGCAGGGACCGAGCAACAGGAGCTCACCCCATTGCAGGGATTCAAACCGCTGACCTGATCAGCAAGCCCTAGACTCTGTGGTTTAACCCACAGCGCCACCTAGGTCCCATATGACAAACTTAGTTGGTCTCTAAGGTGCTACTGGAAGGAATTTTTTTTATTTTGTTTCGACTACGTCAGACCAACACGGCTACCTACCTGTAACTGGTAGATACCTAGTTACTGTGCACTGTTCCAGTTACAGTGAGCTTTCAGCAAAATGATCTTCTTTGTAGAAGTAGCTCATAGAAACAAGAAGTGAGCTCCTTGACAATATGTATGTGCCTTGACAACTGTAGCTAGTGATGCTGAAGAAGAGAAATTTGCTCAAAAAGCATTGGGAAATGAACCCCCCCCCCTAGATACTGTCCACCCATTGAGGTTAATTACTACTTAAGAATGCTAGTCTCAGAAACTTCAGTCTCTGTAAGCAGGCCATTCTTGTTTGCACATTCTTAATTCGGAAGATTACCTTTTAACAGGGATCAAGCCATAGTTCTCATGGTTAAACCATTGATTGAACTTCTTTGCCCTTAGCTTGTTTATGGTGCCTTCTGGAAGCAGCTTTTCAATTAACCCATTAAAGTGAGTTGTCCAGGCCATGTCAACGGGCCAGCCAGCTTCTGAAACACGACTTAGCACCCAGGCTCCACTTCTGGTGCTGAGGAAGACCTGAAGAGGATTCAAAGTGAAGAAGCAGATGATTTGAGAGCATGTGAGAACTGGTCTGATGGAGTGGCAACGAGGCCAAGGACCAAAGGTTGGCCAGCTCCTTTTGATATTGCTCACACAATATCATTATCTTAATAGCAAAAGTAACTCCTCAGGAAATAGCAATGAGCTGATGAGGTAGCAGACCAAGATCATACCAAGAGCCATTCCATATGTCCTTTGCATTGTGCATTCATGAGTATTTGTGCTCATAATAGTATTGGGGCAGTTATATCTGATCCTGCTTTCAATACTGTTTGTTCCTGAAGAAGTTTCAGGGCGGACACCACATTTCCAATCAGTGCATGATGTCCTGTAATTTCCTGCTGAAATCCTTCAACTTTTTATACCACAAATGTTGAAATGCAAATGCCCCCCTAGAGGGCAATAATGCAGCAACATTGGGGAAGCATCGCAGAACTAAAAGTGGAATGGGGTGCAGACTAGGGAATGCAACAAATGGACTCTCTACAGACCCCTCAAAGTGGAAGAAGCACCAGAGAGCTGGGGAGAGGCTCGAAGGCCACCTTTCTCCTCTTAGCTACCCCACCAATAAAAATCAAGCCAAGAGCACGTTCCATCTGGCCTCTGTGTGGAGAAGCATCACATCTGGTGTTTCCTGACATGATACTTAAGGTCAGTGGTGGAAGCAGTACCAGAGTGCGGAAGATCATGTCCCACCACCAAGACCCTTCCAGAGTTTAGTATGAATTGCATCCTCTGCTGTAAAAGCTGATCAACATCCCATACCCTTTTAAAATGTGGCTCTTTTGCAGGAGGTATTATTGGGTTATTCTTTTTATTTTTATTTTATATACTGATATATTTTTATGTGAACCGCCCTGATACCTTCGGGTATAGGGCAGTATATAAATTCAATAATAATAATAATAATAATAATCTGCCTTGAGGATCATTTAGATCAGCCTCCCCCAACCTGGTGACCTCCAGCCAACATTTGCACCCTACAATAAAATCACATGGCTCCCCACAAAGGATCCTGGGAACTGTAGCTTGCACACCATGGTTGGCTGTGAAGCACGGTGGCTAAGAGATGGGAACCGTCATGAATCAAGGAGTCCTAAGTTTAAATCTTGCCTTTACCATGAACCCACTTAAGCAAGCTGCTTCTTTCAACCTCAACACACCAAATCCCATTTGTAACATGGGAATAATAATAATGATCTACCTTACAAGGCTGTTAGTTAGTTCCCGACCCCATAAAATTTCTACAGCACTTGATTGTAAAAACCACCACCACCCTCAAAGCAGTTTACAAAAACACTAAGGCAACAAAATTACTGGTAGAAATAATTAAAAACCACTTTAAAAGGCTGTTGTAAGGGCTAAACTTGAAAGCACTCTATCAATATGTTATTCTTCTATTATTATTGCTCCAGGGTGATGATGTGATTGTATCTCCCACTCAAGACTGAAATAACCTCAGCACTTATTTCTCCATAAAGGATGGTGGTACCTTTGCAGCCGTGCGGCTGATCTCAGTCGCAAGGTCCCCTCCAGTGTTGCCAGCACCAACTACAAGGACGTTTTGCCCTTCAAACCCTTTTTGATCTCTGTATTCCCAGCTATGTAAGTAGCGACCTTTGAAGTTTTCAATCCCTGAGGGAAAAAAAGAGGAAATGCTTTAATACCCTTATTTCACAAGGGATTTCCCACTGGATAATAGGTCTCTTAGCTGCTGCTCAGCACAGTGCCGGATGTATACAGGTTTCTTATGATATCCATGTATCAAAGTGAAATATACTCGGAGTCGAGAGTGAATTTCATGCTCTTTATTCAGCTCATATTCATCAAGGAGAAGAAGAGAAGACGAATGGCTCTTTTCCCAAAACCATCTGCTTATATACATTATTTACACAATGGGCCTTGCGTGATTGGCTACTTCAGGGCTACACCTGTGGGCCAATTATATTGTGGATTGACTTCTGCCTGCAGCCTGATTGGCTGCTCCTACAGGCCAATCAGGTAGCAGATTCACTTCTGCCAGCCGCCTGATTGGCTGCTCCAGCAGGCCAATCAGGTTGCGGATTCACTTCCACCTGGAGTTGGATTGGGTAGCTCCCGCTGATTCTGAATCCTATTGTTCTAGGATTCAGCTCAGTACATAACACCCCTCCCCTCTAAGTTCCAGTCCTGCCCGGGAAGTTGCATTCGTAGTCCCCAAGGTCTGCTGGCCGCCTCCGTGTGCGTTGTGGCCTGGGGTGTTCCTTGGTCAGGGGTTCTGGTTCTGGCTCGTGTTCCGAGGCTGCTGGCTGTGCCGGGGCTGTCTGGTCTGGCGCCACTGAACCACTAGGTTGTGACTCTGGTTCCGGTGTCCTTCCAGCCTCGGGGCGCCCCTCTGTGCCTACTGCTTCTGCTTCCCCTGCCCACCCCTCTCGCTCTACAGGCCTCACTGCCCTGCTGTCCCCTTGGGACCCCTCTGTCCCGCTCTCCTCCCGGGTTCCTCCTGGGAATCGTCGCCGTAGCTGGTCGCAGTGGCGGCGCCAACATTGCCCCCCTTCTGTTAGTACCTCGTACGACACGGGACCGGTCACCTTGGTGACTGTGGCGGGTACCCATGCTGGGCCTGCCCCAAAATTCTTTGCATACACTGGGTCCTGGGCCACAAATGTCCGGGGGTTCCTGCCTTTCCCCACCACTACCTCATCCTGAGCTCTGTCGGGGTGAAGTCGGTCCAGTCTAGTTGCAAGGCGCCGGCCCATGAGTAGTTCAGCTGGGCTCCGGCCCGTCGTTGTGCTTGGGGTGCTGTGCTGTGCTAGAAGAAATGCGGCAAGGCGGTATTCCCAGTCCCCTTGTGTTATGCGGCGGAGGCTGTCCTTGGTGGTCCGCACCATGCGCTCCGCTTGGCCATTGGTGGCAGGGTGGAATGGTGCTGAGCGGATGTGGCGGATGGCGTTCTGCGCTGTGAAGGTCTGGAACTCCTCTGACGTGAATGCGGTTCCATTGTCCGAGACGAGGGTGTCAGGGAGCCCGTGGGTTGCAAACAGCTTACGTAGTACCCGGATGGCTGCCGCCGTAGAAGTGGACGGTACCAGTGCGACCTCCAGCCATTTGGTGTAGGAATCCACCACTATGAAGAATGTTTTTCCCTGGAAGGGGCCAGCGAAGTCCACGTGCAAGCGTGACCATGGATGTCGGGCGGACTCCCAGGGCTGGACTGGGGCCCTTGGGGGATCCGGGCGGGATTCTTGGCAGGTCTGGCAGTGTTGGACCCAGGCCTCTATCTCTCTGTCAATCCCCGGCCACCACACATAACTCCTGGCAAGGGCCTTCATCCTCACTACCCCTGGGTGTGTCTCGTGTAGGGCTGTGAGGACCCTTTTGCGGAGGGGCTGGGGAACAACAACCCTGCTTCCCCATAACAGGCACCCCTTGTGGGCCGACAGTTCATGTTTGCGGTTTGTGTAGCCAGCGAATTCTGGCCCGGGGCTGCTGCTGGGCCATCCTCGCCACACCCAGTCCAGGACCCGGGAGATGACCCTATCTTTTGTGGAATGGTGCGCAACTTCTTGTGCCTGAATGGGTCGGTCGGGAAGCAGCTCCAGGGTCATAACCTCTTGCGCAGGCGCTGGGTCGGGGCCTGTTTCTGGTAGTGGTAGCCTGCTGAGGGCATCTGCGTGGCCCATCGCCTTCCCAGGGCGGTGGATTAGTGCATACTGGTAGCCGGCAAGGAAAATTGACCACCTGAGGACACGTGGAGACAACACTTGGGGGGTCTACTTCTCGGGGGCAAACAGGCCAAGCAACGGCTTGTGGTCAGTCACTATGGTAAAGGGCCGCCCGTACAAGAAATCATGGAATTTTGTTACGCCCTTCACGATTGCCAGACCCTCCTTGTCAATCTGTGAGTAGTTTCGTTCGGCTGCAGCAAGCGTCTGGGAGAAGTATGCCACCGGCACCTCTCTTCCATCCGGGAGTTGGTGTCCCAGGACAGCACCGATGCCATAGGGAGAGGCGTCGCATGCCAGCACCACTGGCAGCCTCTCGTCGAAGTGTGCCAAGACCGAGTTTGAGACGAGCAAGTCCTTGACTGCCTGGAATGCGGCCCTTTGTCGCTGGCCCCACACCCAAGGGGCCCTTTTATCTAGGAGTCTGTGTAGGGGCTCCGCTACCGCTGCCTTATGGGGAAGGAAGGCATGGTAAAAGTTCAATAGTCCCAAGAATGACTGAAGTTCGGGCTTGCTCTTGGGCGCTGGGGCCTCACAAATGGCCCGTACCTTGTCACCGGTTGGATGGACCCCTTCTGCGTCCACCTTAAATCCCAGAAAGTCCACCTGCGGCACTCCCAGTAAACACTTTTCCCGCTTCACCTTGAGGCCCGCCGTCTGGAAACGGTGCAGGACGGAGCGGAGGCGGTCCTCAAATTCCTCTGGTGTGGGCCCGGCGATCAGTACATCATCGAAGAAGGGGGTGACGCCAGGAATCCCTTTAAGGAGAGAGTCCATTAGATTCTGGAATATGCCTGGTGCCACGCTAACGCCAAATTGCAGCCGCTTTACTCTGAATGCCCCTCTGTGCGTCACAATCGTCTGAGCCTCTGCTGTGGCTTCGTCCACAGGCAACTGTTGATACGCTTGGGCCAAGTCCAGTTTGCCAAAGATTTTTGACCCAGCCAGGGTGGCGAGGACATGGCTGACCACTGGCACTGGGTATGCATGGGCCGTGAGAGCCTTGTTTATGGTGCATTTGTAGTCTGCACAGATGCGGACCGAACCGTTAGGCTTGACGGGTGTGACAATTGGAGTTTCCCAGGGGGCGTTGGGCACCGGCTCCAGCACTCCTTGCTCCACGAGCCGGTCCAATTCCTCGTCTATGCGGGGTTTCAGGGCGAACGGGACCCGGCGGGCCTTGTGCCTGATGGGTCGTACAGCGGGGTCTAGCTGTAGGGCAATGGGGGGTCCTGTATATCGTCCCAATGCCCCATCGAAAACCCCTGGAAACTCTTTGCATATGGCGTCCACGTCCACTTGTAAGCTAGTGCGGTTCACCCCAGTAACGGCTAGCCCCAGAGGTCCAAACCATGCCAGTCCCAGTAAGCTAACGTAGGGGCCCTTAACTACCAGCAAGTCCAATTGTTGCTTTCGCCCTCGATATTGCACCCTGAAGGTCCCCACCCCCATTGTAGGGACCTTACGTTTCTGGAAGTCCCGGAGGGTGAATGGGGCCGGCCTTAGTTTGGGACCCCCATTAGGGCACAGTTCCCTTAATGTTCGGGCCGAGATTATGGATAGAGTTGAACCCGTGTCCAGCTCCATGCGGCATGGGGCTCCCTCTATCTGTACCTCTATATAAATTTTCTCTGTGCTGGGATGGGGCAACTGGAATACCTGGTAGTCCGTGATCTCCGTCGAGTTGCCTTGGTGCATGGTGCTGTGTGACCTGGGGCTCCTGGGTCGGTCATCTGATGCTTGTCGACGGGTGAGTCGAGCCCGACACACCCGGGCGATGTGTCCCAATTTTCTGCACTGCCTGCACTCTGCGTTGCGGAAACGACAGGTCCTCCTCTCGTGGTTCTCCCCGCAGCTTGCACAGTTCCCTCCTTCTCGTCGAGGCTGCTGTGGTGTGTGTGCTGCTTGAGTGCGCCGCTGTACTCGGTGTACTTCCTCCCTGTCAGATTCGGATTCGTCGGTGAGGTCTTCGTGGTAGACCCTCGGTTGGGATGGCGGGGCCGGTCGTGCCTCTTGCGTTGACCTCTCGGCGGCTTCGGTTGCCAGGGCTTCCTCCAGAGCAATCTGGAACGTGAGGTCTTTTTTGGCGTAGAGGCGTCGTTGCAACATCTCGTCCCTCAGGCCACCGACGAGGCGGTCACGAAGCATGTTCTCCAACTCTGAGAAGTTGCATAACCGGGCGGCTTGGCGGAGGGAGGTCACAAACCCAGTTATGGTTTCCCCCGGGGCTTGCCGCTTTGCGTAGAAGGCATTTCGGCAAGCTACCACCGAGGGCTGTGGTGAAAAGTGCTCCTTCAGCCGTTCCATTATTGTTTTGTAAGAGACGGTAGCGACATCTCTAGGTGCAAGGAGAGCCCGGGCGATTTCAAACGTCTCCTCTCCACAAACGCTGAAGAATGTCGCCCTCTTCATGGCATCGTTGGTGACTTCTTTCGCTTGCAGGAGGAAGTTGAAACGGGCGGCGTACCCTTCCCAGTCTCCTGATGCTGGTTTGAATGGCAAGAAGCTGCTGTCGGTTGCCATTCTGGGTTCCTTGGGTCCTGGAGCTGAAGCCTGGATGCACGGTGCGATGCAGCGGTGCAGCAGGTGGCGGTGCTGCGGTGCAGTGCGTGGTGGCGGTCAGCTCAGCAGGATCCCATCCTCGTCGCCAGTGAAATATACTCGGAGTCGAGAGTGAATTTCATGCTCTTTATTCAGCTCATATTCATCAAGGAGAAGAAGAGAAGACGAATGGCTCTTTTCCCAAAACCATCTGCTTATATACATTATTTACACAATGGGCCTTGCGTGATTGGCTACTTCAGGGCTACACCTGTGGGCCAATTATATTGTGGATTGACTTCTGCCTGCAGCCTGATTGGCTGCTCCTACAGGCCAATCAGGTAGCAGATTCACTTCTGCCAGCCGCCTGATTGGCTGCTCCAGCAGGCCAATCAGGTTGCGGATTCACTTCCACCTGGAGTTGGATTGGGTAGCTCCCGCTGATTCTGAATCCTATTGTTCTAGGATTCAGCTCAGTACATAACACAAAGGCTGTCAGCCGAGAGAGCTAAGGGGAAACTCCGAGGCAAGATACCATCTGAATCCAACTATTGGGCTGATTGGACAAGGACTCAAGGAGATTGTCAAACTCTTATAGAGGATTAAAAAATAATAATCCATGGTCTGTCAACAGCTATCATCCATAAAAGCTAAACGGATCCTTCATGTTCAGATGCAGTATATCTCAGAGGCTGGGGATTAAAAAAAAGTTAGGAAGGCCTTTAAGCTCATGCCCTGTTTGTGTGAGTTTTTCAGAGATATTTAGATGTCCTCTGTTGGAAACAGTAGAAACATTTTCAAATTTACCAGCAGAAACATCAAATCTTCTCAGATGTAAAGGGCAGTCTTAATTCAAATGGCAACTTTCTCCTTGCAATTGTAATTACCAGCTGCTTGTGATTATTTCATTAGGGCTTGTGTGGGAGACATAGCTGCCAAGTTATCCCTTTTTTTAAGGGATTTTCCATTATGCTGAATAGGCTTCCTCGTGAGAAAAGGGAAAACTTGGCAGCTATGGTGGGAGAACTTCCCTGTTGATTATGCCCTGTGGGTCAGGTGTGCCTTCTGTTCTGCCACCCTTAAAGGTAAAGGGACCCCTGACCGTTAGGTCCAGTCGCGGACAACTCTGAGGTTGCGGCGCTCATCTCGCTTTACTGGCCGAGGGAGCCGGCATACAGCTTTCGGGTCATGTGGTCAGCATGACAAAGCCGCTTCTGGCAAACCAGAGCAGCACACGGAAACACCGTTTACCTTCTCGTTTACCTTCCCACTTTATCTACTTGCACTTTGACATGCTTTCGAACTGCTAGGTTGGCAGGAGCAGGGACCGAGCAATGGGAGCTCACCCCATCGTGGGGATTCGAACCACTAACCTGATCAGCAAGCCCTAGGCTCTGTGGTTTAACCCACAGCACCACCTGCATCCCTTCGGCCACTCTTAATGGACTTCAATTCCACTGCCTGATGACAGGCCAACCTCTGGTACCAGTCAGACATGGCACTGTAACACTTTTCTATCAATGATTTAAGAGAAAAGTTTCACGGTACGGTTAATTCCTTGGACTGAAGGTACCAGATATTCTGAGATTTTAGTACACATCTCTTTTTTTCTGAGGAGAGAGTGCTAGCTTATGTGTTGTTTCAGGTAATGCATTCAAAACACACCTGGGAAAGAATCCAATGGAAGATTGATCTCTGCATATTGGCCACTGCAAACCATTACGCCATCAAAGATTTCTGATGTCTGCTGCCCATGAGTCTCCGTCTCAACCACCCATTGACCAGTGGCTGTGAAATGGGGGTGTTTTCTGATGCTGCATACGGTGGTCTTGTAAAAGCAAAAGCAAAAAAACAAAAAAAGAAGAAAGCAACTCAAATTATGCATGCTAGGCTTGTCCACACTTTTGCCTGTTCTGTGCCTAGAAAGTGCACAGGTCAAAGTGGTTTTCCTCTTGAACTATGCTGTTGTGATAGCTTGCACGGCATTAAATCCCTAACAGATAATTACATATGAAGGAAGGGTGGGGAGAGCAGTCAATGATTTGAAGTTCTAGATTTCAATGTGCAACTGTACCTATGTCATAATTTTTGTAAAAATGAGAAAATTAAAAAAAGAAAATAGGGTGCAAAAAAATCTGTTTTATGTAAGGACAGAATCAAGAAAAGAACTGTAGAGTTGGAAGGGATAAATGAGATACTGTATATAGAAACCAAAAATAAATAATAAATAAACAATGAGTTATCCAAAATGTTTATTATTTCTAAAGGCACCAGGCAAGGATGTCTGCTATCACAGCTTCTCTTCACTACAATACTGGAAACATTATTTAAAGCAATTAGAGTAGAGTTACCAGACGTCCCGAGACAAATCCCATCCCCGGAATGTCCCCGGATTTCATCTAACACAGCAGCGGCAGTCTCAGCAGCTGGCTCTGGAGTCTGGCTGGCTTCAGGAGCTGCTCGGAAGTCCCTATATCAGTGATGGCGAACCTATGACACACGTGTCAGACGTGACACGCAGAGCCCTCACTGCTGGCACACACCCCATCGGCCCATTCGCGCTGTTGTTGTTGGTTTCCCCCCCCCCATTTGTTCTCCCGCTCCTCCTACAGCTTGTCTCCGCTAGAGCTTGTCTCCGCTGTTAGAACCCGGATCCTTTTGTTGTTGTTGTTGTTGTTGTTGCTGGTAACCAGAGATTGTTTTTTAACCCTTTCTGTGCTGTTTTTTTCCCCTGGAGCTTTGGCAGACTATGATTGGGTGTAACAGCGTTCGTTTTTTAACCCGTTCTGTGCTGGATTTTCTGGCGCTTTGGCAGACTATGTCGGTGCTGCGTGTTAGTTCCAGCGAAGGTATTATTCGTCATTTATTTCTGTTCTCTTTCCCCCCCCCCAAAAAAAACAAAGCAACTTTTTCACCCCCCAAAAAAACCTCCAAAACAGCTCCCCCCCAAAAGCTCAACAACTCTGGGCACTTTGTGATAAATAAGGGTTTTTTGGTTTGGTTTGGTTAAATAATTAGCTTTTGGTTTATTAAATACAGTTATATATTACAATTATACATTTTTGTTATTTGAACTATAAATATTGCGAAATTATGGTGTTTTTTTTCTCGAAGTGACACACCACCCGAGATATGCTTGGTTTTATGGCAAATTTTGACACACCAAGCTCAAAAGGTTGCCCATCACTGCCCTATATGATGGTGGTGCAGGGGCTCTAAGATGCAGCTTCCGGGCTGCCTCCACCTTCCCTGACCCCAGCTGTTAAGGGAGGCTTCACGCTGCCTACCAGAGCTTGTGTGCAAGCAGGAGGGGGCAGGGATCTCTCAGTTAGGCAGTGTGAAGCCTCCCTTCCCAGCTGAGGGATCTCCGCCCCCTCCTGCTTGCACGCAAGTAGGAGTTGGAATGGGGCTGCTCCGATGGGAAGGGAGGCATTGCGTTGCCCGAGCCTCACCTCTGCCCCGCTCACTCTCGGCCTTCCTTCTCAGCCTTCCATGCCTGACCCACCACCACCGCTTCCCCATCACCACCACCACTGAAGAACCAACAACTCAGGGGCTGCCCAGGCTCATGGAGAAAGGAGGTAGAAGCCTCAGAGGAAGGGGAAATGTGGCGGTTGAGGTCAAGGTGGAGGCCGACCCTTTGCCACCGCCATCGCTGCAGCATCAACGTCCCAAACGTGTAGTATTTATTTATTTAAAGTGTCCGCGGATTCATTGAAAAAAATCTGGTAACCTTAATTTAGAGAGGGGTCAAAAATAAAAGGAGTTAGGTTGGGCAGAGATCTTACAAATTAAAGGTTTTTGCTGATGATTAACGACAGAAAACCCAACAGAAAGTACAATAGAAACATTGGAAAAATTAAATGAATTTGGTCAGGTATCAGGTTTTAAATTGAACAAAGATAAAAACCAAATTATTAGTGAAAAACATGGCAGAACAAGAAAGACTAGAGTTAGAAAAGATGACAGGATTAAAAATAACAAACAAAGCAAAATATCTAGGAATTTGGATTACGGCAAAGAATATAAACTCATGCAACAATACCGTAATTATACCAAAACATGGAAGGAAAGAAAAACAGAATTGGAAACTTGGAGGAGGCTAAATTTGTCCTTATGGGGAAGAATATCCACAATTAAGATGACCGTGCTGCAGAAAATGTTGTACCTCTTTCAAACAATACCAATAACAAATGGCTTAATTTGTTTGAAAGATTGGCAGAAAAACCTGGCAAGATTTATCTGGCAGGGTAAAAAGCCGAGGATTAAGTTTAAATTGTTAACGGAAGTAAAAGATAGAGGAGCGTTCGTACTGCCAGACCTCAAATTATATTACGAGGCTGTGTGTCTAGTATGGCTCAAAGAATGGATAATATTAAAAAATGACAATATACTAGACATTGAAAGCTGGGACAACAGGTTCAGCTGGCATGGTTATTTAGGATACAATAAAGTCAAAAGGCATAGAGGATTCCTTAACCATATAATAAGGAGATCGCTTTTTGCAGTATGGGAAAGAAATAAAAAACTATTAGAACCAAAAAACCCTTGGTGGTCGAGGCAATCACAGTGAAAAAGAAAAATATGGAAACTAATTGGCCGACTGATAAAGCAATAATAGAATAAGAAAATAACCAATTAAAACTTAAAAGATATGAAGAACTCAAGCAGACAGGGATGAATTGGCTACAATATTACCACCTAAATGAAATCTTTAAATCAGATTTTTAAAAAAACAGATTTGTTACAAAGATATCAGATCTAGAAAAATAATTAATATTAAATAATAGAAAGACACTATCAAAAACATATAGACTATTATTAGATTGGAATCTGAAAGATGAAGAAGTAAAGGAAGTGGAAGTATAAAAACTGCAAAGAGCTAGAGGGAAGTCAAAAGAAAGCAAATAAGGGACACAACAGAGGAACAGGAAAAACGTGAAAAGTAGAAAAATAAGGCAAATTCTGTCCAGGAACTTTGTGTATAGGTATATAAAATATGGTTTGTAGTCCAGGAATGATTTTGTGTAATGGAAAAAACGTTTGTTGTTTGTTTTTTCCTTAATTTCTTTTCTTTTCTCTTCCTTTCCTTCTCTGTCATTTTTTTTTGTGGAGCTTATATTTTTATTTTCCATTATTTATATTTGTTTTGGTTGTGGATTGTATAGTTGATTGTTTTTTATTTGTAAAATGAATAAAGCATTTTAAATTAAAAAAGAAAAGGAAGGGACCTTGAAGGTCATCTAGTCCAACCCCCTGCAATGCAGGAGGAGAGCCTTAGAACGGATGGAGCACTCTTTGGCCCTGTTCCTTGCAAAATACCTGCCTGCTAATTTCCCCCTCACCTGGAAGCGTATGTAGTCAAGAAGGTAGAAATGCTTCGCATATGCCTGGAGGTACTCGAGGAGCGCAGAGTGGCGCAGGTAGTTGGGGCAATCTTCTGGGAACGGAAAATCACTGAAGCAGGTCATTTCCTTGGAGGTATTGGTCAGAACCGATCTATAAACACCAACTCTTCCCTTTTGAGGTGTTTCCTGTGTGACAGAGCGGTTACACAGTAACTAAGATGCCAAAGTAAGCCATTTGCACTGCGAAATTACACTGGTTTCAACTAACTTCAAAGTGAGAAGGGTCATAGAATAGCGGCAGAGCATCTGCTTTGCCTACAGAAGATCACTGGGCAGAACCCTGACACCTGAGCACTGCTGCCAGTCACTGCAGACAAAGGTTCTCACTTTGTATAGAGCAGCTTCCTAGGCTCTTAATATCAACAACAAACAACAACAACAACAACAACAACAACAACAACAACAACAACAACAAACACCTGTGGGTTAGAGTTTTGACAAGACATTGATAACTTTCTGTTAGCAATCCTTGGCAATAAGGTGGGTCAACGATGCCACCAGATTCCAACTTGTTAGGACTTTGCAAAGCCAGCGTCTGCTGAAAGGAGGCACAAAACAGGATTCCTCTGATTCTGGTGGAGAACAAAAAAATGTACATGTGTTTTCATGCATTCGAAATGTGTAGCTGAATGAAGCTTGGGTGCGGGGGAGGAAGCAGGATTATGCAAACCGTTCTTGCCCCTAATTTACACATGTTCACTCAAGGTGTCAGTAGAAGTTGCTCGAGTACAACTGTTCTTTTACAGAGTTCCCAGCTGCATGGAAAGTAACTTACCTGTGCACGTTCTGTTCTGACCTTCAGATGAACGAAGGGTGGGAACTGTGCATGCAGTCCAGTTTCCCCACATGGTCAGTCTACACAGGTGGAGAGTATGAAAAGCCTAATGTCAAAACAAAATGTGGAAATCTGCTTCCACGGCAGGTTTACCACACTACTGATGTACACCTGTACCCACTTTGAAGCAAGGCCACTGTCTCTTACGTGCATACATTCCTGTAGCAGAATGCCATCACTTTCTTTAAAGCTTTAAATTGAGTTTATGCCACTTACTGTGAATTGCCAAAGTCCTCCGATGCCATCGCTCTTCTCAAAGCACGTTGGCTCCAGCCCTTCATCCAGGCAGCATTTGATGGAGGCCAGTCCACTCACACCTGCTCCAACAATTGCCACTCTTTGCACCATGGCCCAGTCTGGTGTCAGGAAAGAAAGTTCTCGGCACACGAGAAAGTTAGTTAACAAGTTATTTCTTCAGCATACAAGAAAAGTGCAAAGGTCACTGTTTTGCACTGCATGACTCATGCTTCCTGTAAATCACAGGAATGTTGGATGAGCTGGTTTTTCCAATACCAGTAACTGTTCCTAGGTGTATGTATTTGTCAATCCTAGCAGTCAGGTTAACAAAGCAGCGCTATTCACTTTGGTGTGTTTGAGTGCTGTGTATTTCCCATTGCTAGCAAGCAGTCTGACTCTTACCTTCCCACAGAATGGTCACACTCACTGTGACCGAGCGACACACTTCCATAAATTATGAGACAAAAGCATAACCAATATTCAGCAAAATATATCAGGTAGTTAAAATAAGCACAAGCAAATAACATTCATGTCCCAAAGTATGCATTTCTATGCCTAGATCTTCTATGCCTACCAAAGGGGAAGACAAAAAAGAGGCTTTTTGCTGTAGTTATTACTGTTTCCAAGAAAATGTACTCGCAGCAGTGGAAATTTTGGAAACGTCCTGTAGCTGAGAGCAGGATTATAACATCACTGTTTACTTCTTCCACCTACCGCTCATCAGTCTACAGCTGTTTAGTTGGCTCTAAGGCAGGCACCCCCAAACTGCGGCCCTCCAGATGTTTTGGCCTACAACTCCCATGATCCCTAGCTAACAGGACCAGTGGTTGGGGAAGATGGGAATTGTAGTCCAAAACATCTGGAGGGCCGAAGTTTGGGGATGCCTGCTCTAAGGCTACAATATTTGTGGCTTTT
The DNA here is from genome assembly GCF_965207765.1 of Zootoca vivipara. Taxonomy (NCBI): domain Eukaryota; kingdom Metazoa; phylum Chordata; class Lepidosauria; order Squamata; family Lacertidae; genus Zootoca; species Zootoca vivipara. Next base: position 3,092,903 of record NC_142590.1, read on the forward strand.
TAAGTTGAGTAAAACAAAAAGGAAGTGGGGACATGGTAGAGGTCTATTAAATTACGTGCTAAACTTCCAACAATGAACTATCTGCTGTGGGTTTTAGGTGACTTTGGCACAGGTGGGAATGGCACCTCAAATTCCTTCTCTAGCTCTCTGCCCCCGCCAAAGGGTAAGGAGAGGTCATGGGCAGCATGTGGTCTGGTTTGTGTGTCTGAGGTTTTGATAATCTCTCCTCATGTTGCAGATGGAAACCTTCTGGGTTGTGGATGGGTAGGCAAGGGAGATGGGAGAAGCAGAGCAGGGCTATCTATGAATCGTGGGGAGAGAGTAATCATGAAGAAGAAGAGGAGGGGGAGGAGGAATTTGGATTTGATATCCCGCTTTATCACTACTCTAAGGAGTCTCAAAGCGGCTAACCATCTCCTTTCCCTTCCTCCCCCACAACAAACACTCTGTGAGGTGAGTGGGGCTGAGAGACTTCAGAGAAGTGTGCCTAGCCCAAGGTCACCCAGCAGCCCAAGGTCACCCAGCAGCGGAGACGCGAACCCGAGATTACAAGTCTACCACTCTTAACCACTGACTATACCACACTGGCTCTCATGAGTGGACTAAAGCTCCTCTCACTTGCTGTTTTAATCCTGGCTGCAGGGAGAGGGGCAATCTGAATCTAAGGGAACTCAGCTCTGGCCTAAAAGAGGTAACTGATAATCTTGAATCAGTGCTTGAAGTTAGTGGTTTCTTTTCTCCCCCCCCCTTTCTCTAAAAAAAGTGAGGCCATCTGCTTTGGAATCCGTGCTGTTTAACCCTAAGCATGTGGGGACAGGTTGTAGCTGTTGTGACGTGGGGTTTGTGATTTCAGCTCTCTTGACAAAACATGCTGGAGACAGTTCTCTAGTAACAGCTCTTTATTAAAGTGAACAAGACTGAAGACTGAGGAGAGGAAAGCTACATTTATAGGGACAGGGGACTAGCTAGGAAGGGATACATTTTGGAGGGAACAATATCAAGCAATCACAGTGCTGCCTTTTGGAGGAAACCAATAAGACAGAGGATCCAAATACAGCAGCTTAAATGAACCAATAGTAGCTGTACCCTCTGGAACCAAAAGGCAGTTACTTTATCCTAATGCAAATACAGACAATAATAATACAGATATAAAATCCTTTGACTCAATACACAACACCCCTCCCCCCCTAGTGAGCACAGCAGACGTAATCCCTCAGGTACTGTGGGGTCCTACAACTTCTACCTGATCTCCTGACAACAGGTGTTGCAGGTTCTGGATTGGGTGTTACCTGTGGTGGAGGGGCTGCTATAGGGGTTTCATCAGGAACAGATGGAGTCCCAGACATCTCAGGGTCCCCGACCTGTACCTCGTCATCATGAGGACTAGCAGACTCTGGTTCATTTGCTGAAGCCCCTGGTGACTGTACCTCTGGACCATTTTCACTCTGGTCTTGCAGCTGTGCGTCATTAGCCAGGGATGAATTATCTGACTCCTCCCTGCTGAGCGCCCGGCGCCTCAGCTGATCTATATGTCTCTTCCAAACTTGCCCATTTTCCAAGGTCACATAATAGGACACAGGTCCACTAGCCCGGGTGATCACACCGGCCACCCACCGCGGACCTCGTGAATAGTTCCTCACCCAGACCAGATCTTCAGGGGCGAGATACCTTGTTGTGTCAGTCTCAGCCTGGGGGGTTGCTCTTGAATTACGGTTTGGCATTTTATCTGGGTGGACATAATCCAGCACTGTTACCAGTCTTCTACCTAAGAGCAGCTCGGCTGGCGACTTGCCCGTCGCAGTACACGGCGTCGCATGCTGCAAAAATAACATTCGCGCAATGCGAGCCGACCAGTTACCCTCCATTAAGCGCGCAATGGATTCTTTGGCTGTTCTTACCATGCGCTCAGCCTGCCCATTGGAGGATGGGTGAAAGGGCGCGGATGTGACCCCTCTTATAAAGTTATCAGCCAAGAATGCCCTGAATTCTTGGGATACAAAAGCTGCCCCATTATCTGATACAATGGTCTCAGGTAACCCGTGGGTAGCAAACAGCTGCCTCAACACCTTGATTACGGCAGCTGATGCCATGCTAGGGACCATCGCCACTTCTAACCATTTGGAATATGCATCAACGATAACCAAAAAGACCTTCCCTTGGAATGGCCCAGCAAAATCTATGTGCAGCCGGCTCCAGGGAGTCCTGGACTGCTCCCACCAGTGGACTGGTGCTCTGGCCACTTCTGGCCGCACCTCTTGGCATGCCTTGCATGTTCGTACCCATTGTTCTATGTTCTGGTCCATTCCAGGCCACCACACATAACATCGGGCTAGCGACTTCATCCTGACCATTCCCGGGTGTCCCATGTGAAGCGTCTCAAGACCCCTGTTTCTCAGTGGTGCTGGGATTATCACCCTATCTCCCCATAGGAGCCAACCCTTATGCATGGACAATTCGTGCTGCCTTGTCGCATAAGGCCTGAATTTTTCTTCATGCGGACCACCTGGCCACCCCCTCCCCACCCAAGTGAGCACACGGGAGAGAACAGCATCTTTCCTAGTTTTCTCAGCTATATCCGTAGCTGTTACAGGAGCCCCCGGAAGTGTTTCTAGCATCATAATGTGCTCCGCCGGAGCAGGATCCTCATTGCTCCCGCCAGGAAGGGGCAATCGACTCAGCGCATCAGCATGGCACAACTGTTTCCCCGGCACATGGGTCAAGGTGTACTGGAACCCATTCAGGAATATTGACCAACGCAACATTCTGGGGGAGAGAATTTGTGGCGTTTGTTTGTTTGGGTTGAACAACCCTAACAGTGGTTTGTGGTCCGTTTCAATGGAGAAATGGCGACCGTACAAATAATCATAGAACCTTTTGATTCCGGACACAATAGCCAGTGCCTCTTTATCAATTTGAGCATAGTTGCGCTCTGTGGGCGACAACGTACGGGAATAGAAAGAGATGGGCTTTTCCGACCCATCCGGTTCCCTATGACTCAGCACAGCCCCCAGACCGTATTGAGAGGCATCACATGCCAGGACCAGCGGCTTTGACTCATCATAATGAGCAAGGACGCTACTGCTACTCAGCATTCCTCGCAAGGAGTCAAAAGCCTTCTGCTGCTCCCGCCCCCATCGCCACACATTCTTTTTCTGCAATAGTCTATGTAATGGTTCAGCTACCGAAGCTTTCTGGGGTAAGAACGAATGATAAAAGTTAATAAGTCCCAGGAATGACTGCAACTCCGTCTTGTTCTGTGGTCGTGGTGCCTCGATGATGGCCTTAATCTTAGCATCTGTGGGGTGGATGCCTGATGCATCAATTTTAAACCCCAAGAAATCCACAGTTGGCACCCCAAAACTGCATTTTTCTTTTTTCAGTTGCAACCCCACCTCCTTGAACTTGAGCAACACTGCACGGACACGCGCAACCAGTTCCTATGGGTCTTTTCCAGCAATCAAAACATCATCAAAAAATGGCAAGACCCCCGGCAGACCTCTTAACAGGCGTTCCATGAGCCCTTGAAAAATCCCTGGGGCCACACAAACTCCGAACTGTAATCTGTTAACTCTGAACGCCCCTTTATGTGTGACAATAGTCTGTGCTTCCGCTGATTTTGGGGTTACTGGCAGCTGTTGGTAAGCTTGTGCCAGGTCAATTTTGGCGAACACCTTGCCCCCAGCCAGTTTAGCCAACAGATGTGATACGACTGGAATGGGGTATGAGTTTCCCCTGAGTGCCTTATTGATAGTACATTTGTAATCTGCACATATCCTGACTTCCCCATTTGCTTTAAGGGGTGTGACGATTGGAGTCTCCCACTTAGCAGAGTCCACGGGTGAGAGAACTCCCTGCTTGACCAATTTATCCAGCTCTGCCTCGATCTTGGGTTGCAGTGCAAATGGCACTCGCCTTGGTTTGAGTCGGATTGGAGCCACCCCGGGGTCCAACTCGAAGTCAACTAGGGGCCCTTTATAACAACCCAGTTTTCCATTAAAGAGACCAGCAAATTCCTTGCATAATACCTCACTCATCTCAGGGCAGGTTTGGATTGAATTAAGCCCTGAGATACTCAGTCCCAGGGCAGGGAACCAGTCAGTGCCCAGGAGACTGGGGCGACTGCCCTTCGCAATCACCAGTTTGAGTACAGCCTGTTTGTCCCGGAACTGTACTCTCACGGCACACATTCCCATAACATGGATGCGGCCTGCTGAGTACGACTGCAAGGTTGCCGGAAAGGGCTCCAGAGGGGGCAACTTACCCCTGGGGAAGAATGTCTTCGCGGTCTGGTCCGACACGATGGTGAATGCGGATCCGGAGTCCACCTCCATGTCGCACTGCTGACCCTCAATCTTCACCTTGACGTGTGCCTTGCCTTGCGCTGGAAACTGCACGGCCCTCCCGTTGATCTCCGTTACGTAGTGGCAGTCCTTTAGAAAACGAGTTGCTGTGGGCGGTCTGCGATGCTCCAGTCTAGGTGCTCCTGTCGCTCCCGACGCCGCCGATCTACAGACCCTGGCGATGTGACCCGTCTTTCCGCACGTCCGGCAGATAGCATCCCTGAAACGACAACTCTTCCTTTCATGGTTTCCGCCACAACCTGGGCAACTGCCTCGGCGATCTCTGTGCACTGTGCAGGCCTGACGCACCGACTCGACCCCACGGGCTGGGCTCTGGCTCGGAGTAGCCTCTAGCTCGTCCATGGCATGCGCAACTTCTATCTGTGGCTTAGTGGCCTTGCGACTGGCATCAAGCTCCTCTCTTTCATAATTCTCCGTGGCGGTGGCCTCTTTCAAGGCTGAAGCAAGGGTAACCTCTTCTTTAGCCACGATGCGTCTTCTGGCTTTCTTGCTGCTCAGACCACCAATAAACCGATCCAGGAGAGTCTCTTCCAGATTTTGGAAGCCGCAGTGCTGAGCGAGCTTCCGGAGTTCAGCCAGAAATGTGGATACAGACTCCCCAGCATGCTGCTGCCTCTTATGGAACTCCATCCGCCGGGCCATCTTGGTCTCAGTAGGCGCCAAGTGGCTTGTTAGGCAGGCAAGAATATCTTTGAGAGATGTCTCACTCAGCTTCACTGGAGCAAGTAATGCCTTGGCCAGCTTGAAGGTCTCGGGCCCACAGTAGCTCAGGAATGTGGCCCTTCTTTTGCTGGCATCGGTGATCCCTTGAGCCACTGCAAAGAACTCGAAGCGTTCGACGTAGTCTTCCCAGGTGTGGGGCTCTGATGGCTGGAAGGGCTCCAATACCCTTGGACTCTCCATTGTCCTAGCGGGCAGGGTCGTCTTCTCAGCTGGCCAGTGAGTCTTGTTCTCAGCTGCAATCCGGACTCTGAGGCAGGGTTGTGTTTAACCGCTCCTCAGCATTCCGGATCCCACCTTCGTCGCCAATTGTTGTGACGTGGGGTTTGTGATTTCAGCTCTCTTGACAAAACATGCTGGAGACAGTTCTCTAGTAACAGCTCTTTATTAAAGTGAACAAGACTGAAGACTGAGGAGAGGAAAGCTACATTTATAGGGACAGGGGACTAGCTAGGAAGGGATACATTTTGGAGGGAACAATATCAAGCAATCACAGTGCTGCCTTTTGGAGGAAACCAATAAGACAGAGGATCCAAATACAGCAGCTTAAATGAACCAATAGTAGCTGTACCCTCTGGAACCAAAAGGCAGTTACTTTATCCTAATGCAAATACAGACAATAATAATACAGATATAAAATCCTTTGACTCAATACACAACACCAGCTAAGTCTGATCTTTATTGCAACAGGGTGTTCCCTTCACATGCAGTAGAGAGGAGGAGGACCCAGAACAAAGGCGTGCCTGCCCTTATAGCGACATTTTGAAATTCCCTGCCCTGGAGCTCAAGACCACCCCTCCATACATCATGCATACATCACATAAGGGGTGTAGCCCAAGACCACCCCCCAGATATATCATACCTACATCATAGAAAAGGCAGTCTACAACAGAAAATCTGAGTGCTTTGTTTATCTCCTGTCTGCAAGGTTATCTGATAATGCAGGCATCCCCAACCCCCTTACCTCTCCGGGTGTTACGGAGAGGGCCCGCGGGCCCGCGATGCCCCCAAACCCACCCCGATTGTTCGGGGGGGGCTTGGGCTGAGAGCACTCATGGGGAGTCGGCACTCCCGGACGCTAACCTGCATGGCGGGATCTCCATGATTAAAGCATAGCTGCCAAGTTTTCCCTTTTCTCGTGAGGAAGCCTATTCAGCATAAGGGAAAATCCCTTTAAAAAAGGGATAACTTGGCAGCTATGATTAAAGAAGATAATTAGGTTTAAATCCATGGACATGCTTCAGAAGGAGGGGCAGAAGCTCTGTTTACTGCCAAGGAATTTACGCTGCTGAGGGTGAGAAGTCGAAGCTGTATTTCATCTGGAAGAAAGATTGATGGGGACGGAACGAGAAGGGAAGCGAGCTTTTTAATTTTTTTCATATACTCTACGAGTTACTTCATACCTTCCCGGACGCGATGTCCTTGCTTGTTTGGAACAAACGAGAAATAAAGGATACCTGTGTGAGTAATGAATTTTATAAACTATTGATATTGAGCATATTTTTTGAAGTTGTAAAACTGCTGAAGAGAGAATCCCCCCTCTAACTGGATAGTCGGAGTGCCTGGAAAGCGTCCGGTGGATTTATGGGGTGCGACGCACTTTGAATTTGAACAGCGATCTGAAGCTAAGTTCAGCTACAGGGCAAGGAGAGCCACAAATTTATCAAGAGTTTATGCATAATGTGACGGCTGTGCCTTTTGCCTGGAAAAGCTGTGAATTTTACAAAGATAGTTAGTCTAAAAAAGTTTTGAGAAGAAGCGAAAGTGATCTGAGCTTTCTAAGATGGCGCTGCTCCGTGTTGTAAGACTGACGCAACAGGGGACACTCCAGACAAGAAGATTTATGGGGAGGCCGGACTGATTAAAACTCACACAGGAGAAAGAATATATGTGGAATCTCGTTTGATACTTATCTCAGCAGCTGTGGAAAAATCGGATGAAAGAAGAAAACATCTTAGTGACTGGTGGGGAAAGATCGGGATTATTATGGACTTTGAGTGACGATTTGGACTTTAGAAAAAGACGGCAGTGGACAGTTGCGAGGAATCCCCAAATTTTTGAAGCATGGGAACTCCGAAAATTTTATATGATTTGGCATAACATTCGGTTTAATTGATACGTATTTGTATAATTTGAAATAATGGATGTGATATAATTGTGTTTTAATTGGAAAATTAATAAAAATAGATTATAAAAAAAGATAATGCAGGCATCCCCAAACTTCGGCCCTCCAGATGTTTTGGACTACAATTCCCATCTTCCCCGACCACTGGTCCTGCTAGCTAGGGATCATGGGAGTTGTAGGCCAAAACATCAGTAGGGCCACAGTTTGGGGGTGCCTGTGATAATGCCTTATCTGATTGCCTTTCCTGGTAGTCTGGCCATTCCTTTGAGATTGTAATTACAGTACTTAATTCCTGAGACAATGGGAAGGTTCCCTCACCCCCTCCCTCCTTGCAGAGAAACCCTTGGTCAGTTTCGGAGTCAAAATGGTTTCAGAACTGTCTTCCTGTGTTGCTCCAGACATGTGGTTTATATATTTATGTACGTGTTTGTTCGGTACATTTGTGAACATTTATTATACCTAGCTATCCAGAGGTTTTTTTAATGCAATTGTTTTACCCGCTTAATGTAATGCTCATTAAGTCCCAGAGCAAGAAATGTCCAGTAGAATCATAGAATCAGAGAGTTGGAAGAGACCAAAGTCCAACCCCCTGCCAAGCAGGAAACACCTTCAAATCATTCCTGACATATGCCTGTCAAGCCTCTGCTTAAAGACGTCCAAAGAAGGAGACTCCACCACACTCCTTGGTAGCAAATTCCACTGCCGAACAGCTCTTACTGTAAGGAAGTTCTTCCTAATGTTTAGGTGGAATCTTCTTTCTTGTAGCTTGGATCCATTGCTCCGTGTCCGCTTCTCTGGAGCAGCAGAAAACAATCTTTCTCCCTCCTCCATATGACATCCTTTTATATATTTGAACATGGCTATCATATCACCCCTTAACCTTCTCTTCTCCAGGCTAAACATACCCAGCTCCCTAAGCCGTTCCTCATAAGGCATCGTTTCCAGGCCTTTGACCATTTTGGTTGCCCTCCTCTGGACACGTTCCAGCTTGTCAGTATCCTTCTTGAACTGTGGTGCCCAGAGCTGGACACTGTACTCCAGGTGAGGTCTGACCAGAGCAGAATACAGTGGTACTATTACTTCCCTAGATCTAGGTGCTATACTCCTATTGATGCAGCCCAGAATTGTATTGGCTTTTTTAGCTGCTGCATCACACTGCTGACTCATGTCAAGTTTGTGGTCTACCAAGACTCGTAGATCCTTTTCACATGTACTGCTCTCAAGCCAGGTGTCACCCATCCTGTATTTGTGCCTTTCATTTTTTTTGCCCAAGTGTAGTACTTTACATTTCTCCCTGTTAAAATTCATCTTGTTTGCTTTGGCCCAGTTCTCTAATCTGTTCAGGTCATTTTGAAGTGTGATCCTGTCCTCTGGGGTATTAGCCACCCCTCCCAATTTGGTGTCGTCTGCAAACTTGCTCAGGATGCCCTCAAGCCCATCATCCAAGTCATTGATAAAGATGTTGAATAAGACTGGGCCCAAGACAGAACCCTGTGGCACCCCACTGGTCACTACTCTCCAGGATGAGGAGGAGCCATTGATGAGCACCCTTTGGGTTCGGTCAGTAAGCCAGTTACAAATCCACTGAATGGTAGCATTGTCTAGCCCGCATTTTACCAGCTTCTTTACAAGAATATCATGGGGCACCTTGTCAAGTATCAGTCAGATAGAGTGGTACCTCGGGTTACAGATGCTTCAGGTTACAAACTCCTCTAACCCAGAAATAGTACCTCAGGTTAAGAACATTGCTTCAGGATGAGAACAGAACTCGTGCTCCGGCGGCACAGCAACAGCAGGAGGCCCCATTAGCTAAAGTGGTGCTTCAGGTTAAGAACAGTTTCAGGTTAAGAACGGACCTCCGGAACGAATTAAGATCTTAACCAGAGGAACCACTGTAATCTCTGTCAATTGTGACCCCTTTTGTGTTCTTACACTGTAGAGTCAGAAACATAGATTTGGAAGTTTAAACTATTTTTTTTCTTCTCCATGCACCTATGAATAGAAGATGCATTTTTGTACTGTATTTTGCTAACATGCAGAGCCTCTCTTATCAGCTTTGCGTTGCAGAAAGACAAAGTAGCCTTGAAGAGACTAATGTTCCAAAGAACAATCACACAGAATGACCGCTTCATGTAACAGACTACCCAAAATGCAACACTTTGCAGGAGACAAAAGAATGGATGGATTTATAACTTCGTTTTTAAAATATGTGTTGTTATAATGGTGTATAATAGGTAGAAGCACATTTTTGTAGACCAATGAAAAGTAAGCACGAGGTGTTCACAAGCTGTCCATGCAGCTAGGCAGGGGCAGGCTGCACGGCGGTTGTTTGGCTTCTTGGGTGCTGCACATGGGCAAAGCCACTGGGTGTTCCCCAAAATGCTGGTGCTCCCCAGATGTCAGTGGGGGTTGCTATGCCACTATGTCCTTGGAAAAGATCATTCACGAGCTAATCATGTAAAGAGAATGTTATAAAAGTGTCTTGGATTTTGTATTTGGGGTCCAAAATTTGGAGAATTCCTCTGGACCATTTTATTCTTTCTGCAGACTGCAATAATAAATATCTATACAGTGGTACCTCAACATCCGAACGATTCGGCTTCTGAAGGTCGACAACCCCAGAAGTATTTTCCCCGCGTGCGCGTGTTCTGCGCCTGCACAAAGCAGTGTGCGCGCTTCGCGCATGCACACAAGTGGCGCTTTGACAACTGAAAACTTCGACTTATGAAGACGGCTGCGGAACGGATCGTCTTCGTAAGTCGAGGTACCACTGTATATATAAAAATGTAAAAGGGGCCTGCACGTTGCGTTGATCTTTCGCCAAAACCGCTTGACCGATTACGTTCAAATTTTGACACAACGTCAAATGTGAATGTCTGAGTAACACCATGCCCATTGGGAAGGCAGATGTGACACCTCTGCAACGTAAAACCCCCAAAACCTGGTCATTTGGAACCCTCAAATCACACAGCCAGGGAAGCTGGGAAACACTGTAGAAGGCAGAGAGAGATTCTGCAACAGCGCCCTCTAGTGACGACTACACTAGTACTACACCTAAAGTAGAAAAGCTTATCTCTCCACTTTATCTCTACTCTGCTATGCAGACTAGGCCGCTTTCAAGACTAGGCCGAGTGGAGGTGGGGGCTTACCTGGGGGAGGCTGGGGGGGAGGGCAGATCAGAATGTTTATTCGGCTTTACGCCCATCATAAAACACAACACAACAAAATAAATCAAATAAAACAGCGGACTCGTTCAAGCCACAAATAAGGGGGAGGGCACCGGATAGGTCATGGGTCGGGACAGGGTGAGCCCAATCACTGGGATGAGCCAGGGGGTGGGGGGAAGAGGGGGCAGGATAGGTAATGGGTCGGAACAGGGGGGGAGTCACAGGGATACGCGTGTTTAAACATAACACGTGTAAAACAGGGGGACACTGAAGGTGAGGGGGGTCTGAAGGGGGGGTCTGAGGCTCCATTTAACAGAATGACCCACAGCAACACGTGGCAGGGCCAGCTAGTATATAACAGGGCCAGCTAGTATATAACAGGTGTCCCTACCCTGACATTCATCCCGCTCATGCCACTGTCACAGAGTATAGGATATGTCGTCACTCAAAACCTTAACAAAGCACACTCGCACCCAGAGTCTATAAAGAACAGGAAGAACTTAACTCTGAAAATAGGGTGTGTTGTCTGGGGTCATATCTCTCATGCACATTTAGAGCTCACAAGTGGAAACTTGTGATGGGAAGTTATGACGAAAGGGCACAGGACATAAAGGGGGCACTAGCTTAAACAGCATCATAGCCCTCCTAGGACGGAGCTTGAGCATGTTGCTAACACTTCTCCATGTAGAACCCTCACCATATCAAACACTCAACACCAAACCACCTTGTGAGGGTCCCAGATCACTCCACACCCCACAAGTAAGCAAGAGTGGGGGTACACATCTTGTTATATATAACTGCAGAAACTGAGAAGGAAAAATTGGCTTTGGCTTTTACAGCCCAACTCCCCATCAACGGACTCTGTGTCCCTTAAGTCCATTACTGGTCAGAGAAGAATTCATGGAGGCAGGAACCAGTCAAAGCACGTCAAATCTTTATTTTTCTGTTGCAACAGAGTCCTTTCCCCTTCCCGTCTTGCAGGAGGTGAGGACCCAGAAAAAGTATGTAGGAAATTGCCCAACCCCCAACCAAAGGCCACCTTACAAGCATCATACCAGTGTCACACAGAAAGGAGGAGGTCTACAACAGAAATGTGAGAGGCGTTCCTCCTGCCTGACAAGATACAGTACCTGATAATGCTTGCTGATCACCTTATCCTTGTCTGTCTGGGTCATTCTTTTGAAATAGTAAATACCTTAGTTCTTGAATCCATTGTCCCAGATCTCCCCTATTCCCTTCGCCATATGTGAGCACCACACCTACTGCTCTGACATTCTTCTCCTCAATAGCCAGCAAGCAGTGCACAGGGGAATGCAGTAATTAACTAATTTCTACTGTTTTCCAGTAGGTATTCTTCTGTATTCTTTCTCCCTCATCCCTCATGACCCATATCCAGCACAACCTCTGAAATATGCTCGGAGTCAAGAGTGAATTTCATGCTCTTTATTCAGCTCATAGTCATCAAGGAGGAGAAGAGAAGACGAATGGCTCTTTTCCCCAAACCGTCTGCTTATATACATTATTTACACAATGGGCCTTGCGTGATTGGCTACTTCAGGGCTACACCTGTGGGCCAATTATATTGTGGATTGACTTCTGCCTGCAGCCTGATTGGCTGCTCCTACAGGCCAATCAGGTAGCAGATTCACTTCTGCCAGCCGCCTGATTGGCTGCTCCAGCAGGCCAATCAGGTTGAGGATTCACTTCCACCTGGAGTTGGATTGGGTAGCTCCCGCTGATTCTGAATCCTATTGTTCTAGGATTCAGCTCAGTACATAACAACCTCCTTGCCCTTACTTTTAAAGCTAACTCAGGTGCAGCTGATAGGTCCACAAAGTGATGGAAACCTCTTGCATCCGCCTTGTACCAACCCGGATAACTAAACATAGCCCTCCTGTTTAGAGGCGCACAGCAACACAGCACGCAACGTGCGCGCCCACGGCCCCGCTGCCATTCCCGAGGCGCCCCGTAGGTGGCGCCGCACTCCCAGCTCAGATTTGACTCCGCGGCTGGCGTCTGAAAGGGAAGGCAGGCGCCGGCCAGAGCGCCGAAGCCCCAGGGTCACGTGGAGCGAGGCGCCGCGTGCGTGGTGAGGTCAGACGCTCGCGAGGCGCCGCCGGCTTGGCTACCCGCCCGCCATCTTGGCCCTGCTGTGTGTGGAGGCGACGCAAGGCGCTTACTTCGGCCTCGGTGAGTGCGCTCCTGAGGCGGCTTCGCGCGGGGCTAACGGGAGGCAGGGAGGGAAAGCGGGGACGGAGGGCGGCGGCGAGGAGGAGCGGGGCGCGTCAAGCCGATGCCGGCGGCCGTTGGAGGAGGGTTCGCCCTCGCGCACCCGGCGAGGGCGGCGGGCCTTGGCAGCGGGGAGGGAGAGAAAGAGGAGCGATTCCTGCCTCCTCCTCCTCCTCCTCCCCCCTCTTCTGAATGGGGTTATTGTGTGTTGGGGGCAGGGATGCTGCTGTGCTTGGTGGCGGGAGGAATGAAGAGAGGGGTCTGGGGTGGGCAGAGAAGAGCGCGAAGGAATCGGCAACGCGGCCTTATTTCCCCATCCCTTGCGCATCCTGCCTTTTTCCACTTTGAAGGCTTTCCGGCGCCATTCTTTCGTCCCCGCTTCCCTTTTCCCTTTTTACGCGTAAGCTTCCGGCGCGTCCCTTTCCCCCTCGCCCTCGTCCTCTTCTCCAGATTCCTTCCTTGTGAGAGGAAAAATGAGTAACTTTCTCCTGACTAATCCAGTCCTAGGCTGCTGCGGATCCTTTATTACTTGGGGATGCACCACCACCGCCCGATTTAATTCGTTTCGTCAGGCAGGGGTGAGGTTTTGCAGCAGCCCACTCGGGGATACAGTTAACTGGCTGGTTGTAAAAAAAAAAAAAAGTCCATCCCAGCCTACACCCTGAAGGGTTCTTCAGGACGGCTAGCAATCTATAAAACCTGATGAAAACCCTATCTGGTAATTAAAATGTCAGCAATAAAACCGGTGATGCCTAAAAGAACCTTCCGCTTCCAGAGGTCTAGATTAATATGAATGCCTTCAGATTTTGCCAGAACATGGCTAAGGAAAGGGAGTTCCATCGTAGGTGGAGAAAGGCCTCTCTCACACTTTCACCCTCAACTGCACTGCAAAGTTTTGGTTGGGCTGTATGGAGAAAGGTGCACCTTCAAGTACTTTGGTCCCAGGACAATGAGATGGTGGATGCCAGTGTATGTGAGAAGGGGGGTTGATTGGGGAAGAAAAAGTGATTTATTTGCCATCCGAGAATAGCACCTCAGTGGGCTCCAATACACAGTTACCTACTCCTACCAGCCTTCCTAAACATAGAGTTCTTCACTGGAGTCATTGTGCTGAGAAAATGTAAACTTACTCATTGGTTCACATGTTTGCATTACTTCTAGCATCTTGAAAATACAAGAACTGGTACAAATTAGTTATTGACATTTGCGGGTTTGTAATCATTGTCATATAATAAAGCTGGGGCATCTTCCCTAGGAGAGACTATGGTTGTATTGCCATTATTTGGCTACCACACATTTGGTGGTGTTTGAAGAGAGGAAGGCTGTTTAAGCCTAGTCTATGTGACATCAGTATGAAATTGATGCGGAAGAGAAAAACCTGGGCTGGGGGGTGGGGTGGGGTGGGAACAGGAGATAAAGTGAATAAGTCCCATACAGGCCATTGCTTGATACAAACAGCCACCATCCTAGCCTCTTTAAACCATCTTGTTGTATAAGCTTAAAATATGTCCTATTGGTGTTCCTACAACAAATTTTTACTTGCTTTGGTGGCCAAGCTGGATATTGTGGTCATTGGGACCCTCTCACTCCCCTTGTCACTGACCTCAAGCTGTACCTCTGTGCTCAGGACAATCCTTGGCTCCTCTCTCCACTACCAAGTTTGGAGCTAGAAATGATTCCCTTCATCACACTCTAGGGGGTCTCATCAATGCAGTTTCCAATAAGGCCTCTGCCACCTTTCCTGCTTGGGAGAAGGTGAGTGGAGTGGTGGAGAAGCGACCAAGTGCCCCATTCCTCATTTACACTCACCATAGAAAGCAATGTGCCAGGTGCATTTTGCACCTGACTATTGGCCACTTGTGACCATGTGAAGATGGCTGGGCACCAGGATGGTGCCTGATGTTTCCACCATCTAGAGCAGGCATCCGCAAACTGCAGCCCTCCAGATGTTTTGGCATACAACTCCCATGATCCCTAGCTAACAGGACCAGCGGTCGGGGAAGATGGGAATTGTAGTCCAAAACATCTGGAGGGCCGAAGTTTGGGGATGCCTGGTCTAGAGGTACATGCCTGGGGATCCTTGGATCTTGGCTGTTTTCACACACTAGCAACACTTCCTGTAGAATTCTATCAGTTGTATTTTATCTGCACACTCAGGATGAATTTCAGGAACCAAAAAGTCATATTAAAAATACGACTTTTGAGCTGTCTGGCCCAAAAATGGCAACTAGGCATTCTGCTTTGGTGACTGTAACCTGACTTAAGGGGTTGGTGCCTAGCTTATATACTGTACAGTGGTACCTCTACTTACGAATGTTTCTACTTACGAACGGAGCTCCGTCTGCCATCTTGGATGCGGTTTAGATAGGATTTTTTCTACTTACAAATTTTTAGATAGGGTTATCTATCTATCTATTTTGGTGACTTACGATTTTTTTCTCACAATGCATTCCTATGGGATTTGACTTACAAATTTTTTCGACTTACAAATATGCATTCGGAACGCATTAAATTCGTAAGTAGAGGTAACACTGTATATGAGTTTTTAACACTGCAAGATGGGCCAGACATATTTTTCAATACGGTTCCTGAAATTCATTCTGATTGTGCAGACACACTGTACAATATAACTGATAGAATTCTACAGGATGTGCAGTTCCAAAGTTGCCCGCTGCAGGTTACCATGCATATCAGAGGGCAGTGTCGTGACATGTATGGAAAGCAAAATGTGGAACTCTGGTTATCATAATAAAGCTACCAGTACTTGAGGTTGGGGAAAGTATGGTCTGGAGTTCAGCTCCTACCATCCCTAACTTCTACCATGCTGGCTGGGACTGGTGGAAGTTGGAGTCCTACAATATCTTGAGGACTACAGGGCCTCCTTCCTACTTTGAAGTCAAATTCTGAAAATTTTAAAGTAAGATCACAGCCATTTCTTATTTCTTTACCTATAAACTTCTACTTCTACTGTGGGATATCTGAACATACTTTGGTACTTTTAACTTTTCTGGCTTCAACTTCTTAATGCTTAGTGCTTGACGAGAATTTTTGTTTACCTCTTACTGCTGAATTTACATTCTGAATCTAGCATTGTGAGTTCTGCTGATTACTGTCAGCTTGGTAGAAGAAGTCTACCCTAGAGGGGAGTCACTACTGTATGAGGATTCTTCTTATTTCCTTGGTGTCTTTGCCAAATGCTTTCATCTCACCCAGCTTCTATCAGCAGTACAGGTTTCAGACAATTGCAAGTACACTTCTGTCTTAGCATTAATAACAACAACAATTTTATTATTTGTATGCCACTCATCTGACTGGGTTGCCCAAGCCACCCTGGGCAGCTGCCCAGCAGAATAGTAAAAACACGATAAAACATCAAACATTTAAAATTTCCCTAAACAGGGCTGCCTTCAGATGTCTTCTAAAAGTCAAATAGTTGTTTATTTCCTTGACATATGATGGGAGGTGGTTCCACAGGGTGGGTGTGACTACTGAGAAGTGCCTCCCCCTGGTTCCCTGTAACCTCACTTCTTTCAGTGAGGGAACTGCCAGAAGGCCCTCAGTGCTTGATCTCAGTGCCCCAGCTGAACAGTGGTGGTGGAGATGCTCCTTTTGATGTACAGGGCCAAAGCCATTTAGGGCAGGGGTTTGCAAACTTTTTCAGCAGGGGGCCGGTCCACTATCCCTCAGACCTTGTTAGGTGCTGGACTATATTTTTTTGGGGGGGAAATGAACGAATTCCTATGCCTTATATAAAATACCCAGAGATGTATTTTAAATAAAAGCACACATTCTACTCATGTAAAAACACACTGATTCCCGGACCGTCCGTGGGCCGGATTTAGAAGGCGATTGGGCCGGATGTGGGCCTTGGGCCTTAGATTGCCTACCCATGGTTTAGGGCTTTAAAAGTCAGCATCAACACTTTGAATTGTGCTTGGAAATGTACTGGGAGCCAATGTAGATCCTTTAAGAGCAGTGTTATATGGTCCCAGTGGCTGCTCCCAGTCACCGGTCTTTCTGCCACATTCTGGATTAATTGTAGTTTCCGAGTCACCTTCAAAGGTAGCCCCACATAGAGCGCATTGCGGTAGTCCAAGCGGGAGATAACCAGAGCATACACTTCTCTGGCGTGACAGTGCACAGGCAGGTTGGGTCTCAGCTGACATACCAGATGAAGCTGGTAGACAGCTGCCCTGGACACAGAATTGACATGCCTCCATGGACGAGCCCAAAATTATTCCCAAGCTGCATACCTGGTCCTTCAGGGCACAGTTACCCATTCAAGACTAGGGAGTCCACATCTGCCCGCCCCCTGTCTCCCTATAACAGTACTTCTGTCTTGTCAGGATTCAACCTCAATCTATTAGCAGCCACCCATTCTCCAATCACTGCCGGATACTCACACGAGACCTTCACTGCCTTCACTGGTTCCAATTTAAAGGAGAGGTAGTGCTGGGTATCATCCGCATACTGGTGTACACCCAGCCCAAACCTCTTGGTGATCTATCGATCACAACGGCTTCATAAAGATGTTGAAAAGCATGAGGAAGAGGACCGAGCCCTGAAGCACCTCACAAGTGAGAGCCCAGAGGTCTGAACACTCTCCTCCAACACCACTTTTTGTACATGGCCCAGGAGGAAGGAGTGGAACCACTGTATAACAGTGCCCCCAGCTCCCAAGTCCTCTGGGCAATCCTTCCCTTCCACCCACCCACTCCATGCATGCTCCACCTCCCTCCAATGACTAGGTAGATCATTGCCAGTTTTTAAATACTGGGAATACTGATTTAACGGGCTTGCCGATCAGAAGGTCGGCGGTTCGAATCCCCACAACAGGGTGAGCTCCTGTTGCTCGGTCCCTGCTCCTGCCAACCTAACAGTTCGAAAGCACATCAAAGTGCAAGTAGATAAATAGGTACCTCTCCAGCGGGAAGGTAAACAGCGTTTCCATGTGCTGCTCTGGTTCGCCAGAAGCGGCTTAGTCATGCTGGCCACATGACCTGGAAGCTGTACGCTGGCTCCCTCGGCCAATAAAGCGAGATGAGCACCGCAACCTCAGAGTTGTCCGCGACTGAACCTAATGGTCCATACCTTACTTAATATGTTTGCAAAATGATGTTGTGCATCTGACCAGAAACCATGTTAAGTCATAACTACATAAGAGTATTATTATTAATACTGTTACTTCATTCTTCAAAAGCCTGCATCTTTGTCACATATTATTATGATGTCATATTTTGCATATTTTCTTTTTTTTACCTGTAGAGGGAATCAGTGTTAGAAACTCAGATATACAAGCTAGGGGTCAAATGGCTCCTTAAACCAAAGTTACAGTCTCGCCTTGTGATAGATTATCAGTTAAACATCTGGATAGTTCAGATGATAACCTTGAGCTATGTTACGGATTATTAGAAAAAGAAGAAGTCACTTTATCCAGGGATAAAGTGACCCCATGCATGCACCTCCAGATGATGGAGATGTCAGACACCACCTTGGCGCCCAGGCATCTTCACTTGGTCACAAGTGGCCTGCTGCAAAATGTGCCTGGCTAATTTCAAACACTGGAGAGAATGTCTTTAAAATATCCTCATATAGGGTTGGTTTCGCCAGCAGCTCTCACAGTTTCTGGGGCCAAGTATGGGATTATAGGAACCTGCACACAGCATAGTTTTGTCGAATTTCCAATGTTTCTCCATTCTGCTTCACTCTGCCGTGGTGTAGCCAAAGCATCACAAAAGAAAGTGGCAAACAAAAATGAAATTCCAATGACTAATAGGAATAAGATCTCATTGTTAGTTGGGAAAATAGAACTGTATTTTATCAGCATTTTATTTTAACAGTATTTTATTTACATGAAAAGATTTGCATAATTACAAAAGTAGCCATAAACAATAAATAAAACACAACAAAATTGAACACTTTCCACATATTTCTAAATACAGTAGAACCTTGGCTTTCGAATGTAATCTGTTCTTGAAGTCTGTTCAACTTGCGAAATGTTTGAAAACTGAAAATCAAAGGGCTGTTAGCAAAGTTAATGGTGAAAATGGGAAAACGTGCTGTGGAAGTTGTTTGACTTCCGAGGCGTGTTCGAAAACAGAAGCATTCACTTCTGGGTTTTTGGTGTTTGGCTTCTGAAACGTTCAGCAGCTGTGACATTCAAAAACCAAGATTTGACTGTATAAAGATAGAAAATAATATCAATAACAGCTGAATACCCCTCCAAAAAATACCCCAGTCCAAGAGTCTGTTCAGCAGCCTCAGCTTTTATAGCTGGAGTCAATCAGCTACATAATTTATATCCAAATGATTTAATATTAATCTAGTTATTATTTACCATGTCATATTGTCCGAACCAAACAAACTGTAGTTTATCTAAAAAGGAAACTTCCAATCTCAGTCCCCCACGTTCTGCTAGTGGAAGAGATGAACAAGTAGGCACTGCTAGCCTCACTATTCCTTAGCCAGGGAATGTCATGAGGTTGCTATCTCTTCCCTTCCTTTAAGATGGAGAACAGAATTCCACATCCGTCATCGGTCTGGCAAATGCACCAAGGTTTTCTGGCTGTGTTGTCTTTCTACTTTGTTTTCTGAACTGCCCCAAAGACAAGATAACTAACTGTAATTCATTGCAATGTTGTATACAGTCATACCTTGGATCTCAAACGCCTTGGCTCCCAAACAAATCGGTCCCGAACAATCGAAACCCAGAAGTGAGTGTTCTGATTTTTGAATGATTTTCGGAAGCTGTGCCTTGGTTTTCAAACGATTCCAGGAGTCTAATGGACTCCCAGAATGCATTGTGTTTGAGAACCAAGGTACGATTGTATATGGATAGAACATTTTTTTAAAACTGGAAATGTTAATGTGCTGAGCTGTCAGTAACTGGATTTCCCCTGGCTGGTTTAAAAAATACATTTTCACCTAGTAAAAATCATCCCGGTAAACTACTTGACCTCAAGCCAGACATACTGGCATGCAAGATGTGGAAACCTATTTCTTTCATTTTCCTATGCTTTGATGAGAGTATGAATGATTCAGCAGATGCTGACATATGCCATTTGTAATTTGGCATATATTGATAGTCAGAACTGTTACGTCTCCTCTTTAGTTTGTGATTACATACCACTTGAAACCACGTAACAGTTGACTCTGCATACCACATACAGCTGTGGCCTTTTTGCATTATTGGAATCAGAAAAGGAGGGCTATTTTTTTAAAAGTGTTGGACCTTAACAACATCACAGATGTCATATGCAGCTAGTATAGAATGTGGTGGCTAGCCTGCTTGTGAGAGAAAACAGCTGCCAGCAAACCCCAACATAAGATGTGATCATACTGTACTTGGAGCATAATTATATTACAAAAAAGTGATAATCCTGTTTGATTGACTGCATATAGGCTGCACAGTCTATAGATGTATGTGATGGTTTACTGAGAAAAATGTTGTAGAAAACAACAGAAGGAATATGGAAGCAATATTTCAGCAAGTGATGTTAGGTTTGGTTTTTTTAGAAACTTTGAATTGGATTTTTTCCAGTAAATTTTTAACTCTCTTAAGTTAACAGAGTTCTGATTTAGTATGTTTAATTTATATTTAGTAAACAAAACTTCTAAAAGTATTGTTGAGGTGTTAACTTTTCAAATATTTATACAGAATAGAAGATTTTCTCAATAGTAAAAAATAACAGAACACATTTTTGACTACATCAGCAAAGTATGTGATGTTATTCAAAGAGTTAAATTATTTTTAAATGCCTGTAAATTTTTAAAGGTATCATAATTCATAGAATACATTTCTCTTTCATTATTTACCGTAGATTTTAATGTGATGTGATGAAGACACTGAAAACTGTTAACATAAAAAGTTTTGCATGCCTGTAGAGTTGTTTGCATAAATATATTGACTTCCTAGGGATCAGCAATTACAGCTTTGATTTCATATTTGCCATTCTAGCCATAAGGTTTGCTATTTCGTTTATTTAATATTACTCTTCAAAAAATTATAGAACTAGAGCAATTCCGTGGGAAAACGTAACATGACATGACATGATCTTAGCTAGGAATGCAGTTTGGGATGACTCGGTTGTTAGCATTAGTACATCTGAGCAACAAGCCACATGATCTTGTGCAGATTCGATTTGTGTAGTGGCAGTTTTTGGAGGAAGATAAACTGCAACAGGAAACATGCCATGTTTCCTCAGCAACACATTGGTGTTTCAGTTGTGTCCATGGAAGTTGCATATTCGTTAATGATCAGTTCCCTTAATTTGCCCATTGATGATCAGTTTCTTTAACATGCCTACCAGGCCTTCCCATTTGGCCCACAAGTGAGATGTGGGGGAGGTAAAGACATGTCTCAACTGAAAGGAGTATTTCAAGCTGATTGGCAGCACCTGCAAAATCCTGTGCAAAGGGGTTCCACAAGATCTATAACTTATAGCTGATTTTCTGGTCATGTGGAGTACTTTGCTTTGGGCTCCATGAGACCCAACAATCAGCTGAAAGTTTTGCAGGCTGTGCATTCATTTGCTTGCACATGCAGGCAAAAAGAGGGTAACCTGATGCCATTGTGATGTCAAGTGATAGGTGGCTGTCCCAATTCATCTCTCACATTTGGTCCATGGCAGTGTAGAGCCAAATCCATCTTCCCACCCCAATTTAAATATAACATTTAAATCACATACAGTGTTTTACTGAATTGTTTTTCTTTTCAGATACTTCAAATCAAATACCTTTAGCTGTTGGGGAAATACAACACGGAAAATTATCCTGACATACTTTTTGGCTTTAGTTTAATTTACTAAATATGTTAACATCCTAACTAGTTTTGAGGGGGAAATCAGAACAAAAAAAGTTAGTTCAAAATTTTCTGGAAAATCAATATCATGAATTGTGAAATTGTTTTAATGATGAATGCATGTCAGCATCTCAACAATAGTCTTTCAGCAGCATTGCTTCAATGCAGTGTTGCAGTTCATTCGACCACTGCCTGTGCTGTGGCAGTATCTTGAGCCAAGTATTCCTATACTCTGGTAGGAAAGCCCATCCTGTTACATTATCCATTGTAATACAGTGGTACCTCGGTTTATGAACACAATTGGTTCGGGAGGTCTGTTCATAAACTGAAGCGAACTTTCCCATTGAAAGTAATGGAAAGTGGATTAATCCATTCTAGACGGTCCGCCGAGTACTTCAACTGAAGCGTTCATAAACTGATGCAAACTTTCCCATTGAAAGTAATGGAAAGTGGATTAATCCATTCCAGACGGGTCCGCGGAGTACTCAACCTGAAGCGTACTTAACCCGAAGCATGGGTGTAATTGGTTCCAGAAGCATAGCTGCCAAGTTTTCCCTTTTCTCGCGAGGAAGCCTATTCAGCATAAGGGGAAATCCCTTTAAAAAAGGGATAACTTGGCAGCTATGTCCAGAAGTCTGTTCATAAACTGAAGCATTCATAAACTGAAGCGAACTTTCCCATTGAAAGTAATGGAAAGTGAATTAATCCATTCCAGATGGGTCCGCGGTGTTCGTAAACCGAAAATTCGTAAACCGAGGTGTTCATAAACCGAGGTTCCACTGTAATACACAATAGGCAGAGCTATGTCATGATGGGACAGTTGCAGCAGCACCTTTTTTTCTGAATGCCTCTTTTCTCAAATAAGCTATGTCACTTTCACTGGTTAACATGTCTAAAGACATGTTAAAGGGGGGCTTTGATGTCAGGTGCATATTTCTTTATTGTCTAATGAGTTTTCCTTTCATTTTGAGAGGGTGAACAAGGAGGCTCTAGCTCAATGAACTGAAATGTCTGAAAAGTCAGGACAGAACACAAAAGCAAAGGATGGAAAAACCAAGTATGCAACACTTAGTCTGTTTAATACCTATAAAGGAAAGACTCTGGAAACACAGAAAGCTGCAGGTATGTAAAATAATATGAGCTGCTACTGTTTGAGAAATACTCATTGCTGATAGCTTTGTTTGCGTTATTAAAGTATCTCATCTAAATTTAATAAGTTGTTTATAGTTGGCTACCATTTTGAGTTATATCAATGATGTCCTTCCACTTGCGCAAGAGGACTGCTAATCTCTCCCCCTCCAGTCCCACCCATGCTCTCCAGATCTGCTCTGGAGAGTCCTGGATACCCTTTGAGGAGGAAGGCAGGAAATGAATTTAATAAATCTAAATAATGCGTTTCGTCTACTATTGTTGAACACACTATTGAGGGAAAGAATCTTGCATTCTTTCTTTAGGCCTTCTATGAGCTGAGAGATTTCTCTTTTGGCAGCCATTTGGCCTGCTAAGTAATGTACTTGTTTAAAACTTCCCTAGCATTTTATCCTTAACTTGTTGTCTGCCATCTCTCATTCTTTTATCTATGATTGTTTTGTGCATTTTGAATTTTATTCTTTTACTAGCTGGCCCTGCCACATGTTGCTGTGGCTTAGTCTATTAAATGGGTCCTCAGAGTCCCCCTTCTGACTCCTCCCCCCACCCCTCCGGGCTCATCCCTGTGATCGGCCCCACCCTGTCCCGACCCATGATGTTTCCCACCCCTGTCTCCCCCCCACCTCTATTCGGCCTAGTCTGCAAACCTCTAGTATGCAAAGCCGAACTGAGCTGCTGTGGAGTGGGAAGCTTTCCTACCTGCAGTACCAGTGTAGCCGCTGCTAGAGGCCGCTGTTGTGCAAGGTCTCCTGATTCTATTTCCCAGCATGCACTTTAGGGAGAGTTGTGTGTTTTTGAACACGGGGGCTCCAAACAATCAGAAAAATATTGTTTCTATTCTATTCATTGAACTTATTGAAACTTAGCACTGAAGGGGTCGTTTCTGTATTCATAGGTTTGTAGAACAATAGGATTAAGGTCTTTTTCTCAACTCTGTTCATGTTATAACATTTTTGCTGTGAAGAAGAGGCATGTGATCTCTGTTGAGTCAAATTCAGTTTTGAGAACTGTAAAAGTAAACCAAACATCTGTGATAATATCTTGTAGGCAGAGAAACTGCCCAATAATCTTACAAAAACCTCTGGAAGAGCATGACATTGTGAATGGATTAATGGAATTTATTTACCCCAAAAATTAAACATATAAAACCTTATTCTACATAATTAAAAAATTAATCTTTATTTCATGATGGAATAACCTTTGGATGGTAATATATTTTCCCCAAAAAGCATTTTATTTTTAAAAAATCCGATTTAAATCAAAAAAATCCGATTTAAAAAAAATCTGATTTAAATAAAAAAAAATCCGATATATTTTTTTTAAAAAAATCATTGATTTTTATCCACCCTGCTCTGTATTCACTTCCATGTTTTTGGAGTATAGCTTGTGTTGGAGTACCACTTGTACCTTGTAATAACAGGTACTTTGTGAGGAATACATTCATTGTACTTTGTTTCCTGCATACAGTACTGAGTTTTTATATTTTGTCCTGAACCCTTGTATTTTCTATTGATACATCCTCTCCTGTGGAACAGCATCCTGGTTGAGATATGAGAGGCACCCATTTTATGGCAACAATGGAAGTCATATTTGTCTCAATAGAAGGACAGGGTGCATGTAGAATAAATACCAAAGCAATCCTAACTTGGGACCTAGGAGCAATGGATTCGCAAATCTTCCAAGTTCTACTTCGAATCCTATTTCTTTGATAAATCTGTACATTTCTGTGACAGAGTCAGCAGTTCAAAATGTCTTTTCTTGATGCAGTCACAACACGCCATGGATTACAGAGTCTTGGAAAAGTTGCCATTTCACGAAGGATGCCCCCTCCTGCTAATCTCCCCAGTCTTAAAGCAGAAAACAAAGGCAATGATCCGAATATAAACATTGTGCCTAAGGATGGCACAGGATGGGCTTCTAAACAAGAGCAACATGAGGAAGAAAAGTAAGTTAAAGGTCAAAGTTAAATTCTCATTAAGAATAGTGGTGTAAAGTTTTGGTATATGCCACAAGAGCACTTTGGAAGATCCATGGTGTCAGGGGATTGTTGCAGCTACTCTTGAGTAAAGACGCTTCAGTCCGCACTGTCTTTAAGAGTTTTATTGTGCATACTATTTACAGTGCAGAGATCACAGAAAACATGACTGCCTAGTCCGATTCAGAACCCGGCAATGGCTGCCGCCTGTTTTTCGGCCAGCATAAAAGCCTGGGCACCCCAAAATGCCGCCCCTTCGCCCTACGTGTGGGCGCGTGCCTCAATTCGGGCGCCGGAAGGAGAGGTTTCCCCTCTTGCTGGCTGGGGCAGCGCCTGGGCTCCGACGTCTTGCTGAGTCCCTCATCCGCTGACCCTCGACCAGAGCAGTGCCTCATTCCCTCCTCCTGACTCGCCGCTTGTGCTGTCGCTGGGCGAAGTGCTGGTCAGGATGACGGGGGGGGGGAGGCTCCCTGTAGGAAGTCCCCGTGACACATGGCAAACACTTAATTTAATGATTCAAGAGTCTGAATTCTCTGTCTTCTATAAGTAACATTCTCTTTTAAACCCTGCTAAAACATTTGTGCTAACAAGATTGCTTCTTCACATTTCTTATTGCTTCAGACCACCAGAAGTGCCACAGACCCAGCCAAAGCCTGCAGCTCCTGCTCCTCCAGAAGCACCTCCTGTTGCCAAATCATGGGCCAATACCAAGCAAGGTGGGCAGGGTGATGGTAAGTGGAGGTGGGCCGGCCTAGTTGGGCTAGCAGTTCCACTTTGCATTGCCATCTTAGGACAGTTGGTCTTAATTTTTTGAGGCAGCCAAAATTGATAGCGTTGTAGAAACATTGTTCTTGGCTGTACTGTACTGTACTTTCATTCAAGGAAACCTCATGTCTTTTGCAGTTTTATTCTGATGAGAAATTTTATATCAGTAATGATTTTATTTCGTGAAACATTTTAGAGAAAATTGCTTTCTGACAAAACAAAAGCCCTAGACCCAAAAGTTTAAATATTCTGTCATCTCTCTCTCTCTCTCTCTCTCTCTCTCTCTCTGTGTGTGTGTGTGTGTGTGTGTGTGTGTGTGTGTGTGTAGTTTGTAGTTTATTAATAGCTTTGAAGGTTGAGTGGTTATGATTCATGTCAGCTCTCTCATAAGATACTGATAGGCTTCTTTCTTCTGGGCCTTTTTACTACTTTCTTTAAGGATTTTCATTCCATCTTCCCTCCCACCTGCAGTAGGGGTGACAGTTCTAGAGAATTTAACTCCTCCAAAGTTCTTTCCTTTTCCGCTTCTGAAACTCTCTCCATCTTCAATGTGAGACTGGTTCGTCAGAGTCAATGAAGATCTGACCTACCACATTGGTTCCAGTTGAATGCTCTTTCCCCTGTTCCTCAGAAGGAAAGGCTGTCTTTGATTCAAAAGGCTCCTCCAAAGTTCCTTCTTCATTAGCAGCAACAAGGCCCAAAGCTGCTAGCAATGCCGCCTCTGTGGCCCACAGGAGTAGCAGTCGCTGCGGCTCTACCCGCCTGGCCTGCTCCATCCCTGTGGCCCAGGGTTCCTTCCCCTGCCACAAAAAGAGACACCAACACCCAAGTAAATGCAGTAGAAAAGGATAACTTTACATAAGCTTGGGTTAGTAGTGGGTGTTTTATATGTGGGAGATTTCTTATCCATTATGTGTCACAGCCATCATACATGTAAGGGACTAACTGCACAGTTGCTTTTAACTACACATCTGCCAACTATTTCTGGTCAGATTGGCTAGACATTTTGTTGGGCCTCTTACATAAATTCCATACTGGTCAGTGCCCAAACTCACATTACAGCAGTATTCCCTCATGACTTTGAGCTGTACTTTGAGCTGCTCACGGTGCAACTTCAAAATGATAGTGCTGTTCTTACTACTTGGAGTGGGGAGAGAATAGGCGTTGTACAGGGCATCTTGCTCTGGCCATATGCATATGCATACTTAGCAGAATATCTGGATTTTCTGAACTGTTAATTACTGACTTGCATTTTTTACAACTATCTCAGGTCCTGGAGTTCAAATAAATAGCTATTTCCAGCAAGAATTTCCTAGTCTTCAGGCAGCTGGTGATCAAGAGAAGACAAGTAAAGAGAAGGATACAGCTGAAGAGCCTTATGGTCCTGGGCCCAGTTTACGACCACAAAGTAAGTATACATAAAATGTAATAATAGTTTTGAATACAGTTTTAATTAGTTCTTGGCCCATGCTACCATTCTTAAAGTAATATGCAAATTAATTCTACCAGCTTTTGAAGAAACACTTGTTCATGTAGACATTTGCTTGATCTCTTGACCAGAGTCTGCTGTTTTAACCTTTTTTTAAGGGATATTTTAACTGGTGTATTTAAATTATGACACATTTTAATAATGTGTTAATGGTTTTTTATATTTTGTACAACACCTAGAAGTCTATTTTGGCATTAAGCAGTATATTCATTAATAATGAAGTGTTCATTTGTGCTTTGATAGACTAGAAGTTCTTGACATGTTTAGAGTTCATGTTTTGCTCTGTTTAAATAATAATAATAATAATAATAATAATAATAATAATAATAATTTATTATTTGTACCCCGCCCATCTGGCTGGGTTTCCCCAGCTACTCTGGGCGGCTTCCAACAAAAATTTAAAATACATTAAAATATCACACATTAAAACCTTCCCTGAACAGGGCTGCTTTCAGATGTCTTCTAAATGTCAGGTAGTTATTTATCTCTTTGACATCTGATGGGAGGGCATTCCACAGGGTGGGTACTACTACGGAGAAGGCCCTGTGCCTGGTTCCCTGTAGCTTTGCTTCTCGCAGTGAGGGAACCGCCAGAAGGCCCTCAGCGCTCGACCTCAGTGTCCGGGCAGAACGATGGGGGTGGAGACGCTCCTTCAGGTATACTGGGTCGAGGCCGTTTAGGGCTTTAAAGGTCAACACCAACACTTTGAATTGTGCTTGGAAACGTACTGGGACACCACCATTACTGGCCCCAACAACATCAAACATACCATCAGGACTATTTAATTGCTCATCTTCTAACATTGTGTATGCCATCAACTGCCAACAGTGCCCTTGAGCTCTCTATATTGGACAAACAGGCCAAACCCTACGCCAAAGGATAAATGGACATAAATCTGACATCAGGAATCACAAGACAGAGAAATTAGTAGAGAACACTTCAATCTCCCAGGACATTCTATACAAGATCTCAAAGCAGCTGCCTTATTACAAAAGAATTTCAGAAATAGACTGGAAAGAGAAGTTGATGAACTGCACCTTATCACCAAACTTAAAACCAGGAGAGACCTGGTCTGAATAAAGACATTGGATTCTTATCTCATTATACATGATAAAGCTATCTTTAGCCATCTCGCCCCTTGTTTTTTTCCCTGTAAGACCAATTGCAGTCGTTAACTGTCATCAATAGGTTTCCACATCTATCCGTCAATCACCCATTCCCACCACCCTTCTGAGTAATACCCCTCCCCACCCTCTCACTATATATAAGGGTCTGGTGACTTCTGTTTCAGTGTATCTGAAGAAGTGTGCATGCACACGAAAGCTCATACCAATGACAAACTTAGTTGGTCTCTAAGGTGCTACTGGAAGGATTTTTTTTATTTTGTTTCGACTATGCCAGACCAACATGGCTGCCTACTTGTAATTATAAAAATTCTGACGTGGTTTGCATTCATGGTGGTTGAGGTCAGGGACAGGGAACTTGTGGCTCTCTGGATGTTGCTAGACAACAACTTCCATCCTTGACCATTTGGCCATGTTGGCCAGGGCTGATGCGAGTTTGAGTCCAACAGCACCTGCAAGGCCACTAGTTCCTCATTAAAACCTACAAGCAAGTCATGACTGCTGCTTGTCTACAGTCCTTTCCCACCTGATCTGTTATCCAGGCTGTAGGTTCATTGGCCTTTAGAAATGGAGCAAGTGGTGTAACTGGAATGTCAGTTAATACATCATGCCAACCATAATTAGCACAAACTACAGTTTGCAAACCTACTTCAAAATGTGACTTCTGATTGGGTTTTGCCAGACTGTTGCATGTTATGGTTAACCAATTCAAACACTACATTAAACTATAGTTCAGCTTCTTTAACCACTGTTTAGTATAGTGCCTTAATTGAGCCAGTGCTAGCCCTACTTAAAACAATAACTGCTGAATGTTCTCGGTTATAGAGAGCTTGAATTGATCAAGTTA
The DNA here is from genome assembly GCF_965207765.1 of Zootoca vivipara. Taxonomy (NCBI): domain Eukaryota; kingdom Metazoa; phylum Chordata; class Lepidosauria; order Squamata; family Lacertidae; genus Zootoca; species Zootoca vivipara. The sequence continues at coordinate 3,121,654 of NC_142590.1, forward strand.
AACAATTTCTGTGGTTAAAGTGGACTGTGTGGAATTCTTGGTGGTGTCACAGCTCAAGTAGGCTGAGATGACAGTTTTGTCACTGAGGGTCCTTTGGGGGGGTAGGGGTGGATGAAGCTGATGAGAAATACACCAAACACTTCTTGCACAACACAAAATAAATGGTTTACAGAAATCTGTTCAGAATATAACCTCCCCTATCCCATTGCAGATGTTGCTAGCTGGCGAGAAGGTGGAGGCAGGAATCTGAACTCTCCAAATTCTCCAACTGATCAAGAAGCAAAACCTGTTGCTCAAGAAGACGGTAATGTGCCTGGACCAGTAGAACAGAGTGATGGCCCCAAGGTACCAGAGAAGAGAGATATAAGGATAGCACTGCCACCTGCTCCCAAGCTTAATGGTCAGCAACAGCCTGGGATCATACCTCAGTACAGAGCAATGATACCACCCTATGTAAGTCTGTCCATCAATCTCTTTTAGACTTCTTTCTCTTAAGGGTCCTGAAGATCAAAGGAAAGTAGAATTGCTCAGCTGAGTGAAGTGGTATTTGTGGTCTTTGCAGCTATGCTGTTTATATTCCTGTTGCTGTTACGGTAATTGCTATCTGAGAGAGTCATTTTCTCCTCCTAGCAGGTGATGTGACTGAGAAATCATAGAGCACCAAGGGACTTGCAAAAAGACACACACCTAAATAACTTAACTGTATAAAGTTGTCAATTTAAGAGTACGTTAATTTTAGGTAGATTTCAGTTTTTATTTCTGGTATATTATATAAACTCTCACTTTCCTATTTATGATTTTGGCATTTAATTAAAATACAATGTTTACATATCTGATGTTTTGTTTTTTCCTCTTAGCTGTTTAACCAGTACCCTAAATTGGCATATCCTCAAATGCCCGGCCCCAGCAGGTTCCCTGCTCCATCTGAGGCTGCCAGGTAAAAATACCAATTACATGCATTATTTGATTACTGCTCTTAAAACTTTTTGATATCACAACTATATTTGCATAATGCATATATAGTCTTATTTATTTAACATAATTTTAAAACTATGATTATTTTAAACTTTAAAGAGGATGCAACAATACAAAGCATAAAATTACTAAAGCAGCAGTGGTGCATAGTCCAATGTTAGTCAGCAAAACATCAGTAGTCAACTTACAGGTGCATGTTTTTGCGCAGTTTTCCCTTATTCATAACATTGAACCTTGTACCATTGATATTTTTGTATAGCTTTTTAAATTGTTGTCTATTGATTATATATATTGTTGTGTGTGTTTGGTATATATTCCATTGTCTTTTTATTTTTTCAGCAGCACTGGGGAAACCTCAGGCACCCAGGCACTTAATATGTCAGCACCTAGAACTTTTTTTTTCTTTCTTGTTCTTTAACATTTGATTCTTCCATCTAGTAATTGAAAATAGTTCCCTTTGTTAATTAAACTTGCTGTTTGTAAACAGATATCTACTTTTTTCAATATTGAGCTGAAACTAATCTTAAGTCTCTTCAGTAACTTAAGTATGAAATACTGATATATAAGCCCTATATGATAGATTGCTTTCTTTTTCTAGAGGACCGAGGGGTAGAGGGCCCCCTTCACGGAGCTCAGAAGCTGTAGAACGCCCAGCCATCCTAAGTGCTAATGAGCTCAAAGAACTTGACAAGTTTGATAATTTGGATGCTGAAGCTGATGAAGGCTGGGCTGGTAAGAACATTAATATCAGTGAACATTTAACTGGTTGCATGTAGAAAAGTGTTTTGCAGTGCTGACCTACCATTCTTTGTTATTCTAGGAGCCCAGAGTGAGGTAGATTATACTGAACAGTTGAACTTCAGTGATGATGATGAGCAAGGAAGTAACCAGAAGGAACAGTACAGCAGGTGATTTCTAAAACGCGCACACACACACGTCGTCTTTAGAAACTTGAAATAATCATCTACCAGTAGTATTTGTACCACGTGTAAAATGCACGCGAGAGACTGAGAGTTATGTAGTAGCTAGAGTGTTGGATGTGGGAAACACAGCTATAAATCGCAACTTGAGAAGATTAACATAATCTTCATGATTAACATATAAAGCATGTTTGATATAAAAGGGGGGTATGCAAAATATGACCTTTTATGATCCCCTTCATGCAGTAATGAACCTACAAAAGACGTGGAGAAGAAAGATTCAGAAGAACATAAATCATCTGCTCCTTTGCAGTCAGTTGGTTCCAAAGTGCCATATAATAAAAGCAACTACATTGATCAGGTATTTTTTATATAATCACTTTTTTGTCCTGATGTATAAGTTACAAGTTGGGTGTGCATCACCCAGATGCTATTGTGATAAAGCTGGTTAAGTGCTGGCATGCCTCTCCAACCAGTGTTAATGAAAGTGTTAATGAAGTAATGAAACATGCTGTAGAGGGGAATTTACATAAAATAAGGGTAGGTTTTGTTTGTTTGTTTTTTACAAGTAATCTTATCATAGCTTCCCTTCTGACTGAGCTGCATTTTGCATCACAACAAGTTACAGTGGTACCTCGACTTACAAAGACGAGCCGTTCTGTGGCTGTCTTCATAAGTCAAGGTTTTCGGTTCTCGAAGCGCTGCTATGGCGCGTGTGCCGCTCTGCGCAGGCGCCAACTGGGCACAGGCAGCGAAAGGACTTCCGGGGGTTATCGACTTCGGAAGTCGAAACCTTCAGAAGTTGAAGCGTTCAGATGTTGAGGTATGACTGTATAGCCTCTCTTTTTGAAGTAACCACTTGGTGTATTGAATTGCTTAGTTCCTTTTAAACCTATCATTGATTAAGTGGGGTTAAAGGTGATGGAATCCAACAGTAGTCAAAAGAGCTAGTCTGTCCATTTCCTTTAAAAAAAAAATAATTTTATTGGTTTTTTAACATATAACAACAAAACATCACCAACACATCAACCCCCAGCAATACCTAAAAGAGAAAACAAGAAACAAATGAAAACATTAACACAAACATAATAAAACAAAAACATACATATACGATAATTCAAAAACCGTTCATCTTTTCTGACATTGTAGCTTGACTTCCTCAGCACCGCTTCCTGTGGTTCATCTTATACTCTCTTTGGCAATTTCCTAACCATCATCTTAACGTTGTTTCTTTCTATCTTAAACATGTTTATACACTTTAAATTTTAAACCAAAATTCTATAATTATCCTTTTCATTATAATTTACATATTTATCATCTATGACATCATACTCCTCTTTCCTTACATATTATATTTCTACCTTAAACATACTTATTCATTTAATTCATATTATAAAATTCTTAATATACTTTTATGCAATACAGTACTAAACTAAAATTTCTCTTCCTTATACCCACGCCTCTCTTCTAAGAACTCCCCATCTCAGTCAAAACCATATTTCTATTATTAACCCTTCTAATCACAAGGCCCTTTTTACGGTCGGCAAGTCTATATAAACAGTCCTATTTCGATCCGGGTTACCCTATTACATAACCACTTATAAACTATTTATCCCACCCCCTTCCTCACCTTTCTTTCTACCCTCATTCCTTTAACCTTCCCCTGCTGCCCTGCATCTTTCTTCAATCCTGTAATTCTAAACACCCCTTTTCTATTTTCTGTGATCATCTTGACTCCCTGGTTCGATGTCTTCATCTTTCGAGAGGAGATACCTTTCAATTCATACTGATTTTTCTCAACTAGTTTTTCGTGCGCAGATGGACTCTCCTTCTGTACCACTCAATTTCTTCTATATGGACTGGGGTGCTCTTGTTGAGTTTTCTCCTCCACTTCTGACTGGACAGTTGGACTCTCACTTCTGCTGTTCAGTTCTTTCTGATCATCGCAACCTTTGAGTTTTCTAATCTCCAGATTGCACTATACCAAGTCATTTTTAATTTCCAATAGCTGTGCCAGCACAAACTGCTCAAAGGCAGACATGTTTTGGCTATCTACTTTCCTTCTCCAAGGACAGTCAGTGTTTGCAAAACAAGAAATGGTGTCCACAACTCATCCGGAATCGAAAGTCAAAAGTAATAATCCATTTTCAAACAATATATCCTTTTTCCTTTATTTTCTTCACCAAGATCCAATCCAATTCCCTTATATATCCAGTCCTTATATTCAGTAGAGCTCTTGGCAGTTCAGAAATTCAAAATCGGAAGTACGTTCCTTTAGAATGAATCACAGTAGTCTCTCGCCAGCCATTTAGAGGGCTTTCCTCTAAAGTAAGTAACAACTAATTTTTCTCTTTTAGGCAGTTATTATCTTCTTAAATTCAAATGCAACTTTGGGTTCAGGACAATATTATTGCCTTCTCCGTCACACAGTGGTCAGGGGCTGACTTCCTCTTTTCCACCCCTTCCCGTGGCCCAATTTTTATTGATTTAGCTGTTCAGATTTTTTATTTTCGGTACTCACGGTACAGTCCTTTTTAGTTCCAAATTTAGAAAGAACCAATCGCTGTTGCCTGGCAGGGTCACAGCTTCATGCCTCTGAGATAGCTTTGCTCCAATGCACCGCGTTTTGCTCCTACCCCCTTCTCTCTCGGCGCCCAAAAACTAGGCAACCAATGGAAGGGGGAGCACGCTCCTGGCGTCTGCCGGATCCATGCCCCCTAAACGCTCGATTAGGGGCTTTTTCTGGCGGGTTGCTGCGCTGTAGCAGTCCCCCCTTGCCTCAAAGGCACCACGTCCTCCTCAGCTGAGGAGAACAGCACCTGCCATTGCCTCGCGATTGGCCGGAAGTCCTTAGCCTGCCCATTTCCATTTGGAACATTCTGCATATATCTGATCTGCCATATATGTGATTGTTGGCAAAACAAAGGGCTTTTTTGGATGAACTGAAAAAAGAATTTTTCTTTCTGAGGTAGCAAACCTATGACTATGTGTTCATGTTATTGAATGTTCATACAGATTGAAAGATTCTTTCTAAATAGAGAATTGGCATTATTTAACTTTCTGTGCAGCTAAGTGTTTATGCAAAAGATAGGTACCTAGTCTCTCTGCTGACATGGAAACTGACTAGACTCAAGACTGCATATCCCACATCAGTACAGTCCTTATGTTGGCAGTGAGAGGTTTTGAGGCCATTGCAATCTGAAGCCTTTAGCACATTTGAACTCCAGTTGTCAGAGACACTGAACAGACTTTTGATTTGGCTGATTAAGAGTGTTTGATTCTGTTGCTGGACATTTTGGGGATTTTAGTGTTGGCATAGAACGATGAATCCTAACCCAGGGCCCCCTGGTCTTGGGGATGATGGCAGTGAATGAAGCCAGTGCTGGATCCAAAGCCTTGCCAGTTTCTGTTGGTCAGGACCAGGAGGGTTACATTTTTTGTTCTGGTTTGTGTATTGTTAAGGTGCACCATGTTGCTGCAGCAGAAAGGCCTGGATCAAGCCCCTGGCCTGTCACTGGGCCTGTTTAGGACACTATTCCACCCCCTTAAAACAACCCTTCTGGGGGGGTGTTGTGCCAGCCACTGCCAGTGGGAACATGGCTGGTGGTAACTCCCAAACAGTGCACACCTTCAGTGACCACAGTGCCTTCAATGGCCAGCAGCGCTGGACAAAAGGACACCACTGTTATTTCCTTTCAGGAGCATGAAGGTGTTAAGAATGATTCCTAAGTGAGTAATTACATGTTGTGTACATCATATTGAGTACATCCAACTGAAAGGGAACTAGAAAAGGATTAAATCAACACCATTTGCTTTGTTTCACAATAATATTTACAGTTGTGCTTTTTAATCCAATAGGAACGCAGTCTGACACCAGCCCAGTCTTCAGTGCTTGAGAGGGGCAGTTCTGGGCTTCAGCCAAAATCTGCTCTTCAGGTATGAGCAAAATTCACCTCTGGGCCCAACTGTCAATACTTAACTTTCTCTCTTTAATTTTTTTAGTTAAATGTAAGATTGTGCTTTGCATAGTAGTCATGCAGTGCACATTGTAATACATATAAGAACAGCTGATTTAATGTAGTAATTCCATAAAATACAGCACAGAGAATTGAATTGTGGTCTCCAAACTTCATTCAGGTGGCCTTTGAAGGATGTCTTTGAAGAGCATGTAACAATTTTAATTGCTCACCCCCTTTCCATCCCTTTAAAAATCTTTAACGAAATTTTGCCAACTGCATAAAGCTGAGTGCACAGAAGTTAAATGTGCACAAATTGCAAGTAACATGTGCAATAAAATACCTATAAGCAGTGTTAGAAACTCAAATATATAAACTAATCGCCAGATCGCAACTTAAACCTAGGTTATGGATGCCACAACAGAATGTCTAGGAGCCCTTTTTCCCAATGAAATTTAGTAGTGGTAGTATTCATTTCATTTCTATACTGCTTTATATTTTAATGAAAAAAATCTCAAAGCTTTTACAGCACATTAAAACATCAAATTAAACAATACAGAATAAAACAAATTCAAGCTTTAAGGAAAATATTTCAGATTCTTCTCCAATTGTTATTTTGCTCCCCCCTTATTTTTTTACCTACTTAAATAAATACTACTTTTGTAGGGAGCCAGTAGTGTGGTATAGTGGTTAGAGTGTTGGACTTGGACTTTGGAGGATAGGGTCAAATCCCTACTCAGTCATGAAGCTCACTGGGTGATCTTGGGCCAGTCACATCCTCTTAACCTATGTCACAGGGTCATTGTAGGGATTAACTGAGGAGGAGGGTGATCCATGTACTCCTTGGAGAGAAAGGTGGGATATAAATGCAACAAATTAGTTCTTCTGCTTAGCTTCTTAAGGACCCAACCAGATGGGGATGTCATTTGCCAACCCGGCATCCTGAGATCTCCACATGGTTGCAATTGGGAATTTCTAACACTGCATATAAGAAATAAAAGAAGCAATATTATATTTAACAATCCTGCAGCACCCAGCACAGCACATTACAATTGCTACAACAGGCAGAAAAATAATTAAGTGGTCTGCCAAGACCCTTGCAATTTTCCAAGTGGTCCATGGGTGGGAGGAGTTTGGAAACCACTGCTGGCAAATATTTATTGCAGCCTTTCCTTTATTCTTTGCTTGTCAGTTTATAACGAATTGAAAAGATGCTTTTAGAGTAGTAGGTGTTTGTAGTGTCCTTAGCCCTAACATTATTCTCTGTTAAGATAAACAACTTTTAATTGAGGCACATTCTTCTGCACAGCTGCCCAACTGGGGAGAAATGAATAGAACTCAGGGATTTCCAGCAGAATTGCACATTTCTAGTTGGCATTGCTTGTGGCCAGCACTTCACTTGTTAGGCCTAACTTTAGTGTGAGACCTTCTGACAGTTCATAGATAGAAGACCCCTGTTTCAGAGTTGCTAAAAGAACCATAGAATCACTTTGCATATACATTTCTGTAGTGGGTCTAAAATTACCTTTGTTTGAGACTTTTGCACTTTTTATTTCAAAAAACATAGCATCCACTTCCAGATCGCTTGGCAGGGCCAGGAAAGCAAGGTCCTTTTCCTTCTAGGCCAACACCAGATGAGGATGAGATTTGGAAACAGAGACGAAGACAGCAAGCGGAAGTATCTGCAGCTGTAGAACGAGCCCGTAAAAGGCGAGAGGAAGAGGAGCGAAGAATGGAAGAGCAAAGAAAAGCAGCATGTGCTGAAAAGCTAAAACGGTTAAATGAGAAATTTGGCTGTGTAACAAAACCACCCCGAGAAGACCCACTGAAAGAAAAAGAAAAAGCAAAGGAGAAGGATACTGATAAGGAGAGGGAAAAAGTAAGTGAAAAGGAAAAAGACACAGTGATAGAAAAGGAAAGGGAAGAAAAAGAAAACCAAGAAAGGGAACAGGAAGCAGAGAAGGAGAAGGAGAAGGAAAAGGAAAAAGTGGAAAGGGAAGAAGCAGAAGAGAAACCAAAAGCTGAAGTGTCTGAACCTCAAGAGCCAATCACTCCACCTGTTACAGTTGAGAAGCCACAAGAAAGTGAAAGCAGCAGTAAAGAGGAGAGAGGTTTGTACCAGTTATTTTGTTTGTTTAAAGTAAGCAACCTGCTGTCTTAAACTGGAATCCTAACTATAGTACTGCCTAAGAACTGCATACTACTTTTTCTTTTGGATATATTGAAGGAAACGTCGTAAATTGTTTCAGAATGCCTCATGGGAAGCAATTCATAAATGAGATAAATAGCAACTGCATTCAGCATTTTGTAAACTAAGGCTAGAAGACAAAGCTTACTTGGTTGTGATTACATGTGCCTATATCAGTGGTTTTCAACCAGTATGTCGTGGCACCCCGTGGTGCCTTGAATAATGGTCAGGGGTGCTGCAGGCAACACTGGCCTCTGTCCCTCTTCCTTCCCTCCCTCCCTCCCTCCCTCCTCTCATGCCCTTTCCTGTCTCTGCATCCTAAAGGCTTGCACAGCTGTTTGTTGCAGCAGCGCTGGCTACAAGCTCTCCAGGTGAATGGTGCCACTGCTGCTGGCCAGGAGCTGAGGTGGCCTCGGAGTAAGCAAGCAAGTGGGCAAGGGAGCCCAGCCAGCCAGTCCACCCTAGCTCTTGCTGTTGAGAATGGACAAACAAGTGGGAGTCTGGGCGGGCAGGCACTGCGCTGGCCTTTCTGGTGCTTGCTGTGTGCATGGCCTGCCTGGGAGCTGAGTGCCTAGTGCTCATACGGAGCCTTTCCACCACGCAGGCCCAGCCGCACCCACTGCTGCTTCCTAATCTAAGGTGCTGGCCTCATGTTCACCTTGGGCCACTACATTTGTGTAGTTTCTGCCTCTCCTATTCCTCTGTTTCAGCATTGCTTTGTCATGATGTCCAATAAGTCTTTTAAAAAACCCACCTACATTAATATTTAAGATAATTGGAGTGGTTTTTGAATTTGAACTTGTTATCATCCATATTTATCACCCATGCTGCTAATGTTACTTTTCTCTTGCATTCCCCACCCCTGGACAGTGTGTCAAGCTATTTCCACCACTCAAGAAAGCAATCATAGTGAAAGAGAAAGTTCTCATGAAAGCGAGACTGATTCTGGTGCTCAGCCACGTCCTGCTATTTCTTCTGGCTATTCAAAACAGTTTCAGAAATCATTGCCACCAAGGTTTCAGAGACAACAGGTAAAAGGATAGCACTTTGAGATTAATATGTATACTTATCATTAAATTGTGGGAGATGAAGTTATGGGTTGGTTTGATGTTTTTCCCTTGCTTTTATTTATTTATGTATGTATGCATGCATGCATGCATGTGTGAGTATTTATTTATTTTGCATTTCTGCACTGTGAACTGCTGTGAGATCTTCAAATGAAGAACAGTATACAGAATTAATCATAAAACTTTTGGGGGGGGGGTTGTGATTTGTGTTTGAGGGGAGACACCAGACACCAGACAAGTAACTAAACTTTACTGTAAGATGTGGGTAACATGCAGTAGTTGGCAAGTAATAGCTCCTCTTATTCATAAGTGTTTTGTAACCTTTGCTGTTATTCAGTGATCTGTCAGCCATAGCTTGCCATCTATCATATTTAAGATTTGCAAATGTTACCATACTTGAACTAAGCATTCAAATTACTGTGCCAGATGATTCAACTGTCTGTCCACTATGTTCCTCAGTGCTAAGAAAGGCTTGTCTTCTCCATCCAAGTTTTTCCAATAATGGTCCTCCTTGTTTCCTTCTTTTTGTCCTCAGCCACCTAGTACAGCCATAACACTCCCAAATGCTAATTCCTCCTGTCCTGATTATTAGCCATGGCTAAGGTTTATGTCTATTGTCTTGGCCATATCTAGCAAACATTAACCTCATAATCAGAGCTTGTACCAATGAATTATAGTCATACCTCGGGTTACAAACTCCACAAACCCGGAAGTGTTTTCACCGCACGTGCATTATGCGCAGAAGTGGTGCATGCGGTTTGCGCAAAGCGCGGAAATTGCAGAAATTGCGCTTTGGCATGCGCAAATTGGCACTTTGGGTTATGACCATTTCGGGTTACGAACTGCGTCCCGGAACGGATCGTGTTCGTAACCCGAGGTACCACTGTACTGTGTTCAATAAGAATTGGAGCATAGCCAAAAAACCTCTGAAATCAGGTGCCTAAAACATTTTTAGGGGGGAAACTTGTTTAAAAGCAGTTTGCTATAGCTTATCAAAAATTTTCATATTTTCTCTTGCTTTATAGGAGCAGATGAAACAGCAGCAGTGGCAGCAGCAGCAGCAAGGGGTCCTACCGCAGACTACACCACCCCAGCCTTCTGCTGGCCCTGTTCCCCCACCACCACATAGACCTCTCTATCAACCCATGCAGCCACATCCCCCACATTTGGCTTCTATGGGCTTTGATCCACGGTGGCTCATGATGCAATCTTACGTGGATCCACGAATGATGTCAGGAAGGCCTGCTATGGATATGCCACCCATGCATCCAGGTACAAATCTCACCTATACTAAAGGTGTTTAGTTGGCTCCCGATTTGTTGCTCAACACCATTCAGAGTGCTGCTTTAGAGTTCTAAAGCCCTAAATGGTTTGGGACTAAGGTCCCTAGTGGTTTGCCTACTCTAATGTGAACCGGTATTACAATTGAGATCCTCCTTTGGTTGCCTCATTTTTGACTGATGGCTCTTGGAGAAGTCGCTTCTGTATTTGCACCCTGCTTGTGCATCTTACACCTTTGTTATATCCTAGCAAAGTGTGTTCTGTTTGTGTGGAATTATGGTAGTCTAATTTTGGCAATTTAATTTATTGTAGCACTAGCTGGCCCGGCCACGCGTTGCTCTGGGTTTTTCTGTTAAATGGACCCTTTTCTGCTAAATGGACCTTCAGAGTCTCCCTTCAGAGTCCCCTCACCTGCCCTGTTCCAACCCTGACTCCCCTACTGTAAGTGTCAGAAATAAGACTCCCCCACCCATGTGTGTTCCTGAAAATGTCCCCATCCCCCACTGCTTTGGCTGACTCGGGGTCCTACCTCCCCCCCCCATGGCTATGTGTTCCCCCCTCCCTTTGTTGTGCCTCATCCCTGTGCCCCCCTCCCCATTGTGAAAGGCCCTATTCTGTTTGTTTTTGCCTGTGGCCTACTGAATGGTGCGGCCTGCTCAGTTTTCCCTGCTTGGCAATGCTGCAGCCTATTGAAAAAGCTAGGCCTTGGTGCTGCAAAAGGACTGTTTTCAGTTGGTTGCCGTGGAATTTTGTGGTGTCATCTGGTGGCGCAGCTTTGGAGGCGGCAGTGTGCAATCTGCCTTTCTGTTGGATGCTGCTGGAGTTTTCAGAGCTTCTGGTGGTGACGTCTAATTTGGTCGCCACTTTTTTGTGTTTAATTGTTATTTTAGGTGTGAAAGGTGTGGTTTTTTTGGGGGGGGGAGAATTATGCCAGATCCCTCCCTGGTGGGCATGGAACGTTGTGGCCAAATTTGTTACATTACGGTTCAGCAGTTACGGAGAAGGCTGTGACCTCTGTGCGTGCAATGTGTACATTTTTACATATATATATAGATGTGGTGTGTTTCACTACATCTGGCTGCCCGGTTTATTTTGTAGATGTTTGTTGTTGTTGTTGTTTAGTCGTTTAGTCGTGTCCGACTCTTCGTGACCCCATGGACCATAGCACGCCAGGCACTCCTGTCTTGCACTGCCTCCCGCAGTTTGGTCAAACTCATGTTTGTAGCTTCGAGAACACTGTCCAACCATCTTGTCCTCTGACGTCCCCTTCTCCTAGTGCCCTCAATCTTTCCCAACATCAGGGTCTTTTCCAAGGATTCTTCTCTTCTCATGAGGTGGCCAAAGTATTGGAGCCTCAGCTTCACGATCTGTCCTTCCAGGGAGCACTCAGGGCTGATTTCCTTAAGAATGGATAGGTTTGATCTTCTTGCAGTCCATGGGACTCTCAAGAGTCTCCTCCAGCACCATAATTCAAAAGCATCAATTCTTCAGCGATCAGCCTTCTTTATGGTCCAGCTCTCACTTCCATACATCACTTTGTCGGCAAGGTGATGTCTCTGCTTTTGTAGATGTAGATGTTTTGTAGATGTTTACTGACTGCTAAATTAGAGGGTTGCTGCTTTTATGTATTGTTGTTGTTTTCAAAAGGGGTGGTTTATGTCTGTTTGCTGTTATCCCAGTGGTCTAAACACATTTTCTTCTACGACTACATGATGGCTGATCTCTAGGGATACCTCCTACCTCCCTAAAGTCTTTTCTCCTGCCTTTATAGTGAATGAGTTCCAAGTCTGCACTGTTCTGCTGATTTTAATCTGATTTGTGCAAGGTTCCCCTGTTGCAGACAAGGGAGAGAAAGAAAACAGCAGTAGTGAACACTGTTCTTTCGAGACTGAGCTTATTCCTGGCCCACAGTTCTTAGGGCTATGAGCAAGCCTCACAGCTACGTTTCATCATCCCCCTTCCCTTTTGCAAATAATTCAACAGAGGCAGGAGGAATGGATAAGTGCATTTAGGCTTGCCTTTACAACCTTTGTTCAGGCTCATTGAGCTCCCAGTCCCCGCTACCTTTTTTTCATCTGATCTTTTCCCCCCTCTTGGGATTTCTGCATGTTTATTTCTCCTCTAAGTCAGTTGAACCCATTCTTTGAGGGGCATATAGGATTAAGTGTAGGCAAAGTCCTGTGTACATTCCTTTGAAATGTTTTTTCGGTGATGCACAATGGAATCCTGCCACCTGACCTGTTCTTGGGATGATTAAGATGCAGTGGTACCTTGGTAGTTTAATGCCTTAGTTGTTGAAAAAAATCAGCTCCCGAACATCGCAAACCCAGAAGTGAGTTTTCTGGTTTGCAAATGTTTTTTGGAAGTTGAATGTCCAACACAGCTTCTGATTGAGTGCAGGAAGCTCCTGCAGCCAATTAGAAGCCGCACCTTGGTTTTGGAACTGATCCGGGAGTCGAACGGACTCCCAGAATGGATTAAATTTGAGAAATTGTAATTCCAGAGGCTTCTTCCTGTTCCCAACCCCTCTCTGTGGGTTGGAGGCACTTCATTGAGGTTCTATCCAGCTTAGGAAATTGCATTGTCCATGGGCACAGTCTATCAAGAAAATTTTGTTGTGGAGTGACTTTTCTGAGGCTTGTAAAGTTTTCTTAAGTACTGTGATGTATGCTAGTGAGTGTACAAGCCTCAGAAAAGTTACTCCACAACAAAATTTCTTTGTGAGTGGAAAGTTTTCTAGTAACAGCTTCTAAATTTAAAAATTCCATTTGTAAGATCATCTTGATGTGTAGGGTTCTGACACAACAGAACACTGTGACGAGTGCAAGGAAATGCCATTTACCTTCCCATAGCAGTGGTATGCTTTCAAACTGCTAGGTTGGCAGAAGCTGGGACAGAGCAATGGGAGCTAATCTCGTCACATAGATTTGAACTGCTGGCCTTCCAGTCAGCAAGCCCATACCTTTCAGTTACTTTTTTGAGCTGTATGGTTTAACTTCTTAATTTCAATATCTCCATTATAGGAATAATACCTCCTAAGCCACTTCTAAGAAGGGACCAGATGGAAGGGACAGGAACTGCTGCGGACTCTTTTGATCATGTTACTCGATCAGCAAGGGAGCATGCTATTCCTCTGCCAGAACCGCGCATGGTGTGGGGGTCAGAACCGTATCCTCATGCAGAGCCTCAGCAGACTAACAATCCCCCCAAAATCCTAGAAGACACTGAAGATATAAGGTAAGCTTTGGGATTCTCTTATTGTATTCTGTTTGTCTTTTTCTGCATTATCCTATTGCATCTTGTGCATTTCAAGCATAAGCCCGCACAGTTCACATACCATAAAACAGGCCTAGGGAATCTCTGGCTCATGGGCCAAGTTAGATCCATCTAGGGTTCTAATTTGGCCCACAAGGTTGTTTTCCTCAAACCACTTCCTGTTGCGTAATACCAGACATATGTGATGCAAGTTGTTATATAGGTAAGGATGCAGCTGCAAAGGAACAATTATGAGTTTAAAATGGGCTCCCACTTGTTCTTGTACAAGGATAGCTCACTGATAAGGAATCTCACTGGGATGTGTTGCACTAGGGAGTTCTAGATGGATGCACCTGAGGGGTCTGAAGCTGAAAGCAAGACATTTGAATGTGTGCTTGCAGCTGTTTGGTGTTCACAGTGCAAAGGGACTCACTTTCAGTGGGGCCTTTTGAAGTTGTTACCTGATGTCAGCTGTCAAAGTGGTCTTTGGGGGAGGTTGGGATCTGGCCTGCAGACAAAGCTTGTGATAGTCCAAGTGTGTTGAGCATAAAATCCAATAACCAAGGGGCAACGCTGTTGTTTGCAAATAACAAATGCCTTGCTTCAAGTTGTAAGACTATATTAGGGACACATTTGGGGGCACAAAAGGTATTTCTCAAATAGGTAGTTTATGTTCTCTCTCTAGGGATTCATTAATCCGCAGTATACAAGGTTGGACTCTGAACATAATCTTGGTATCTGCTCTGGCTTTGTACACTTTCAAATATGAAGGTATACAGTGAGCTGAGTTTTTTGCATGGTAGACGCTCAGTAATACAGGTAGAACATTCAGTGCACCTCATATATTTTATTGAATCTGAAGTGACCGGACAGAATGATTCCTCCTAGTTGGCTGCTTCTGGGGTTTGTTAGTGCAATATTTTTTTTGGGGGGGGCACTATTGGCATGGCCAATTGTCAGGTCAGGGATGATGAGAGTTGCAATCCAGCAACATTTGGAGGGCCAAAGGCTAGCCACCCCTGTTTTAGCCTCGTCCCCACCACAAGTTCATTGGCTAAAATACTCTCAGAAATGATTTTCTGTCTCTTGTGAACATTGTATGAGCTAATCCTACAGCAGTTGTCCTGCATTCTTTTTAACATGTTTAATATAGAGAGACTTTGATAGGACTTCAACTTAAATTGTGGCTTCCTTCTTTTAGGCCTGACACACTTCTGGATCAAGAACACATAACTGTTCAAGAGGTTTACTCAGCAGAACAGATTCATTTGGACTCTCAGACAAAGGTGGACTTCTTCAAAGAACCCAGTGAAATGAGTGTACAGAAGACTTCAGCCAGGTCTTTAGAAGATGCTCAGCCTCACCAAAGTGACACACCTGCTCCTGCACTGAGTTTTGAAGTAACTGCAGAAAATGTCTCCCAAATCTCCAAGGAAGAAGAAATACTTGTAGAAGAGAGCAATATTTCCCTGAAGAGCATTTCTCATGGGTCAAGCCATTCTCTGAAATCTGAAGACCAAGCAAATGATACACAAGCAAATGTTCCCAAAGTCACCAGCAGACACATTGAGCCAAAAGAACCAATTCTTGAAAGAATAGATAGTAAACTGAAAAAAGAAGTCTTTGTAACTAATAGGCTGTCTGAAGGGCCAAAGCCTGAAAAACCCTTTAAGCCTAAATCTGAAACTAGGTGGGGTCCAAGACCAGGTTATGGGAGAAGAGAGGAAGGTAGTGATAGGCCAGTGAGAAGGTCTGGTCCTATTAAAAAGCCTATCCTTCGAGATATGAAAGAAGAGCGTGAGCAAAGAGAAGAGCGTGAACAAAAGAAGGAAAGAGAAGGAGAGAAACTGACAAATGAGAGAGCTAGCAAGATTGAGAAAAAGGAACAGGCTCAGGTTCCACCTCCCAGGCTAGAACCAGAGAAGACCACCACAGGTGGTAAAAAGGCATTGCAAAGCACACCACAAGCTTCAGACTGTACAGATGCTCCTGTGCAGTCTACAGTTACACCTGCTGTGCAGCAGCCTCTCATTGTCCAGCAGCCTCTCATTGTACAGCAGCCTGTACCACCAGCGTCTCAGCAGCCACCTGCAGTACAGACATCTCCACCCATAGCTCCACAGCTGCCTAGTCCACAAATTGCTGTTGAGCTTCCATCCCTTACTATCCAGCAGCAACCAGTTCAGCAGCCTGTCAGCACAACAAAGGAAGAAAAGCAGCCAGAGAAAGTAATCAACAAAGAACGAACTGTAGAGAGACCTCGTATGGAAACTAGACCTGTGAGAAGAGAACCTGGTTTGCCTCCCAGAACATACTGGAAAGAAGCTAGGGATAGGGACTGGTTCCCAGACCAAGGATACAGAGGCAGAGGACGTGGAGAATATTATTCTAGAGGACGAAGCTACAGAGGTTCTTATGGAGGCAGGGGTCGAGGCGGAAGAGGCCACAATAGAGACTATCCGCATTACAGAGACACTAAGCCTCGAGTGGAGCACGTGCCTTCCGGTCCTCTTAGGCAGCGAGAAGAAAGTGAAACCCGTAGTGAGAGCTCCGATTTTGAAGTCGTTCCAAAACGGCGAAGACAGAGAGGCTCAGAAACTGACTCTGACAGTGAAGTGCATGAAAGTGCAAGTGACACCCTTCTTTCAGACAAGGACAGCTTAAGCAAAGGCAGACACCCAAAGAGAGAAGAAAAGACAGATGTCAAAAAGCCTGCAAAAGCCGTATTGTCTTATAAACCTGAACATAATATCCGAGGGGACAATAGGGTTTTAGACAAAACTTATGGGAGGGAAGATGAGAATAAACCCAAACCAGGTTTTCTTCCTAAAGGAGAACCTTCTAGACGTGGCAGGGGGGGCATGTTCAGACGTGGGGGTAGAGATCCAGTTGGCCGTCCACCTCGGCCATCTACTCTTAGGAAACCAGGATACAGAGAGAATCAGTGGAACCCAAGGCAGATGGATCCCCCCAAACTTGAAGATGGGGAGCCTCCACAAAGGCATGACCATTATGGTTCTATATCACTGGATAAAAGGCCACCTGCAAAGTTTGAGAGAAAATTTGATCCTGCTCGGGAAAGGCCTCGAAGGCAAAGACCTGCACGACCTCCCAGGCAAGATAAGCCACCACGCTTTAGGCGTCTAAAAGAGAGAGAGGCAGCATCAAAAATAAGTGAAGTCACAACCAGCTCATCATCAAGTGCTGCAATGAGTAGTGCAGTTAATGAACAGCCAAGCACTACTTTGGAGGTGTCCGGAAGTAAGACACCAGACTTGTCCAATCAGAACTCCTCAGACCAAGCAAATGAAGAGTGGGAAACGGCTTCAGAAAGTAGTGATTTCAATGAGAGGCGTGAGAGGGATGAAAAAAAAATAGCAGATGTTGCAGCACAGGCAGCTGTTAAGACTGGGGAAAACACACTAGCCCCCAAAAGGGAAATAGCCAAGAGAAGTTTTTCCAGTCAGCGGCCTGGAATTGATCGGCAAAATCGTCGTGGAAATAGTGGACCACCCAAATCTGGACGAAACTTCTCAGGGCCAAGAAATGAAAGGAGAAGTGGCCCTCCAACAAGAACTGGGAAAAGGGGGTAAGTATGTTTGTCACTGGAAGATTGATGCAGAAATTTCATTCAATTACTGAGTTCACTGGAAACTTAAAAATAGGTTCGATTAACCAAATTGGTTTAAAGAGTTATGACCATTCAGTGGTTTGAGTTAACTAGCTTTGATAAGTGGTATCTAATGATTGTAAAATAAATGGAAAATTGAGGTGATAATTATGGATAGAGACAGAAAGCTGTGAAGAGCAAACCACCATCCAGCAATTATGCTTGCCCCAAATTATTCTTGTCTCCGGCACCTGTAACCCCAGCTGCTTTTTACCTTTTTAAAGTTTATTTTCTCATTACAAGTTGTGGAATTGAGTCACTTACTCTTTTGTGTTAAAATCTGGTGAGGAATTATAATTTTCTGCACCAGTTCCAGGTTTTCCCAAACTACCGTACTAAAACAGAATCTCTTTAGCTAACCAAATATGGCTTCTGAGCTTGAGAACCTTTATCAGTCCTTGTAGCTCAGTGTAGGCAGAAGAAAAACAAATCTGTGGGTCATATCCAATTAAATTATACAGTCATACCTCGGGTTAAGTACGCTTCAGGTTGAGTTCTTTTAATTTAAGTACTCCACGGACCCGTCTGGAACAGATTAATCCACTTTCCATTACTTTCAATGGGAAAGTACGCTTCAGGTTAAGTACGGACTTCCAGAACCAATTACACTCATACTTCGGGTTAAGTACGCTCCAGGTTGAGTACCGTGTTTCTCCAAAAATAAGACACCGTCTTATATTTATTCTTCCTCAAAAAAAACATGCAGCGGCTTATTTTCAGGGGATGTCCTTTTTTTAATTAAGTATGGTACAGTTTAACCTACAAGGTTAAACTGCCTATCACTATGGCTTATTTTCTGGGTATGACTTATTTTCGG
This sequence comes from Zootoca vivipara, assembly GCF_965207765.1. Taxonomy (NCBI): domain Eukaryota; kingdom Metazoa; phylum Chordata; class Lepidosauria; order Squamata; family Lacertidae; genus Zootoca; species Zootoca vivipara. The sequence goes on from NC_142590.1 coordinate 3,139,783, forward strand.
GATATGGCTTATTTTCGGAGAAACACGGCACTCCGCAGAACCGCCTGGAGCGGATTAATCCACTTTCCATTACTTTCAATGGGAAAGTTCACTTCAGGTTAAATACAGACTTCCGGAACCAATTGTGTACTTAAACCGAGGTACCACTGTACTGTATCTGAATCAACACATCTAGAGATCCCTTTCTTGCCATTAAAATAGGCTATACTCAAAACAAGTGTCTATAGGGACAAAGATATCTGTCTTATGCAGAGTCGGAACATTGGTCTATCTAACCCAAACAGACAGACAGTTGCTCCAAGGTTTTTAGGCAGGAGTTTTTCCCAGCTGTTTCCACTAGGACATGTCAGGGCATGCAAGGCGTGTGTTCTACCACCAGGTTTGCCCCCCCCCCCGTAAAATCCCCACTTTTGATATTTTCAGGGAAATGCCGATAGCACTCCTGTAGTTAAGTTCTGCCTCTAAATTTTTGTTACACAATTTCACCCACTTAAGTTTTGAACTAGACCAAATGCAACTCCCATCAGTTTTTCTTCCTATAACTTGGTTATAGGCTCTTTGTCATCTTTCTACTTCCTTTGTCATTTCTCAGTATCTTTTCTTAATTCATTGTGATGCACAAAATGGAGTGTGTTAGCTTCAACTAAAGTCTTAGTAAAGTTCTATGTAGCTCTATCTCTCCCTTCTCCACCCTTTGCTACATTGCTATCTCATTTTGTGTTTATGATACAGACCATTTGAGGAACAAGCTGCAGTTGTGATTAGTGCTGAAACAGTTGGGAGCAGTTTACATCCAGAAGAAAGTGGGAACAGTGCTGCTGCGCTGAAAGCTTCCAAAGATCCCAACATCAAGAAGCGAGAAGAGCCGAAAGCTGGTCCAAAGAAAGTGAAGGAGAAAGTGGATGCAATTTCTCAATTTGACCTTAACAACTATGCAAGTATGTACTGGAAGCTCCTCTTAAGAATCTTAAATGTATTACAGGCGCACGCACACACACACACACACACACTTACGTGGGGGTTATGTTCCGAGGCACTGCACACATCAGTGAAATTGTGTATATTTGAAACACCATTGGAAAAAGCCTGCAACCCCCCATTCCACCCTGCCCTATTCTGCTTCTTGTGTGACTTTTTGGATCACTTCCTGAACGTGCATAAATGGGTCTGCAGTATAATAGTATTTTATTTTATTTTTTTCTGCCATTTGAATCAACCCCACAGATGATGGCTTCATTAATTTGAATAGGGGTTAATTATAACTAAATTTTGGACCTTCATTACAGGTGTTGTAATTATTGATGACCACCCTGAAGTGACAGTAGTTGAAGATTCCCAGTCCAATTTGAACAATGATGGTTTTACTGAAGTGGTATCAAAAAAGCAACAAAAACGCCTGCAAGACGAAGAACGCAGGAAGAAGGAAGAGCAAACAGTGCAGGTTTAGTATCATATGTATCTCCTCTCTCTGTCCCAGGCATCTTTTTTGTACACATAATATGTGCATATGCAGTGCGTTCCTGCCCTCCATTGTGAGCTCACTTGCATGAATAACTCAGTAGCAAGATTTCTCTAAAAGCACTGTTCACTTGAGCTGGTTACTTTCTGAAATAGTCTTATTCCATGGGTGTCAGCCTCTCAGGCTACCCACAAACTTCAGTTCTCACAGAAGAATACTGAGTTGCTCAGTTTTGTATGATGCAGTTATGGTGTTTTTTAAAAAAAATGTAGTGAATTTCTTACTTATTTGACAGGAACCCTGATTTATTTATTTATTTTCTGGCCCTTTGGTGGAGGCTGAAACAGAATAAATAAATAAACTTTCTTCAAAAATGTCAAAACCTGTGGTGGAATTTGTAAACCTAACCCTTCATGGCAACACATTTCAGTCTTGTATTACTTGCCCATTTTCATTGGTGTTATTTGGGAAGTCGCTTAAATGCCAGTTAGCGCTAACAGTGCTTCCTGATAGTCATTAAAGGTCTGGTGTTCCAGCTCTGAGCAACACGTGCTACTTGCAGTTCATGGCAGATTTCTCAATATAGCTCTAAGATCAAATCCTTTGCTTGACCAGCTGAGTGTTCTCAGGACTGAGGGCTTCTCCACACTTCCTCTTATCCTGCTGCTTTCCCATGTAGAAAACTGCAAATAGTTCTTTGGCACTAAATTGGAGCAAACAACAATTTGGACTTTCTCCGATTTAGCACTAAAAACTGTGTTTTCCCTGGGCAAAACAGGGCAAAAAGGTATTTCTAAATATATTTGGCAAGGGGAAAAACTGAGAATAAAATATAAAATATTGATAGATGCAAAAGAGAGAGGAGGTTTTTCCCTGGCAGATATGAGACTATACTGTGAAGCATCCTATCTTTGTTGGTTGAAGGAATGGATGACATTACAGAATTCATGTATTCTATTTTTGGTTGGCACACTTATTTATGATATGAAAAGGTGTAAGTACATAAAGGATTTACAAATCATATAATTAGGAAAAATATGTGTAGACTATGGGATAAATGCAAAAATCTATTAGAGGTTAAAACACCACTATGGCTCTCTCCGTTGGAAGCTATAGCGGTAAAGAAAAAATATGATGTTCATAAACCGAGGTTCTACTGTATATTTAAAGTAGATGAATAAATGAACGAATTAAGTTAATTTGGATATCCAGAAAATATAAAAAATAAATTTAAGGGAGGAAAGCGGAGGAAAGAAGTCAAGTTTTGAAATATTAAAATGGCTGTAAAATTATTGAAATGTATAAAATTGAAAATCATAAATAATATACATAAAGGAAAGGAACAGGACAAGGGGAAAACCACTCAGGCCTGTGCTTTCTAAGCAAGGGACAAGTGGAAGTGTGGATGAACCCTGACTGACCACCAGAGTGCCTCAGGAGTTCACAATCAGGATATTATGAGAATTGAGCCCATTGCTATATTGGCACTGAAAATAAGGAATCAGTTTTGCAGCTAGTAGTAGCTAATTGATGTACTTTCATCCATAGGTTCATCCAATCTTTATTTTAGAGTGACTTACTCCTAGTGGATATCATATCAGTGGCAATAGGTTCCATAGGTTAAATTGTATATTGTTTGCAAAAAGTACTTCATCTTGAATGTGCTTCTTGTCAATTTTAGTGGATGACCATTTTATATTGAGTGTAAATCAGTGTTCCTGCTTACTTTCTCCATATGTCTTGTGATTTAATAAACCTTTTATAAAACCTTCAATTTTCCCTATTGTAGCTTTAAAAAGCCCAACTGATGTATATGGGAAAACAAAATATCTAACAGTTCTTTGGAGCAGAGTTTCCATTTCAGCTGTTCTGGCAGATAAACTGCAGGCTCTCTTAACAATCTTACATATTTTTAGGTCTGGACCAAAAAGAGTTCAAATGAAAAAGGAAGGTGTCCAAATTCCAAACTACCACCCAGGTTTGCCAAAAAGCAGCAGCAGGCGACAGCAGCAGCAGCGGCCGCCGCCGCCACTCAACAGATTCAGGCTCAACCACAACTCACACTGCCGTGTGTGTCTCAGATTCCAAGTCCACAGACTTCAGTTCAGCTGCAACCACAGGCAACCTGTGCAGCAAACAGCAGCACCGAGTATACAGCAACAAGCAAAACTCTTCAGAACACACCATCTCATAATGCTGTAGGAACCGAATTATGGGATAATAAAGTGCCCCCTACAACAGTCCTCAGTGACATCTCAAAAAAATGTAAGCAAGCCATTTTCCCCCTCCTAGTAAGACATGCAAGAAAAAAATGTGTGCTTGAGATCTTGGGTAACAAACAACCTTTCCTGGGCACCTGAGTTACTCCTGGATTGATGCTTTGGATCCTCCACATAGATAAGCTGTCCTGTGAAGTGATTTATAATGATGGAGAGCTGCAAGGCTTGTCCACATATACCCAGGCTCAGTCCTCCTTTCTCTGACGTCACTGTTCTTATGTATGGGTAGGACTACCCAATGTTTGTGAAAACATTTACTGCCTGCCATTTGCCCTTTCTGTAGACACTTTTTGAAAGGAAATTGTTGAGAATTATTTACTGCTATGACATATCTTTGTTCATTTGCATTGCAGGGGGTTGGACTAGATCACCCTCAGAGTCTTTTGCAACTCTACAATTCTATGAGCTTTTTCTCTTACCTAGGCTAATGCCAGTAGGTATTTTTAGGCATTTCAGCTTTAATCAAAAAATGAAAAGCTTACTGTATTTGATCTTCCCACAAATGCCAACCACCTGAACTTTTGATTTATTTTCATTGACCTCTACTACTTGAGAGGAAGATGTAGATAATATAGAAATCAATCTAGAAGCAATAGAATTGCTGAACTCCTAGCACACGCTTTATTAATGTGTTCTTTGTGAACAGATAACTGGGATACTTTGCCCTGAATGTTCTCTTACCATTTCATGCAATATGTTAAAATATTTTGAATTCTTAGCAAGCAGCATGCTGCCTTGCACTAATTTTATGTAAGTGGTGGGGGGAATCATAGTTTGCAATTAGCACTTAATACTATCAAATTTTGTTCTAATTCCACTTTGTTCTCTGGACTTTTAGTGGGACCCATTAGTCCTCCCCAGCCTCCTTCAGTCAGTGCATGGAATAAGCCTTTGACATCGTTTGGATCAGTTCCATCTCCAGAGGTAATGAACAGACATGTTTTCATCTATTGTTAGCTGTGTTCTACCGGTAATTTGTCAGTGGCTGGAAGAAAAAAGAGCAAAACACATTATCCATTATCCATTTTGTCAAATGGGTAACTAGTTTAGTTTTCACAGGTAAAACAGCCATTACTCGTTAGTAGGAAGCTAGCTTACAGGTGTTACATCTTCAAACCAATATCTGATACCTTAAATAAAACCTGATCGATATGAAATATAATCTTCAATGGTTGTAATATAAATTTGCTGATATCATTAGAGCTATGGTGAAATACTTAATTGAATGTTGCAGTATGGAACAAAAGTGTGCCTGTGTTAAACTAAACTTTCTGGGACCCTTACTAGGGAACAACAGTTGGGCAAGAAAGTGGAATTGATTTGGGAATAGAAACTATTCAGTTTGGTGCTCCAGCATCTAGCGGGAGTGATAGCGAAGTTGGCCCAGTTTCAGAGAAGACCTCAGAGAAGCTTCTTGAACCAAAGGAGCAAAGGCAAAAGCAACCCCGTGCAGGACCTATAAAAGCACAGAAGGTAAGTGAAACTCTCCAACCTTCGTGAACTACAGAAGCATTTTAGAAGCTGCATTTTTGTGGCCATGTGTTCCACCAAGAGGGAAATATAATCAAACTTCTATGCTTCTGTATCCTGGTTAACATATTTCTCATTTTTTTTGGGGGGGGGAGACTGAATATTTGTGTGAGGTGCTCACAAAATCAACTGCCACATGTTAAAAACTGCTGTGATTGCTTGTTGATATAACTGAAACAAATTAATTCACTCCAGAATCTATACATTTATCTAGGAAAAGCAAAAATACAACTTAAGACAGTGGAGCATCAAGAATACCTAAATAAGGAAATAATAGAAGAAGAAAAATAGACAATAATTAAAAAATTATAAGGCACCAGAAATTGCTGCATTTCCAGGAAGCTTGTATAATAAAAATTGAAACATACTCTCTTACATTGTTTATTGGAATAATGAATTGCAATCCAGTACTGTACTTCACTCCTGTAAAATATGAATTATAGCAATTCCCAAAACTAGCAAAAACGTAGGATGTGTGGATTCCTGTAGATCCCAGTGCAAATCTAACCTAACAGAGGTACAGATACATAGCTTCACCTACCATGTTTTCAGTGGCGGCGGCAAAGAGAGCATATAATCACTGAATGCCCAGCAGAGTTTTACAGAGTAGCAAATTGACTTGGTCCAGACCGGTATTGTTTCATTAACCATTCAATAGCTTACTGTGAGAGATTTGTGAATCCCTTTATGGGCAAAACCACTCGGATCTATGCCAAACTTTATGCCAGAGCATGCAGCCTGTGGAATAAGTTTCTGTTGTAGCCTGAGGACATGGACAGGACACAGTAGTGAGGTTGACTGTGTGCCCTCTTGATCTCTGCCCGTGACTGGTAAAATCTAGTAGCAGGGATTGACTAGACTGGGGGAGTGGTCAAAGCCTTCCTACAATGATGTGAAGCATCTTGAAAGAGGGAGTATTGCATACCTTTTTAAACCTTCCTCCATCCAGAAGTTTTAGAAACTACCACCCAGTCTCTAAAATTCCATTCATGGCAAGGTGACAAGAGAGTGGTGACCATCCAGCTGCAGTTTGACTAAGAGGAAGCAGTTACAGTATATAGATCTAACTAGCTGGCCCTGTGACACGTTGCCATGGCTAATCCCTGTGACTGCCACCACACTGTGTTGATCCATGACGTATCCCACCCCCTCTTCCCCCCACCCCCGGGACATCCCTGTGACTGGTCCCACCGTGTCCTGACCTATCCCGTCCCATCCCCCCACAACCCCCACCCAGGTGAGTCAGTACCTCCATTTGGCCTAGTCTGTAAAGGCTTCTGCCTAGTATGTAAATGGCAGCTGAGGTGCTGTTGACAGGGAAGGTTCTACAGGTGTAGTACTAGTATAGCTGCCGCTAGAGGGTTCTTTTCCCAGAATGCATTTTCGTCTGGGTGGTGTGTTTTGAAACACAGGGTTTTGGGGTTTTTACATGGCACAGGTGTGATATCTGTCTTTGAAAACGGTATGGGCTTGCTCTCATATTCACATGCGGCATTGTGTCAAAATTTGAGCGCAAGCGGTTTTGGTGAAATGTGGATACTAACAGACATGGCCAGTTTACATTTTTATATATATAGATAGATTGTGTCTGGTTTCAGCTCTGAAACAGCCTTGGTCGCCTTGGTTAATGATCTTTATAGGAGAGAGTCGGGACACGGGTGGCGCTGTGGGTTAAACCACAGAGCCTAGGGCTTGCCGATCAGAAGGTCAGCGGTTCGAATCCCCGCGAAAGGGTGAGCTCCCGTTGCTCGGTCCCAGCTCCTGCCAACCTAGCAGTTCGAAAGCACCTCAATGTGCAAGTAGATAAATAGGTACCGCTACCATGGGATGGTAAACGGCATTTCCGTGTGCTGCTCTGGTTCGCCAGGAACGGCTTTGTCATGCTGGCCACATGACCTGGAAGCTGTATGCCGGCTCCCTTGGCCAATAACGTTAGATGAACGCTGCAACCCCAGAGTTGGTCACGACTGGACCTAATGGTCAGGAGTTTCTTTACCTTTACCTTTATAGGAGAGAGTATGGGGAAATAAAACTGTTGGTTTTCCTTGACCTCTCAGTGGCTTTTAACACCATTGGACATAGTGTCCTTCTGGAACAAGTCTCAGGGGTGGGAGCTAGAAGCACTGTATTATGCTTGTGATTCTACCTGCAAGTTTGCTATCAGAATATAGTACTAGGAGACCATAGTACTCCAAGTACTCAACTCCACGGCTTTTGAGCTGTGAGAGACTTCACAGGTCTGTTCTGTCTACTGTGCTATTCAGCATGCATATGAAACTATTGGGGGCTTTTATCTGAGAATTTGGAGCACAGTATCAGCATGCTGATGACACGCAGTTCTATATCTCCATTCCATCTGAACTAGGAAGGAGGCAATAAAGGTGTATGGCCAGTGTTTGGAAGCAATTATGAGCTAGATCAGGCATCCACAAACTTCGGCCCTCCAGATGTTTTGGACTACAATTCCCATCTTCCCCGACCACTGGTCCTGTTAGCTAGGGATCATGGGAGTATTTTCTCATGTTTGTGCTTGCCACCCATTGCTGCCTTCGGAGGAAGCAATGCTATTTTTCTATTTTAAAAAAAAAGTGCCAGAGCTCACCATGAACACTTCCCTTGTTCTCTTTTAATGGTAATGGTGCCCACCTGAGATGTGCTGTATAAATAAATGATTGTCAAGAATGCTTTGATGGTGTTTCCTGCTTGGCAGGGGGTTGGACTGGATGGCCCTTGTGGTCTCTTCCAACTCTATGATTCTATGAAATGAAGAGGCAATAATCTTTTAATACATTGCATAGCTTTCAGATTTGAGTCCAATAGAAAACAAAGAGTACAAGCCTGGTCCCATTGGGAAAGAACGGTCATTAAAGAACAAGAAAGTAAAAGAGGCTCATCAAGGGGACCCTGAGGGGCAAGAGAAATCAAGCCCTACTGCAGTCAGAAGTCCAGACCCTGTTACTTCTAAAGAAGGCAAAGCAACTGCTGAACTTGGTACTGAAATAGGACCAATGATATCCGTGCCCGCATCAGAGTTTGGAGCAACTCAAAAGGTAAGAATTAAATGGAATGGCTACTTAACTAATCAGTGCTGAATGGGTGGAATTTAGATATACCTGAGTGGAATACTTACAGATATGATAAATATTCATATATAGTGAATATTCATAAATATGGAGAAGCTGGCTTCAGTAGAGCTCTTTCTATGGCCTTCATCCTAGAAAGTTTGCAGTACCCATTTTTAAAAAATGGCTATGAGTAAGTGAAGGCATCCAAGCATTTAAGGCGGCAGTTCTTGCTCAAATATTGCGTCAGGCAGCTTTTATGGAGATTTGCTTTAGTAGGAAAGTAACAATAGCTACAAGTCTCTGAAAGAAGCTGAAACAGCTTAAAGCAGGGGTAGGCAACCTAAGGCCCGTGGGCCGGATGCGGCCCAATTGCCTTCTCAATCTGGCCTGCGGACGGTTCGGGAATCAGCGCTTTTTTTACATGAGTAGAATGTGTGCTTTTATTTAAAATGCATCTCTGGGTTATTTGTAGCGCCTGCCTGGTGTTTTTACCTGAGTAGAATGTATGCTTTTATTTAAAATGCATCTGTGGGTTATTTGTGGGGCATAGGAATTCGTTCATTTCCCTCCCCCCTAAAAAAAAAAATTAGCCCGGCCCACCACATGCTCTGAGAGACGGTGGACCACCCCACGGCTGAAAAGGGTTGCTGACCTCTGGCTTAAAGCTTTGTTTCCTCATACTTCTCCTAGTTCCAGAATGAAGTAATAGGGTGGAAACATCAGCGTAAGACAAAGAACATTGTTGTGTTTTCTGCATTGCTTTCACTCAGTTTCATTTGTTCTTTATTTGAAGACTTTTCAAAGAACTGTCCAAAATGTATGGTTTCATGGGCTCATAGATTCTGGTACACACAAAAATGAAGCGAAACCCTGGCTAAGCATGAATGATTGAGCATGTGGGTACTTGGAGAAAAAAGTGTGGATGCTTTGCTCCTCCCGTGGTCATGTTGCTGCCATGCTACCCAAAGCTAAGCCATTGTTTCACCTAGCATTGCATCCTAACCTAATGACAGGGCCAAAGTTTCCCCTCCTCTGCTCCATATGGGAGAAGTCTTCTTACTTCTCAGTTGATGCATGTGGAAATATTCTTTCAGGCAACGTCTTGCCTTAAAATAATCAAGTATTTGAGCATCAGTTAGTCATGTAGTTAACGTTTCCTAAACCCTGTAGCACCTTAGAGACCAACTAAGTAAACTTAGTTGGTCTCTAAGGTGCTACTGGAAGGAATTTTTGTTGTTGTTTCGACTACAGCAGACTATCAACTATCAAGGAAAACAGTCTAGAACTTTAAAGCATGTTCCATGTCATGTTGTTTAAAATATTTTAGTATTTTTCCAAATAGTTTTATTCAGACTTCAGAAGAAGAAGAAAAATTGGCTTTTAACAGTCACATCTATCCACCATTGGAAAGTAATGCACATTTGTACTGTATGTTTAAACAAAAGTAATAAAGGAGGCCATTTTAGATCCTATGGCTTCGGACAATTATTGTCCACTTTCACATTGGCTAGTTTGGGTCATGGTGTTGGAGTGGGATGTGGTATATCAACTCCAGGTAGTTTAGGAAGATGTTGATTATTTGGATCCATCCCAGTTACTATTATTTGTTTGTTTATTAAATTTGTATACCACCATTCATGTGAAGATCCCAGTTCAGCTTCAGCCTGGATTTGGGACAGAAACAACCTTGATTGGCCTAGCGCTCTGCGATTTTTCAATATATTGGCCAAAATCTGTTTTGAAATCGCACCACAATAACAATTTTGACCTGGCAATATGCAGGCAATATATTGTTCCTCACATGAGGGAGAACAGGGCAGCTGATTTCAAGGCACCGCCAGTATCACATGATGATCTCACCCCACCTGTGCGATCTCCGTGGCTGCTCCTTCCCTCGTCCCCATGCCTGATATCCAATTTCAGACATTGTGATGAATCAGAATATTGTAATGTTTAGCTGCTGATATATCACAATGTTGAAAACCAGGTATCACTCAGCCCTAGTCTGTTTTTTAGTATCCCTAAAATATTTTGCTTATTAGGGGCTACCCCACATTTTGTTCAGAACATTGCTTTGCAGAGGTAACTACCATAGAGTTATCAAAATTTTCAAAATTAGGGGGTTCATGATTTGGCTTTTTAAAAATAGGGGGCCCTCAGTAATTAGTAAACATTTCCAGTTCCTCCTTGAGGAGCATTTTCAGAAGGTGGTTGAGGAGGACTTGTGGAGTGCCTCAATGATCTGTCTTGTCCCCCATACTTTTTACTGTCTGCATAAAACTGCTGGGGGACATCAGCTGGATGTTTTGGCTGCAATGTCTAGCTTGCAGGTGACACTCAAATCTAACCCTCTTTTTTGTCCTCTGATTTCAAGGGAGCTGTAGAATTCCTAAACTGGTATTTAGATGTTG